>NW_027478986.1:0-303652 GCF_051014685.1 Ptiloglossa arizonensis
ACTTTCAGATGCAACAGAAATTTTGCGGATTGGTCAATCCGTTCGCGAGATATGGGAGTTTGGAGGTAAGAAACGCCTGAGAAACTCAAAATTTTCGCAGTTCTGATGCTCGACACGAATAACTAGAACGGCCTAGGGGAAAACTACATCTACCTTTGTAATCGGGCGAGTTTCTGCTTTCAGATGGAACAGAAATTTTGCGGATATGTCAATCCGTTCGCGAGATATGGCAGTTTGGAGGTAAGAAACGCTTGAGAAACTCAAAATTTTCGCAGTTCTGATGCTCGACACGAATAACTAGAACGGCCTCGGGGAAAAGAGCGCATACCGTTGTAATCGGGCGAGTTTCTACTTTCAGATGCAACAGAAATTTTGCGGATTGGTCAATCCGTTCGCGAGATATGGCAGTTTGGAAGTAAGAAACGCTTGAGAAACTCAAAATTTTCGCAGTTCTGATGCTCGACGCGAATAACTAGAACGGCCTAGGGGAAAACTACACCTACCTTTGTAATCGGGCGAGTTTCTACTTTCAGATGCAACAGAAATTTTGCGGATTGATCAATCCGTTCGCGAGATATGGCAGTTTGGAGATAAGAAACGCTTGAGAAACTCAAAATTTTCGCAGTTCTGATGCTCGAAACGAGTAACTAGAACGGCCTAGGGGAAAAGTACGCACACCGTTGTAATCGGGCGAGTTTCTACTTTTAGATGCAACAGAAATTTTGCGGATTGGTCAATCCGTTCGCGAGATATGGCATTTTGGAGGCAAGGAACGCTTGAGAAACCCAAAACTTTCGCAGTTCTGATGCTCGACACGAATAACTAGAACGGCCTAGGGGAAAAGAGCGCATACCGTTGTAATCGGGCGAGTTTCTACTTTCAGATGCAACAGAAATTTTGCGGATTGGTCAATCCGTTCGCGAGATATGACGGTTTGGAGGTAAGAAACGCTTGAGAAACTCAAAATTTTCGCAGTTCTGATGATCGAAACGAATAGCTAGAACGGCCTAGGGGAAAACTACACCTACCGTTTGAAATCGGGAGAGTTTCTACTTTCAGATGCAACAGAAATTTTGCGGATTGGTCAATCCGTTCGCGAGATATGGCAGTTTGGAGGTAAGAAACGCTTGAGAAACTCAAAATTTTCGCAGTTCTGATGCTCGAAACGAATAACTAGAACGGCCTAGGGGAAAAGTACAACTACCGTTGTAATCCGGCGAGTTTCTACTTTCAGATGCAACAGAAATTTTGCGGATTGGTCAATCCGTTCGCGAGATATGGCAGTTTGGAGGTAAGAAACGCTTGAGAAACTCAAAATTTTCGCAGTTCTGATGCTCGACGCGAACTACTAGAACGGCCTAGGGGAAAACTACACCTACCTTTGTAATCGGGCGAGTTTCTACTTTCAGATGCAACAGAAATTTTGCGGATTGATCAATCCGTTCGCGAGATATGGCAGTTTGGAGATAAGAAACGCTTGAGAAACTCAAAATTTTCGCAGTTCTGATGCTCGACACGAATAACTAGAACGGCCTAGGAGCAAAGTGCGCATACCGTTGTAATCGGGCGAGTTTCTACTTTCAGATGCAACAGAAATTTTGCGGATTGGTCAATCCGTTCGCGAGATATGGGAGTTTGGAGGTAAGAAACGCTTGAGAAACTCAAAATTTTCGCAGTTCTGATGCTCGAAACGAATGACTAGAACGGCCTAGGGGAAAAGTGCGCATACCGTTGTAATCGGGCGAGTTTCTACTTTCAGATGCAACAGAAATTTTGCGGATTGATCAATCCGTTCGCGGGATATGGCAGTTTGGAGATAAGAAACGCTTGAGAAACTCAAAATTTTCGCATTTCTGATGCTCGATACGAATAACTAGAACGGCATAGGGGAAAAGTGCGCATACCGTTGTAATCGGGCGAGTGTCTACTTTCAGATGCAACAGAAATTTTGCGGATTGATCAATCCGTTCGCGAGATATGGCAGTTTGGAGGTAAGAAACGCTTGAGAAACTCAAAATTTTCGCAGTTCTGATGCTCGAAACGAATAACTAGAACGGCCTAGGGGAAAACTACAACTACCGTTGTAATCGGGCGAGTTTCTACTTTCAGATGCAGCAGAAATTTTGCGGATTGGTCAATCCGTTCGCGAGATATGGCAGTTTGGAGGTAAGAAACGCTTGAGAAACTCAAAATTTTCGCAGTTCTGATGCTCGAAACGAATAACTAGAACCGCCTAGGGGAAAAGTGCGCATACCGTTGTAATCGGGCGAGTTTCTACTTTCAGATGCAACAGAAATGTTGCGGATTGATCAATCCGTTCGCGAGATATGGCAGTTTGGAGATAAGAAACGCTTGAGAAACTCAAAATTTTCGCAGTTCTGATGCTCGAAACGAATAACTAGAACGGCCTAGGGGAAAAGTGCGCATACCGTTGTAATCGGGCGAGTTTCTACTTTCAGATGCAACAGAAATTTTGCGGATTGATCAATCCGTTCGCGGGATATGGCAGTTTGGAGATAAGAAACGCTTGAGAAACTCAAAATTTTCGCATTTCTGATGCTCGATACGAATAACTAGAACGGCCTAGGGGAAAAGTGCTCATACCGTTGTAATCGGGCGAGTTTCTACTTTCAGAAGCAACAGAAATTTTGCGGATTGGTTAATCCGTTCGCGAGATATGGCAGTTTGGAGGTAAGAAACGCTTGAGAAACTCAATATTTTCGCAGCTCTGATGCTCGAAACGAATAACTAGAACGGCCTAGGGGAAAACTACTACTACCGTTGTAATCGGGCGAGTTTCTACTATCAGATGCAACAGAAATTTTGCGGATTGGTCAATCCGTTCGCGAGATATGGCAGTTTGGAGGTAAGAAACGCTTGAGAAACTCAAAATTTTCGCAGTTCTGATGCTCGACACGAATAACTAGAACGGCCTAGGGGAAAAGTGCGCATACCGTTGTAATCGGGCGAGTTTCTACTTTCAGATGCAACAGAAATTTTGCGGATTGGTCAATCCGTTCGCGAGATATGGCAGTTTGGAGGTAAGGAACGCTTGAGAAACTCAAAATTTTTGCAGTTCTGATGCTCGACACGAATAACTAGAACGGCCTAGGGGCAAAGTGCGCATACCGTTGTAATCGGGCGAGTTTCTACTTTCAGATGCAACAGAAATTTTGCGGATTGGTCAATCCGTTCGCGAGATATGGCAGTTTGGAGGTAAGAAACGCTTGAGACACTCAAAATTTTCGCAGTTCTGATGCTCGACACGAATAACTAGAACGGCCTAGGGGAAAACAACACCTACCTTTGTAATCGGGCGAGTTTCTACTTTCAGATGCAACAGAAATTTAGCGGATTGATCAATCCGTTCGCGTGATATGGCAGTTTGGAGATAAGAAACGCTTGAAAAACTCAAAATTTTCGCAGTTCTGATGCTCGAAACGAGTAACTAGAACGGCCTAGGGGAAAAGTACGCATAGCGTTGTAATCGAGCGAGTTTCTACTTTTAGATGCAACAGAAATTTTGCGGATTGGTCAATCCGTTCGCGAGATATGGCAGTTTGGAGGTAAGAAACGCTTGAGAAACTCAAAATTTTCGCAGTTCTGATGCTCGACACGAATAACTAGAACGGCCTCGGGGAAAAGAGCGCATACCGTTGTAATCGGGCGAGTTTCTACTTTCAGATGCAACAGAAATTTTGCGGATTGGTCAATCCGTTCGCGAGATATGGGAGTTTGGAGGTAAGAAACGCTTGAGAAACTCAAAATTTTCGCAGTTCTGATGCTCGACACGAATAACTAGAACGGCCTAGGGGAAAACTACATCTACCTTTGTAATCGGGCGAGTTTCTACTTTCAGATGCAACAGAAATTTTGCGGATTGGTCAATCCGTTCGCGAGATATGGCAGTTTGGAGGTAAGAAACGCTTGAGAAACTCAAAATTTTCGCAGTTCTGATGCTCGACACGAATAACTAGAACGGCCTAGGGGAAAAGTGCGCATACCGTTGTAATCGGGCGAGTTTCGACTTTCAGATGCAACAGAAATTTTGCGGATTGATCAATCCGTTCGCGAGATGTGGCAGTTTGGAGATAAGAAACGCTTGAGAAACTCAAAATTTTCGCAGTTCTGATGCTCGAAACGAATGACTAGAACGGCCTAGGGGAAAAGTGCGCATACCGTTGTAATCGGGCGAGTTTCTACTTTCAGATGCAACAGAAATTTTGCGGATTGATCAATCCGTTCGCGGGATATGGCAGTTTGGAGATAAGAAACGCTTGAGAAACTCAAAATTTTCGCATTTCTGATGCTCGATACGAATAACTAGAACGGCCTAGGGGAAAAGTGCGCATACCGTTGTAATCGGGCGAGTGTCTACTTTCAGATGCAACAGAAATTTTGCGGATTGATCAATCCGTTCGCGAGATATGGCAGTTTGGAGGTAAGAAACGCTTGAGAAACTCAAAATTTTCGCAGTTCTGATGCTCGAAACGAATAACTAGAACGGCCTAGGGGAAAACTACAACTACCGTTGTAATCGGGCGAGTTTCTACTTTCAGATGCAGCAGAAATTTTGCGGATTGGTCAATCCGTTCGCGAGATATGGCAGTTTGGAGGTAAGAAACGCTTGAGAAACTCAAAATTTTCGCAGTTCTGATGCTCGAAAAGAATAACTAGAACCGCCTAGGGGAAAAGTGCGCATACCGTTGTAATCGGGCGAGTTTCTACTTTCAGATGCAACAGAAATGTTGCGGATTGATCAATCCGTTCGCGAGATATGGCAGTTTGGAGATAAGAAACGCTTGAGAAACTCAAAATTTTCGCAGTTCTGATGCTCGAAACGAATAACTAGAACGGCCTAGGGGAAAAGTGCGCATACCGTTGTAATCGGGCGAGTTTCTACTTTCAGATGCAACAGAAATTTTGCGGATTGGTCAATCCGTTCGCGAGATATGGCAGTTTGGAGGTAAGGAACGCTTGAGAAACTCAAAATTTTTGCAGTTCTGATGCTCGACACGAATAACTAGAACGGCCTAGGGGCAAAGTGCGCATACCGTTGTAATCGGGCGAGTTTCTACTTTCAGATGCAACAGAAATTTTGCGGATTGGTCAATCCGTTCGCGAGATATGGCAGTTTGGAGGTAAGAAACGCTTGAGACACTCAAAATTTTCGCAGTTCTGATGCTCGACACGAATAACTAGAACGGCCTAGGGGAAAACAACACCTACCTTTGTAATCGGGCGAGTTTCTACTTTCAGATGCAACAGAAATTTTGCGGATTGATCAATCCGTTCGCGTGATATGGCAGTTTGGAGATAAGAAACGCTTGAAAAACTCAAAATTTTCGCAGTTCTGATGCTCGAAACGAGTAACTAGAACGGCCTAGGGGAAAAGTACGCATAGCGTTGTAATCGGGCGAGTTTCTACTTTTAGATGCAACAGAAATTTTGCGGATTAGTCAATCCGTTCGCGAGATATGGCAGTTTGGAGGTAAGAAACGCTTGAGAAACTCAAAATTTTCGCAGTTCTGATGCTCGACACGAATAACTAGAACGGCCTCGGGGAAAAGAGCGCATACCGTTGTAATCGGGCGAGTTTCTACTTTCAGATGCAACAGAAATTTTGCGGATTGGTCAATCCGTTCGCGAGATATGGCAGTTTGGAGGTAAGAAACGCTTGAGACACTCAAAATTTTCGCAGTTCTGATGCTCGACACGAATAACTAGAACGGCCTAGGGGAAAACAACACCTACCTTTGTAATCGGGCGAGTTTCTACTTTCAGATGCAACAGAAATTTTGCGGATTGATCAATCCGTTCGCGTGATATGGCAGTTTGGAGATAAGAAACGCTTGAAAAACTCAAAATTTTCGCAGTTCTGATGCTCGAAACGAGTAACTAGAACGGCCTAGGGGAAAAGTACGCATAGCGTTGTAATCGGGCGAGTTTCTACTTTTAGATGCAACAGAAATTTTGCGGATTGGTCAATCCGTTCGCGAGATATGGCAGTTTGGAGGTAAGAAACGCTTGAGAAACTCAAAATTTTCGCAGTTCTGATGCTCGACACGAATAACTAGAACTTCCTCGGGGAAAAGAGCGCATACCGTTGTAATCGGGCGAGTTTCTACTTTCAGATGCAACAGAAATTTTGCGGATTGGTCAATCCGTTCGCGAGATATGGCAGTTTGGAGGTAAGAAACGCTTGAGAAACTCAAAATTTTCGCAGTTCTGATGCTCGAAATGAATAACTGGAACGGCCTAGGGGAAAACTACACCTACCGTTATAATCGGGCGAGTTTATACTTTCAGATGCAACAGAAATTTTGCGGATTGATCAATCCGTTCGCGAGATATGGCAGTTTGAGATAAGAAACGCTTGAGAAACTCAAAATTTTCGCAGTTCTGATGCTCGACACGAATAACTAGAACGGCCTAGGGGAAAAGAGCGCATACCGTTGTAATCGGGCGAGTTTCTACTTTCAGATGCAACAGAAATTTTGCGGATTGATCAATCCGTTCGCGAGATATGGCAGTTTGGAGATAAGAAACGCTTGAGAAACTCAAAATTTTCGCAGTTCTGATGCTCGACACAAATAACTTTAACGGCCTAGGGGAGAAGTGCGCATACCGTTGTAATCGGGCGAGTTTCTACTTTCAGATGCAAGAGAAATTTTGCGGATAGGTCAATCCGTTCGCGAGATATGGCAGTTTGGAGGTAAGAAACGCTTGAGAAACTCAAAATTTTCGCAGTTCTGATGCTCGACACGAATAACTAGAACGGCCTTGGGGAAAAGTGCGCATACCGCTGTAATCGGGCGAGTTTCTACTTTCAGAAGCAACAGAAATTTTGCGGATTGGTCAATCCGTTCGCGAGATATGGCAGTTTGGAGGTAAGAAACGCTTGAGAAACTCAAAATTTTCGCAGTTCTGATGCTCGAAATGAATAACTGGAACGGCCTAGGGGAAAACTACACCTACCGTTGTAATCGGGCGAGTTTATACTTTCAGATGCAACAGAAATTTTGCGGATTGATCAATCCGTTCGCGAGATATGGCAGTTTGAGATAAGAAACGCTTGAGAAACTCAAAATTTTCGCAGTTCTGATGCTCGACACGAATAACTAGAACGGCCTAGGGGAAAAGTGCGCATACCGTTGTAATCGGGCGAGTTTCTACTTTCAGATGCAACAGAAATTTTGCAGATTGGTCAATCCGTTCGCGAGATATGGCAGTTTGGATGTAAGAAACGCTTGGGAAACTCAAAATTTTCGCAGTTCTGATGCTCGACACGAATAACTAGAATGGCCTAGGGGAAAAGAGCGCATACCGTTGTAATCGGGCGAGTTTCTACTTTCAGATGCAACAGAAATTTTGCGGATTGGTCAATCCGTTCGCGAGATATGGCAGTTTGGAGATAAGAGACGCTTGAGAAACTCAAAATTTTCGCATTTCTGATGCTCGATACGAATGACTAGAACGGCCTAGGGGAAAAGTGCTCATACCGTTGTAATCGGGCGAGTTTCTACTTTCAGAAGCAACAGAAATTTTGCGGATTGGTTAATCCGTTCGCGAGATATGGCAGTTTGGAGGTAAGAAACGCTTGAGAAACTCAAAATTTTCGCATTTTTGATGCTCGAAACGAATAACTAGAACGGCCTAGGGGAAAAGTGCGCATACCGCTGTAATCGGACGTGTTTCTACTTTCAGAAGCAACAGAAATTTTGCGGATTGGTCAATCCGTTCGCGAGATATGGCAGTTTGGAGGTAAGAAACGCTTGAGAAACTCAAAATTTTCGCAGTTCTGATGCTCGAAATGAATAACTGGAACGGGCTAGGGGAAAACTACACCTACCGTTGTAATCGGGCGAGTTTCTACTTTCAGATGCAACAGAAATTTTGCGGATTGATCAATCCGTTCGCGAGATATGGCAGTTTGGATATAAGAAACGCTTGAGAAACTCAAAATTTTCGCAGTTCTGATGCTCGACACAAATAACTTTAACGGCCTAGGGGAGAAGTGCGCATACCGTTGTAATCGAGCGAGTTTCTACTTTCAGATGCAACAGAAATTTTGCGGATTGGTCAATCCGTTCGCGAGATATGGCAGTTTGGAGGTAAGAAACGCTTGAGAAACTCAAAATTTTCGCAGTTCTGATGCTCGACACGAATAACTAGAACGGCCTAGGGGAAAACTACACCTACCTTTGTAATCGGGCGAGTTTCTACTTTCAGATGCAACAGAAATTTTGCGGATTGATCAATCCGTTCGCGAGATATGGCAGTTTGGAGATAAGAAACGCTTGAGAAACTCAAAATTTTCGCAGTTCTGATGCTCGAAACGAGTAACTAGAACGTCCTAGGGGAAAAGTACGCATACCGTTGTAATCGGGCGGTTTTCTACTTTTAGATGCAACAGAAATTTTGCGGATTGGTCAATCCGTTCGCGAGATATGGCAGTTTGGAGGTAAGAAACGCTTGAGAAACTCAAAATTTTCGCAGTTCTGATGCTCGACACGAATAACTAGAATGGCCTGGGGGAAAAGAGCGCATACCGTTGTAATCGGGCGAGTTTCTACTTTCAGATGTAACAGAAATTTTGCGGATTGGTCAATCCGTTCGCGAGATATGGCAGTTTGGAGGTAAGAAACGCTTGAGAAACTCAAAATTTTCGCAGTTCTGATGCTCGACACGAATAACTAGAACGGCCTAGGGGAAAAATGCTCATACCGTTGTAATCGGGCGAGTTTCTACTTTCAGAAGCAACAGAAATTTTGCGGATTGGTTAATCCGTTCGCGAGATATGGCAGTTTGGAGGTAAGAAACGCTTGAGAAACTCAAAATTTTCACATTTTTGATGCTCGAAACGAATAACTAGAACGGCCTAGGGGAAAAGTGCGCATACCGCTGTAAGCGGGCGAGTTTCTACTTTCGGAAGCAACAGAAATTTTGCGGATTGGTCAATCCGTTCGCGAGATATGGCAGTTTGGAGGTAAGAAACGCTTGAGAAACTCAAAATTTTCGCATTTCTGATGCTCGATACGAATAACTAGAACGGCCTAGGGGAAAAGTGCTCATACCGTTGTAATGGGGCGAGTTTCTACTTTCAGAAGCATCAGAAATTTTGCGGATTGGTTAATCCGTTCGCGAGATATGGCAGTTTGGAGGTAAGAAACGCTTGAGAAACTCAAAATTTTCGCAGTTCTGATGCTCGAAATGAATAACTGGAACGGCCTAGGGGAAAAGTGCTCATACCGTTGTAATCGGGCGAGTTTCTACTTTCAGAAGCAACATAAATTTTGCGGATTGGTTAATCCGTTCGCGAGATATGGCAGTTTGGAGGTAAGAAACGCTTGAGAAACTCAAAATTTTCGCAGTTCTGATGCTCGACACGAATAACTAGAACGGCCTTGGGGAAAAGTGCGCATACCGCTGTAATCGGACGAGTTTCTACTTTCAGAAGCAACAGAAATTTTGCGGATTGGTCAATCCGTTCGCGAGATATGGCAGTTTGGTTGTAAGAAACGCTTGAGAAACTCAAAATTTTCGCAGTTCTGATGCTCGAAATGAATAACTGGAACGGCCTAGGGGAAAACTACACCTACCGTTGTAATCGGGCGAGTTTCTACTTTCAGATGCAACAGAAATTTTGCGGATTGGTCAATCCGTTCGCGAGATATGGCAGTTTGGAGATAAGAAAGGCTTGAGAAACTCAAAATTTTCGCAGTTCTGATGCTCGACACGAATAACTAGAACGGCCTAGGGGAAAAATGCTCATACCGTTGTAATCGGGCGAGTTTCTACTTTCAGAAGCAACAGAAATTTTGCGGATTGGTTAATCCGTTCGCGAGATATGGCAGTTTGGAGGTAAGAAACGCTTGAGAAACTCAAAATTTTCACATTTTTGATGCTCGAAACGAATAACTAGAACGGCCTAGGGGAAAAGTGCGCATACCGCTGTAAGCGGGCGAGTTTCTACTTTCAGAAGCAACAGAAATTTTGCGGATTGGTCAATCCGTTCGCGAGATATGGCAGTTTGGAGGTAAGAAACGCTTGAGAAACTCAAAATTTTCGCATTTCTGATGCTCGATACGAATAACTAGAACGGCCTAGGGGAAAAGTGCTCATACCGTTGTAATCGGGCGAGTTTCTACTTTCAGAAGCAACAGAAATTTTGCGGATTGGTTAATCCGTTCGCGAGATATGGCAGTTTGGAGGTAAGAAACGCTTGAGAAACTCAAAATTTTCGCATTTTTGGTGCTCGAAACGAATAACTAGAACGGCCTAGGGGAAAAGTGCGCATACCGCTGTAATCGGGCGTGTTTCTACTTTCAGAAGCAACAGAAATTTTGCGGATTGGTCAATCCTTTCGCGAGATATGGCAGTTTGGAGGTAAGAAACGCTTGAGAAACTCAAAATTTTCGCAGTTCTGATGCTCGAAATGAATAACTGGAACGGCCTAGGGGAAAACTACACCTACCGTTGTAATCGGGCGAGTTTCTACTTTCAGATGCAACAGAAATTTTGCGGATTGATCAATCCGTTCGCGAGATATGGCAGTTTGGAGATAAGAAACGCTTGAGAAACTCAAAATTTTCGCATTTCTGATGCTCGATACGAATAACTAGAACTGCCTAGGGGAAAAGTGCTCATACCGTTGTAATCGGGCGAGTTTCTACTTTCAGAAGCAACATAAATTTTGCGGATTGGTTAATCCGTTCGCGAGATATGGCAGTTTGGAGGTAAGAAACGCTTGAGAAACTCAAAATTTTCGCATTTTTGATGCTCGAAACGAATAACTAGAACGGCCTAGGGGAAAAGTGCGCATACCGTTGTAATCGGGCGAGTTTCTACTTTCAGATGCAACAGAAATTTTGCGGATTGGTCAATCCGTTCGCGAGATATGGCAGTTTGGAGATAAGAAACGCTTGAGAAACTCAAAATTTTCGCAGTTCTGATGCTCGACACGAATAACTAGAACGGCCTAGGGGAAAAGTGCGCATACCGTTGTAATCGGGCGAGTGTCTACTTTCAGATGCAACAGAAATTTTGCGGATTGGTCAATCCGTTCGCGAGATACGGCAGTTTGGAGATAAGAAACGCTTGAGAAACTCAAAATTTTCGCAGTTCTGATGCTCGAAATGAATAACTGGAACGGCCTAGGGGAAAACTACACCTACCGTTGTAATCGGGCGAGTTTCTACTTTCAGATGCAACAGAAATTTTGCGGATTGATCAATCCGTTCGCGAGATATGGCAGTTTGGAGATAAGAAACGCTTGAGAAACTGAAAATTTTCGCAGTTCTGATGCTCGACACAAATAACTAGAACGGCCTAGGGGAGAAGTGCGCATACCGTTGTAATCGGGCGAGTTTCTACTTTCAGATGCAACAGAAATTTTGCGGATTGGTCAATCCGTTCGCGAGATATGGCAGTTTGGAGGTAAGAAACGCTTGAGAACCTCAAAATGTTCGCAGTTCTGATGCTCGACACGAATAACTAGAACGGCCTAGGGGAAAACTACACTTACCTTTGTAATCGGGCGAGTTTCTACTTTCAGATGCAACAGAAATTTTGCGGATTGATCAATCCGTTCGCGAGATATGGCAGTTTGGAGATAAGAAACGCTTGAAAAACTCAAAATTTTCGCAGTTCTGATGCTCGAAACGAGTAACTAGAACGGCCTAGGGGAAAAGTACGCATAGCGTTGTAATCGGGCGAGTTTCTACTTTTAGATGCAACAGAAATTTTGCGGATTGGTCAATCCGTTCGCGAGATATGGCAGTTTGGAGGTAAGAAACGCTTGAGAAACTCAAAATTTTCGCAGTTCTGATGCTCGACACGAATAACTAGAACGGCCTCGGCGAAAAGAGCGCATACCGTTGTAATCGGGCGAGTTTCTACTTTCAGATGCAACAGAAACTTTGCGGATTGGTCAATCCGTTCGCGAGATATGGCAGTTTGAGATAAGAAACGCTTGAGAAACTCAAAATTTTCGCAGTTCTGATGCTCGACACGAATAACTAGAACGGCCTAGGGGAAAAGAGCGCATACCGTTGTAATCGGGCGAGTTTCTACTTTCAGATGCAACAGAAATTTTGCGGATTGATCAATCCGTTCGCGAGATATGGCAGTTTGGAGATAAGAAACGCTTGAGAAACTCAAAATTTTCGCAGTTCTGATGCTCGACACAAATAACTTTAACGGCCTAGGGGAGAAGTGCGCATACCGTTGTAATCGGGCGAGTTTCTACTTTCAGATGCAACAGAAATTTTGCGGATTGGTCAATCCGTTCGCGAGATATGGCAGTTTGGAGATAAGAAACGCTTGAGAAACTCAAAATTTTCGCAGTTCTGATGCTCGACACGAATAACTAGAACGGCCTAGGGGAAAAGTGCGCATACCGTTGTAATCGGGCGAGTGTCTACTTTCAGATGCAACAGAAATTTTGCGGATTGGTCAATCCGTTCGCGAGATACGGCAGTTTGGAGATAAGAAACGCTTGAGAAACTCAAAATTTTCGCAGTTCTGATGCTCGAAATGAATAACTGGAACGGCCTAGGGGAAAACTACACCTACCGTTGTAATCGGGCGAGTTTCTACTTTCAGATGCAACAGAAATTTTGCGGATTGATCAATCCGTTCGCGAGATATGGCAGTTTGGAGATAAGAAACGCTTGAGAAACTGAAAATTTTCGCAGTTCTGATGCTCGACACAAATAACTAGAACGGCCTAGGGGAGAAGTGCGCATACCGTTGTAATCGGGCGAGTTTCTACTTTCAGATGCAACAGAAATTTTGCGGATTGGTCAATCCGTTCGCGAGATATGGCAGTTTGGAGGTAAGAAACGCTTGAGAACCTCAAAATGTTCGCAGTTCTGATGCTCGACACGAATAACTAGAACGGCCTAGGGGAAAACTACACTTACCTTTGTAATCGGGCGAGTTTCTACTTTCAGATGCAACAGAAATTTTGCGGATTGATCAATCCGTTCGCGAGATATGGCAGTTTGGAGATAAGAAACGCTTGAAAAACTCAAAATTTTCGCAGTTCTGATGCTCGAAACGAGTAACTAGAACGGCCTAGGGGAAAAGTACGCATAGCGTTGTAATCGGGCGAGTTTCTACTTTTAGATGCAACAGAAATTTTGCGGATTGGTCAATCCGTTCGCGAGATATGGCAGTTTGGAGGTAAGAAACGCTTGAGAAACTCAAAATTTTCGCAGTTCTGATGCTCGACACGAATAACTAGAACGGCCTCGGCGAAAAGAGCGCATACCGTTGTAATCGGGCGAGTTTCTACTTTCAGATGCAACAGAAACTTTGCGGATTGGTCAATCCGTTCGCGAGATATGGCAGTTTGAGATAAGAAACGCTTGAGAAACTCAAAATTTTCGCAGTTCTGATGCTCGACACGAATAACTAGAACGGCCTAGGGGAAAAGAGCGCATACCGTTGTAATCGGGCGAGTTTCTACTTTCAGATGCAACAGAAATTTTGCGGATTGATCAATCCGTTCGCGAGATATGGCAGTTTGGAGATAAGAAACGCTTGAGAAACTCAAAATTTTCGCAGTTCTGATGCTCGACACAAATAACTTTAACGGCCTAGGGGAGAAGTGCGCATACCGTTGTAATCGGGCGAGTTTCTACTTTCAGATGCAACAGAAATTTTGCGGATTGGTCAATCCGTTCGCGAGATATGGCTGTTTGGAGGTAAGAAACGCTTGAGAAACTCAAAATTTTCGCAGTTCTGATGCTCGAAATGAATAACTGGAACGGCCTAGGGGAAAACTACACCTACCGTTATAATCGGGCGAGTTCATACTTTCAGATGCAACAAAAATTTTGCGGATTGATCAATCCGTTCGCGAGATATGGCAGTTTGAGATAAGAAACGCTTGAGAAACTCAAAATTTTCGCAGTTCTGATGCTCGACACGAATAACTAGAACGGCCTAGGGGAAAAGAGCGCATACCGTTGTAATCGGGCGAGTTTCTACTTTCAGATGCAACAGAAATTTTGCGGATTGATCAATCCGTTCGCGAGATATGGCAGTTTGGAGATAAGAAACGCTTGAGAAACTCAAAATTTTCGCAGTTCTGATGCTCGACACAAATAACTTTAACGGCCTAGGGGAGAAGTGCGCATACCGTTGTAATCGGGCGAGTTTCTACTTTCAGATGCAACAGAAATTTTGCGGATTGGTCAATCCGTTCGCGAGATATGGCAGTTTGGAGGTAAGAAACGCTTGAGAAACTCAAAATTTTCGCAGTTCTGATGCTCGACACGAATAACTAGAACGGCCTTGGGGAAAAGTGCGCATACCGCTGTAATCGGGCGAGTTTCTACTTTCAGAAGCAACAGAAATTTTGCGGATTGGTCAATCCGTTCGCGAGATATGGCAGTTTGGAGGTAAGAAACGCTTGAGAAACTCAAAATTTTCGCATTTCTGATGCTCGATACGAATGACTAGAACGTCCTAGGGGAAAAGTGCTCATACCGTTGTAATCGGGCGAGTTTCTACTTTCAGAAGCAACAGAAATTTTGCGGATTGGTCAATCCGTTCGCGAGATATGGCAGTTTGGAGGTAAGAAACGCTTGAGAAACTCAAAATTTTCGCAGTTCTGATGCTCGAAATGAATAACTGGAACGGGCTAGGGGAAAACTACACCTACCGTTGTAATCGGGCGAGTTTCTACTTTCAGATGCAACAGAAATTTTGTGGATTGATCAATCCGTTCGCGAGATATGGCAGTTTGGAGATAAGAAACGCTTGAGAAACTCAAAATTTTCGCAGTTCTGATGCTCGACACAAATAACTTTAACGGCCTAGGGGAGAAGTGCGCATACCGTTGTAATCGGGCGAGTTTCTACTTTCAGATGCCACAGAAATTTTGCGGATTGGTCAATCCGTTCGCGAGATATGGCAGTTTGGAGGTAAGAAACGCTTGAGAAACTCAAAATTTTCGCAGTTCTGATGCTCGACACGAATAACTAGAACGGCCTAGGGGAAAACTACACCTACCTTTTTAATCGGGCGAGTTTCTACTTTCAGATGCAACAGAAATTTTGCGGATTGATCAATCCGTTCGCGAGATATGGCAGTTTGGAGATAAGAAACGCTTGAGAAACTCAAAATTTTCGCAGTTCTGATGCTCGAAACGAGTAACTAGAACGGCCTAGGGGAAAAGTACGCATACCGTTGTAATCGGGCGGGTTTCTACTTTTAGATGCAACAGAAATTTTGCGGATTGGTCAATCCGTTCGCGAGATATGGCAGTTTGGAGGTAAGAAACGCTTGAGAAACTCAAAATTTTCGCAGTTCTGATGCTCGACACGAATAACTAGAATGGCCTGGGGGAAAAGAGCGCATACCGTTGTAATCGGGCGAGTTTCTACTTTCAGATGCAACAGAAATTTTGCGGATTGGTCAATCCGTTCGCGAGATATGGCAGTTTGGAGGTAAGAAACGCTTGAGAAACTCAAAATTTTCGCAGTTCTGATGCTCGACACGAATAACTAGAACGGCCTAGGGGAAAAGTGCTCATACCGTTGTAATCGGGCGAGTTTCTACTTTCAGAAGCAACAGAAATTTTGCGGATTGGTTAATCCGTTCGCGAGATATGGCAGTTTGGAGGTAAGAAACGCTTGAGAAACTCAAAATTTTCACATTTTTGATGCTCGAAACGAATAACTAGAACGGCCTAGGGGAAAAGTGCGCATACCGCTGTAAGCGGGCGAGTTTCTACTTTCAGAAGCAACAGAAATTTTGCGGATTGGTCAATCCGTTCGCGAGATATGGCAGTTTGGAGGTAAGAAACGCTTGAGAAACTCAAAATTTTCGCATTTCTGATGCTCGATACGAATAACTAGAACGGCCTAGGGGAAAAGTGCTCATACCGTTGTAATCGGGCGAGTTTCTACTTTCAGAAGCAACAGAAATTTTGCGGATTGGTTAATCCGTTCGCGAGATATGGCAGTTTGGAGGTAAGAAACGCTTGAGAAACTCAAAATTTTCAGATTTTTGATGCTCGAAACGAATAACTAGAACGGCCTAGGGGAAAAGTGCGCATACCGTTGTAATCGGGCGAGTTTCTACTTTCAGATGCAACAGAAATTTTGCGGATTGGTCAATCCGTTCGCGAGATATGGCAGTTTGGAGATAAGAAACGCTTGAGAAACTCAAAATTTTCGCAGTTATGATGCTCGACACGAATAACTAGAACGGCCTAGGGGAAAAGTGCGCATATCGTTGTAATCGGGCGAGTGTCTACTTTCAGATGCAACAGAAATTTTGCGGATTGGTCAATCCGTTCGCGAGATACGGCAGTTTGGAGATAAGAAACGCTTGAGAAACTCAAAATTTTCGCAGTTCTGATGCTCGAAATGAATAACTGGAACGGCCTAGGGGAAAACTACACCTACCGTTGTAATCGGGCGAGTTTCTACTTTCAGATGCAACAGAAATTTTGCGGATTGATCAATCCGTTCGCGAGATATGGCAGTTTGGAGATAAGAAACGCTTGAGAAACTCAAAATTTTCGCATTTCTGATGCTCGATACGAATAACTAGAACTGCCTAGGGGAAAAGTGCTCATACCGTTGTAATCGGGCGAGTTTCTACTTTCAGAAGCAACATAAATTTTGCGGATTGGTTAATCCGTTCGCGAGATATGGCAGTTTGGAGGTAAGAAACGCTTGAGAAACTCAAAATTTTCGCATTTTTGATGCTCGAAACGAATAACTAGAACGGCCTAGGGGAAAAGTGCGCATACCGTTGTAATCGGGCGAGTTTCTACTTTCAGATGCAACAGAAATTTTGCGGATTGGTCAATCCGTTCGCGAGATATGGCAGTTTGGAGATAAGAAACGCTTGAGAAACTTAAAATTTTCGCAGTTCTGATGCTCGACACGAATAACTAGAACGGCCTAGGGGAAAAGTGCGCATACCGTTGTAATCGGGCGAGTGTCTACTTTCAGATGCAACAGAAATTTTGCGGATTGGTCAATCCGTTCGCGAGATACGGCAGTTTGGAGATAAGAAACGCTTGAGAAACTCAAAATTTTCGCAGTTCTGATGCTCGAAATGAATAACTGGAACGGCCTAGGGGAAAACTACACCTACAGTTGTAATCGGGCGAGTTTCTACTTTCAGATGCAACAGAAATTTTGCGGATTGATCAATCCGTTCGCGAGATATGGCAGTTTGGAGATAAGAAACGCTTGAGAAACTGAAAATTTTCGCAGTTCTGATGCTCGACACAAATAACTAGAACGGCCTAGGGGAGAAGTGCGCATACCGTTGTAATCGGGCGAGTTTCTACTTTCAGATGCAACAGAAATTTTGCGGATTGGTCAATCCGTTCGCGAGATATGGCAGTTTGGAGGTAAGAAACGCTTGAGAACCTCAAAATGTTCGCAGTTCTGATGCTCGACACGAATAACTAGAACGGCCTAGGGGAAAAGTGCTCATACCGTTGTAATCGGGCGAGTTTCTACTTTCAGATGCAACAGAAATTTTGCGGATTGGTTAATCCGTTCGCGAGATATGGCAGTTTGGAGGTAAGTAACGCTTGAGAAACTCAAAATTTTCGCATTTTTGATGCTCGAAACGAATAACTAGAACGGCCTAGGGGAAAAGTGCGCCTACCGTTGTAATTGGGCGAGTTTCTACTTTCAGATGCAACAGAAATTTTGCGGATTGGTCAATCCGTTCGCGAGATATGGCAGTTTGGAGGTAAGAAACGCTTGAGAAACTCAAAATTTTCGCAGTTCTGATGCTCGACACTTATAACTAGAACGGCCTAGGGGAAAAGTGCGTATACCTTTGTAATCGGGCGAGTTTCTACTTTCAGATGCAACAGAAATTTTGCGGATTGATCAATCCGTTCGGGAGATATGGCAGTTTGGAGATAAGAAACGCTTGACAAACTCAAAATTTTCGCAGTTCTGATGCTCGAAACGAGTAACTAGAACGGCCTAGGGGAAAAGTACGCATACCGTTGTAATCGGGCGAGTTTCTACTTTTAGATGCAACAGAAATTTTGCGGATTGGTCAATCCGTTCGCGAGATATGGCAGTTTGGGGATAAGAAACGCTTGAGAAACTCAAAATTTTCGCAATTCTGATGCTCGATACGAATAACTAGAACTGCCTAGGGGAAAAGTGCTCATACCGTTGTAATCGGGCGAGTTTCTACTTTCAGAAGCAACATAAATTTTGCGGATTGGTTAATCCGTTCGCGAGATATGGCAGTTTGGAGGTAAGAAACGCTTGAGAAACTCAAAATTTTCGCATTTTTGATGCTCGAAACGAATAACTAGAACGGCCTAGGGGAAAAGTGCGCATACCGTTGTAATCGGGCGAGTTTCTACTTTCAGATGCAACAGAAATTTTGCGGATTGGTCAATCCGTTCGCGAGATATGGCAGTTTGGAGGTAAGAAACGCTTGAGAAACTCAAAATTTTCGCAGTTCTGATGCTCGACACTTATAACTAGAACGGCCTAGGGGAAAAGTGCGCATACCGTTGTAATCCGGCGAGTTTCTACTTTCAGATGCAACAGAAATTTTGCGGATTGGTCAATCCGTTCGCGAGATATGGCAGTTTGGAGGTAAGAAACGCTTGAGAAACTCAAAATTTTCGCAGTTCTGATGCTCGAAACGAATAACTAGAACCGCCTAGGGGAAAAGTACGCATACCGTTGTAATCGGGTGAGTTTCTACTTTCAGATGGAACAGAAATTTTGCGGATTGATCAATCCGTTCGCGAGATATGGCAGTTTGGAGATAAGAAACGCTTGAGAAACTCAAAATTTTCGCAGTTCTGATGCTCGACACGAATAACTAGAACGGCCTAGGGGAAAAGTGCGCATACCGTTGTAATCGGGCGAGTGTCTACTTTCAGATGCAACAGAAATTTTGCGGATTGGTCAATCCGTTCGCGAGATACGGCAGTTTGGAGATAAGAAACGCTTGAGAAACTCAAAATTTTCGCAGTTTTGATGCTCGAAACGAGTAACTAGAACGGCCTAGGGGAAAAGTGCGCATACCGTTGTAATCGGGCGAGTTTCTAATTTCAGATGCAACAGAAATTTTGCGGATTGGTCAATCCGGTCGCGAGATATGGCAGTTTGGAGGTAAGAAACGCTTGAGAAACTCAAAATTTTCGCAGTTTTGATGCTCGAAACGAGTAACTAGAACGGCCTAGGGGAAAAGTGCGCGTACCGTTGTAATCGGGCGAGTTTCTAATTTCAGATGCAACAGAAATTTTGCGGATTGGTCAATCCGGTCGCGAGATATGGCAGTTTGGAGGTAAGAAACGCTTGAGAAACTCAAAATTTTCGCAGTTCTGATGCTCGACACGAATAACTAGAACGGCTTAGGGGAAAAGTGCGCATACCGTTGTAATCGGGCGAGTTTCTACTTTCAGATGCAACAGAAATTTTGCGGATTGGTCAATCCGTTCGCGAGATATGGCAGTTTGGAGGTAAGAAACGCTTGAGAACCTCAAAATGTTCGCAGTTCTGATGCTCGACACGAATAACTAGAACGGCCTAGGGGAAAACTACACCTACCTTTGTAATCGGGCGAGTTTCTACTTTCAGATGCAACAGAAATTTTGCGGATTGATCAATCCGTTCGCGAGATATGGCAGTTTGGAGATAAGAAACGCTTGACAAACTCAAAATTTTCGCAGTTCTGATGCTCGAAACGAGTAACTAGAACGGCCTAGGGGAAAAGTACGCATACCGTTGTAATCGGGCGAGTTTCTACTTTCAGATGCAACAGAAATTTTGCGGATTGGTCAATCCGTTCGCGAGATATGGCAGTTTGGAGGTAAGAAACGCTTGAGAAACTCAAAATTTTCGCAGTTCTGATGCTCGACACTTATAACTAGAACGGCCTAGGGGAAAAGTGCGCATACCGTTTTAATCGGGCGAGTTTCTACTTTCAGATGCAACAGAAATTTTGCGGATTGATCAATCCGTTCGCGAGATATGGCAGTTTGGAGATAAGAAACGCTTGACAAACTCAAAATTTTCGCAGTTCTGATGCTCGAAACGAGTAACTAGAACGGCCTAGGGGAAAAGTACGCATACCGTTGTAATCGGGCGAGTTTCTACTTTTAGATGCAACAGAAATTTTGCGGATTGGTCAATCCGTTCGCGAGATATGGCAGTTTGGGGATAAGAAACGCTTGAGAAACTCAAAATTTTCGCATTTCTGATGCTCGATACGAATAACTAGAACTGCCTAGGGGAAAAGTGCTCATACCGTTGTAATCGGGCGTGTTTCTACTTTCAGAAGCAACATAAATTTTGCGGATTGGTTAATCCGTTCGCGAGATATGGCAGTTTGGAGGTAAGAAACGCTTGAGAAACTCAAAATTTTCGCATTTTTGATGCTCGAAACGAATAACTAGAACGGCCTAGGGGAAAAGTGCGCATACCGTTGTAATCGGGCGAGTTTCTACTTTCAGATGCAACAGAAATTTTGCGGATTGGTCAATCCGTTCGCGAGATATGGCAGTTTGGAGGTAAGAAACGCTTGAGAAACTCAAAATTTTCGCAGTTCTGATGCTCGACACTTATAACTAGAACGGCCTAGGGGAAAAGTGCGCATACCGTTGTAATCGGGCGAGTTTCTACTTTCAGATGCAACAGAAATTTTGCGGATTGGTCAATCCGTTCGCGAGATATGGCAGTTTGGAGGTAAGAAACGCTTGAGAAACTCAAAATTTTCGCAGTTCTGATGCTCGAAACGAATAACTAGGACCGCCTAGGGGAAAAGTACGCATACCGTTGTAATCGGTTGAGTTTCTACTTTCAGATGGAACAGAAATTTTGCGGATTGATCAATCCGTTCGCGAGATATGGCAGTTTGGAGATAAGAAACGCTTGAGAAACTCAAAATTTTCGCAGTTCTGATGCTCGACACGAATAACTAGAACGGCCTAGGGGAAAAGTGCGCATACCGTTGTAATCGGGCGAGTGTCTACTTTCAGATGCAACAGAAATTTTGCGGATTGGTCAATCCGTTCGCGAGATACGGCAGTTTGGAGATAAGAAACGCTTGAGAAACTCAAAATTTTCGCAGTTTTGATGCTCGAAATGAGTAACTAGAACGGCCTAGGGGAAAAGTGCGCATACCGTTGTAATCGGGCGAGTTTCTAATTTCAGATGCAACAGAAATTTTGCGGATTGGTCAATCCGGTCGCGAGATATGGCAGTTTGGAGGTAAGAAACGCTTGAGAAACTCAAAATTTTCGCAGTTCTGATGCTCGACACGAATAACTAGAACGGCTTAGGGGAAAAGTGCGCATACCGTTGCAATCGGGCGAGTTTCTACTTTCAGATGCAACAGAAATTTTGCGGATTGGTCAATCCGTTCGCGAGATATGGCAGTTTGGAGGTAAGAAACGCTTGAGAAACTCAAAATTTTCGCATTTCTGATGCTCGATACGAATAACTAGAACGGCCTAGGGGAAAAGTGCTCATACCATTGTAATCGGGCGAGCTTCTACTTTCAGAAGCAACATAAATTTTGCGGATTGGTTAATCCGTTCGCGAGATATGGCAGTTTGGAGGTAAGAAACGCTTGAGAAACTCAAAATTTTCGCATTTTTGATGCTCGAAACGAATAACTAGGACCGCCTAGGGGAAAAGTACGCATACCGTTGTAATCGGTTGAGTTTCTACTTTCAGATGGAACAGAAATTTTGCGGATTGATCAATCCGTTCGCGAGATATGGCAGTTTGGAGATAAGAAACGCTTGAGAAACTCAAAATTTTCGCAGTTCTGATGCTCGACACGAATAACTAGAACGGCCTAGGGGAAAAGTGCGCATACCGTTGCAATCGGGCGAGTTTCTACTTTCAGATGCAACAGAAATTTTGCGGATTGGTCAATCCGTTCGCGAGATATGGCAGTTTGGAGGTAAGAAACGCTTGAGAAACTCAAAATTTTCGCATTTCTGATGCTCGATACGAATAACTAGAACGGCCTAGGGGAAAAGTGCTCATACCATTGTAATCGGGCGAGCTTCTACTTTCAGAAGCAACATAAATTTTGCGGATTGGTTAATCCGTTCGCGAGATATGGCAGTTTGGAGGTAAGAAACGCTTGAGAAACTCAAAATTTTCGCATTTTTGATGCTCGAAACGAATAACTAGAACGGCCTAGGGGAAAAGTGCGCATACCGTTGTAATCGGGCGAGTTTCTACTTTCAGATGCAACAGAAATTTTGCGGATTGGTCCATCCGTTCGCGAGATATGGCAGTTTGGAGGTAAGAAACGCTTGAGAAACTCAAAATTTTCGCAGTTCTGATGCTCGACACTTATAACTAGAACGGCCTAGGGGAAAAGTGCTCATACCGCTGTAATCGGGCGAGCTTCTACTTTCAGAAGCAACAGAAATTTTGCGGATTGGTTAATCCGTTCGCGAGATATGGCAGTTTGGAGGTAAGAAACGCTTGAGAAACTCAAAATTTTCGCATTTTTCATGCTCGAAACGAATAACTAGAACGGCCTAGGGGAAAAGTGCGCATACCGCTGTAATCGGGCGAGTTTCTACTTTCAGAAGCAACAGAAATTTTGCGGATTGGTCAATCCGTTCGCGAGATATGGCAGTTTGGATGTAAGAAACGCTTGAGAAACTCAATATTTTCGCAGTTCTGATGCTCGAAATGAATAACTGGAACGGCCTAGGGGAAAACTACACCTACCGTTGTAATCGGGCGAGTTTCTACTTTCAGATGCAACAGAAATTTTGCGGATTGATCAATCCGTTCGCGAGATATGGCAGTTTGGAGATAAGAAACGCTTGAGAAACTCAAAATTTTCGCAGTTCCGATGCTCGACACGAATACCTAGAACGGCCTAGGGGAAAAGTGCGCATACCGTTGTAATCGGGCGAGTTTCTCCTTTCAGATGCAACAGAAATTTTGCGGATTGGTCAATCCGTTCGCGAGATATGGCAGTTTGGAGGTATGAAACGCTTGAGAAACTCAAAATTTTCGCAGTTCTGATGCTCGACACGAATAACTAGAACGGCCTAGGGGAAAAGTGCGCATACCGTTGTAATCGGGCGACTTTCTACTTTCAGATGCAACAGAAATTTTGCGGATTGGTCAATCCGTTCGCGAGATATGGCAGTTTGGAGGTAAGAAACGCTTGAGAAACTCAAAATTTTCGCAGTTCTGATGCTCGACACGAATAACTAGAACGGCCCAGGGGCAAAGTGCGCATACCGTTGTAATCGGGCGAGTTTCTACTTTCAGATGCAACAGAAATTTTGCGGATTGGTCAATCCGTTCGCGAGATATGGCAGTTTGGAGGTAAGAAACGCTTGAGAAACTCAAAATTTTCGCATTTCTGATGCTCGATACGAATAACTAGAACGGCCTAGGGGAAAAGTGCTCATACCGTTGTAATCGGGCGAGCTTCTACTTTCAGAAGCAACAGAAATTTTGCGGATTGGTTAATCCGTTCGCGAGATATGGCAGTTTGGAGGTAAGAAACGCTTGAGAAACTCAAAATTTTCGCATTTTTCATGCTCGAAACGAATAACTAGACCGGCCTAGGGGAAAAGTGCGCATACCGCTGTAATCGGGCGAGTTTCTACTTTCAGAAGCAACAGAAATTTTGCGGATTGGTCAATCCGTTCGCGAGATATGGCAGTTTGGATGTAAGAAACGCTTGAGAAACTCAATATTTTCGCAGTTCTGATGCTCGAAATGAATAACTGGAACGGCCTAGGGGAAAACTACACCTACCGTTGTAATCGGGCGAGTTTCTACTTTCAGATGCAACAGAAATTTTGCGGATTGATCAATCCGTTCGCGAGAAATGGCAGTTTGGAGATAAGAAACGCTTGAGAAACTCAAAATTTTCGCAGTTCTGATGCTCGACACGAATACCTAGAACGGCCTAGGGGAAAAGTGCGCATACCGTTGTAATCGGGCGAGTTTCTACTTTCAGATGCAACAGAAATTTTGCGGATTGGTCAATCCGTTCGCGAGATATGGCAGTTTGGAGGTATGAAACGCTTGAGAAACTCAAAATTTTCGCAGTTCTGATGCTCGACACGAATAACTAGAACGGCCTAGGGGAAAAGTGCGCATACCGTTGTAATCGGGCGAGTTTCTACTTTCAGATGCAACAGAAATTTTGCGGATTGGTCAATCCGTTCGCGAGATATGGCAGTTTGGAGGTAAGAAACGCTTGAGAAACTCAAAATTTTCGCAGTTCTGATGCTCGAAACGAATAACTAGGACCGCCTAGGGGAAAAGTACGCATACCGTTGTAATCGGTTGAGTTTCTACTTTCAGATGGAACAGAAATTTTGCGGATTGATCAATCCGTTCGCGAGATATGGCAGTTTGGAGATAAGAAACGCTTGAGAAACTCAAAATTTTCGCAGTTCTGATGCTCGACACGAATAACTAGAACGGCCTAGGGGAAAAGTGCGCATACCGTTGTAATCGGGCGAGTGTCTACTTTCAGATGCAACAGAAATTTTGCGGATTGGTCAATCCGTTCGCGAGATACGGCAGTTTGGAGATAAGAAACGCTTGAGAAACTCAAAATTTTCGCAGTTTTGATGCTCGAAATGAGTAACTAGAACGGCCTAGGGGAAAAGTGCGCATACCGTTGTAATCGGGCGAGTTTCTAATTTCAGATGCAACAGAAATTTTGCGGATTGGTCAATCCGGTCGCGAGATATGGCAGTTTGGAGGTAAGAAACGCTTGAGAAACTCAAAATTTTCGCAGTTCTGATGCTCGACACGAATAACTAGAACGGCTTAGGGGAAAAGTGCGCATACCGTTGCAATCGGGCGAGTTTCTACTTTCAGATGCAACAGAAATTTTGCGGATTGGTCAATCCGTTCGCGAGATATGGCAGTTTGGAGGTAAGAAACGCTTGAGAAACTCAAAATTTTCGCATTTCTGATGCTCGATACGAATAACTAGAACGGCCTAGGGGAAAAGTGCTCATACCATTGTAATCGGGCGAGCTTCTACTTTCAGAAGCAACATAAATTTTGCGGATTGGTTAATCCGTTCGCGAGATATGGCAGTTTGGAGGTAAGAAACGCTTGAGAAACTCAAAATTTTCGCATTTTTGATGCTCGAAACGAATAACTAGAACGGCCTAGGGGAAAAGTGCGCATACCGTTGTAATCGGGCGAGTTTCTACTTTCAGATGCAACAGAAATTTTGCGGATTGGTCCATCCGTTCGCGAGATATGGCAGTTTGGAGGTAAGAAACGCTTGAGAAACTCAAAATTTTCGCAGTTCTGATGCTCGACACTTATAACTAGAACGGCCTAGGGGAAAAGTGCTCATACCGCTGTAATCGGGCGAGCTTCTACTTTCAGAAGCAACAGAAATTTTGCGGATTGGTTAATCCGTTCGCGAGATATGGCAGTTTGGAGGTAAGAAACGCTTGAGAAACTCAAAATTTTCGCATTTTTCATGCTCGAAACGAATAACTAGAACGGCCTAGGGGAAAAGTGCGCATACCGCTGTAATCGGGCGAGTTTCTACTTTCAGAAGCAACAGAAATTTTGCGGATTGGTCAATCCGTTCGCGAGATATGGCAGTTTGGATGTAAGAAACGCTTGAGAAACTCAATATTTTCGCAGTTCTGATGCTCGAAATGAATAACTGGAACGGCCTAGGGGAAAACTACACCTACCGTTGTAATCGGGCGAGTTTCTACTTTCAGATGCAACAGAAATTTTGCGGATTGATCAATCCGTTCGCGAGATATGGCAGTTTGGAGATAAGAAACGCTTGAGAAACTCAAAATTTTCGCAGTTCCGATGCTCGACACGAATACCTAGAACGGCCTAGGGGAAAAGTGCGCATACCGTTGTAATCGGGCGAGTTTCTCCTTTCAGGTGCAACAGAAATTTTGCGGATTGGTCAATCCGTTCGCGAGATATGGCAGTTTGGAGGTATGAAACGCTTGAGAAACTCAAAATTTTCGCAGTTCTGATGCTCGACACGAATAACTAGAACGGCCTAGGGGAAAAGTGCGCATACCGTTGTAATCGGGCGACTTTCTACTTTCAGATGCAACAGAAATTTTGCGGATTGGTCAATCCGTTCGCGAGATATGGCAGTTTGGAGGTAAGAAACGCTTGAGAAACTCAAAATTTTCGCAGTTCTGATGCTCGACACGAATAACTAGAACGGCCCAGGGGCAAAGTGCGCATACCGTTGTAATCGGGCGAGTTTCTACTTTCAGATGCAACAGAAATTTTGAGGATTGGTCAATCCGTTCGCGAGATATGGCAGTTTGGAGGTAAGAAACGCTTGAGAAACTCAAAATTTTCGCATTTCTGATGCTCGATACGAATAACTAGAACGGCCTAGGGGAAAAGTGCTCATACCGTTGTAATCGGGCGAGCTTCTACTTTCAGAAGCAACAGAAATTTTGCGGATTGGTTAATCCGTTCGCGAGATATGGCAGTTTGGAGGTAAGAAACGCTTGAGAAACTCAAAATTTTCGCATTTTTCATGCTCGAAACGAATAACTAGACCGGCCTAGGGGAAAAGTGCGCATACCGCTGTAATCGGGCGAGTTTCTACTTTCAGAAGCAACAGAAATTTTGCGGATTGGTCAATCCGTTCGCGAGATATGGCAGTTTGGATGTAAGAAACGCTTGAGAAACTCAATATTTTCGCAGTTCTGATGCTCGAAATGAATAACTGGAACGGCCTAGGGGAAAACTACACCTACCGTTGTAATCGGGCGAGTTTCTACTTTCAGATGCAACAGAAATTTTGCGGATTGATCAATCCGTTCGCGAGAAATGGCAGTTTGGAGATAAGAAACGCTTGAGAAACTCAAAATTTTCGCAGTTCTGATGCTCGACACGAATACCTAGAACGGCCTAGGGGAAAAGTGCGCATACCGTTGTAATCGGGCGAGTTTCTACTTTCAGATGCAACAGAAATTTTGCGGATTGGTCAATCCGTTCGCGAGATATGGCAGTTTGGAGGTATGAAACGCTTGAGAAACTCAAAATTTTCGCAGTTCTGATGCTCGACACGAATAACTAGAACGGCCTAGGGGAAAAGTGCGCATACCGTTGTAATCGGGCGAGTTTCTACTTTCAGATGCAACAGAAATTTCGCGGATTGGTCAATCCGTTCGCGAGATATGGCAGTTTGGAGGTAAGAAACGCTTGAGAAACTCAAAATTTTCGCAGTTCTGATGCTCGACACGAATAACTAGAACGGCCCAGGGGCAAAGTGCGCATACCGTTGTAATCGGGCGAGTTTCTACTTTCAGATGCAACCAAAATTTTGCGGATTGGTCAATCCGGTCGCGAGATATGGCAGTTTGGAGGTAAGAAACGCTTGAGAAACTCAAAATTTTCGCAGTTCTGATGCTCGACACGAATAACTAGAACGGCTTAGGGGAAAAGTGCGCATACCGTTGCAATCGGGCGAGTTTCTACTTTCAGATGCAACAGAAATTTTGCGGATTGGTCAATCCGTTCGCGAGATATGGCAGTTTGGAGGTAAGAAACGCTTGAGAAACTCAAAATTTTCGCATTTCTGATGCTCGATACGAATAACTAGAACGGCCTAGGGGAAAAGTGCTCATACCATTGTAATCGGGCGAGCTTCTACTTTCAGAAGCAACATAAATTTTGCGGATTGGTTAATCCGTTCGCGAGATATGGCAGTTTGGAGGTAAGAAACGCTTGAGAAACTCAAAATTTTCGCATTTTTGATGCTCGCAACGAATAACTAGAACGGCCTAGGGGAAAAGTGCGCATACCGTTGTAATCGGGCGAGTTTCTACTTTCAGATGCAACAGAAATTTTGCGGATTGGTCAATCCGTTCGCGAGATATGGCAGTTTGGAGGTAAGAAACGCTTGAGAAACTCAAAATTTTCGCAGTTCTGATGCTCGACACTTATAACTAGAACGGCCTAGGGGAAAAGTGCTCATACCGCTGTAATCGGGCGAGCTTCTACTTTCAGAAGCAACAGAAATTTTGCGGATTGGTTAATCCGTTCGCGAGATATGGCAGTTTGGAGGTAAGAAACGCTTGAGAAACTCAAAATTTTCGCATTTTTCATGCTCGAAACGAATAACTAGAACGGCCTAGGGGAAAAGTGCGCATACCGCTGTAATCGGGCGAGTTTCTACTTTCAGAAGCAACAGAAATTTTGCGGATTGGTCAATCCGTTCGCGAGATATGGCAGTTTGGATGTAAGAAACGCTTGAGAAACTCAATATTTTCGCAGTTCTGATGCTCGAAATGAATAACTGGAACGGCCTAGGGGAAAACTACACCTACCGTTGTAATCGGGCGAGTTTCTACTTTCAGATGCAACAGAAATTTTGCGGATTGATCAATCCGTTCGCGAGATATGGCAGTTTGGAGATAAGAAACGCTTGAGAAACTCAAAATTTTCGCAGTTCCGATGCTCGACACGAATACCTAGAACGGCCTAGGGGAAAAGTGCGCATACCGTTGTAATCGGGCGAGTTTCTACTTTCAGATGCAACAGAAATTTTGCGGATTGGTCAATCCGTTCGCGAGATATGGCAGTTTGGAGGTATGAAACGCTTGAGAAACTCAAAATTTTCGCAGTTCTGATGCTCGAAATGAATAACTGGAACGGCCTAGGGGAAAACTACACCTACCGTTGTAATCGGGCGAGTTTCTACTTTCAGATGCAACAGAAATTTTGCGGATTGATCAATCCGTTCGCGAGATATGGCAGTTTGGAGATAAGAAACGCTTGAGAAACTCAAAATTTTCGCAGTTCCGATGCTCGACACGAATACCTAGAACGGCCTAGGGGAAAAGTGCGCATACCGTTGTAATCGGGCGAGTTTCTACTTTCAGATGCAACAGAAATTTTGCGGATTGGTCAATCCGTTCGCGAGATATGGCAGTTTGGATGTATGAAACGCTTGAGAAACTCAAAATTTTCGCAGTTCTGATGCTCGACACGAATAACTAGAACGGCCTAGGGGAAAAGTGCGCATACCGTTGTAATCGGGCGACTTTCTACTTTCAGATGCAACAGAAATTTTGCGGATTGGTCAATCCGTTCGCGAGATATGGCAGTTTGGAGGTAAGAAACGCTTGAGAAACTCAAAATTTTCGCAGTTCTGATGCTCGACACGAATAACTAGAACGGCCCAGGGGCAAAGTGCGCATACCGTTGTAATCGGGCGAGTTTCTACTTTCAGATGCAACAGAAATTTTGCGGATTGGTCAATCCGTTCGCGAGATATGGCAGTTTGGAGGTAAGAAACGCTTGAGAAACTCAAAATTTTCGCATTTCTGATGCTCGATACGAATAACTAGAACGGCCTAGGGGAAAAGTGCTCATACCGTTGTAATCGGGCGAGCTTCTACTTTCAGAAGCAACAGAAATTTTGCGGATTGGTTAATCCGTTCGCGAGATATGGCAGTTTGGAGGTAAGAAACGCTTGAGAAACTCAAAATTTTCGCATTTTTCATGCTCGAAACGAATAACTAGACCGGCCTAGCGGAAAAGTGCGCATACCGCTGTAATCGGGCGAGTTTCTACTTTCAGAAGCAACAGAAATTTTGCGGATTGGTCAATCCGTTCGCGAGATATGGCAGTTTGGATGTAAGAAACGCTTGAGAAACTCAATATTTTCGCAGTTCTGATGCTCGAAATGAATAACTGGAACGGCCTAGGGGAAAACTACACCTACCGTTGTAATCGGGCGAGTTACTACTTTCAGATGCAACAGAAATTTTGCGGATTGATCAATCCGTTCGCGAGAAATGGCAGTTTGGAGATAAGAAACGCTTGAGAAACTCAAAATTTTCGCAGTTCTGATGCTCGACACGAATAACTAGAACGGCCCAGGGGCAAAGTGCGCATACCGTTGTAATCGGGCGAGTTTCTACTTTCAGATGCAACAGAAATTTTGCGGATTGGTCAATCCGTTCGCGAGATATGGCAGTTTGGAGGTATGAAACGCTTGAGAAACTCAAAATTTTCGCAGTTCTGATGCTCGACACGAATAACTAGAACGGCCTAGGGGAAAAGTGCGCATACCGTTGTAATCGGGCGAGTTTCTACTTTCAGATGCAACAGAAATTTTGCGGATTGGTCAATCCGTTCGCGAGATATGGCAGTTTGGAGGTAAGAAACGCTTGAGAAACTCAAAATTTTCGCAGTTCTGATGCTCGACACGAATAACTAGAACGGCCCAGGGGCAAAGTGCGCATACCGTTGTAATCGGGCGAGTTTCTACTTTCAGATGCATCCAAAATTTTGCGGATTGGTCAATCCGTTCGCGAGATATGGCAGTTTGGAGGTAAGAAACGCTTGAGAAACTCAAAATTTTCGCAGTTCTGATGCTCGACACGAATAACTAGAACGCCCTAGGGGATAACTACACCTACCTTTGTAATCGGGCGAGTTTCTACTTTCAGATGCAACAGAAATTTTGCGGATTGATCAATTCGTTCGCGAGATATGGCAGTTTGGATATAAGAAACGCTTGGGAAACTCAAAATTTTCGCAGTTCTGATGCTCGAAACGAGTAACTAGAACGGCCTAGGGGAAAAGTACCCATACCGTTGTAATCGGTCGAGTTTCTACTTTCAGATGCAACAGAAATTTTGCGGATTGGTCAATCCGTTCGCGAGATATGGCAGTTTGGAGGTAAGAAACGCTTGAGAAACTCAAAATTTTCGCAGTTCTGATGCTCGACACGAATAACTAGAACGGCCTAGGGGAAAAGTGCGTATACCGTTGTAATCGGGCGAGTTTCTACTTTCAGATGCAACAGAAATTTTGCGGATTGGTCAATCCGTTCGCGAGATATGGCAGTTTGGAGGTAAGAAACGCTTGAGAAACTCAAAATTGTCGCAGTTCTGATGCTCGACACGAATAACTAGAACGGTCTAGGGGCAAAGTGCGCATACCGTTGTAATCGGGCGAGTTTCTACTTTCAGATGCAACAGAAATTTTGCGGATTGGTCAATCCGTTCGCGAGATATGGCAGTTTGGAGGTAAGAAACGCTTGAGAAACTCAAAATTTTCGCAGTTCTGATGCTCGACACGAATAACTAGAACGGCCTAGGGGAAAACTACACCTACCTTTGTAATCGGGCGAGTTTCTACTTTCAGATGCAACGGAAATTTTGCGGATTGATCAATCCGTTCGCGAGATATGGCAGTTTGGAGATAAGAAACGCTTGAGAAACAAAAATTTTCGCAGTTCTGATGCTCGACACGAATAACTAGAACGGCCTAGGGGAAAACTACACCTACCTTTGTAATCGGGCGAGTTTCTACTTTCAGATGCAACAGAAATTTTGCGGATTGGTCAATCCGTTTGCGAGATATGGCCGTTTGGATTTAAGAAACGCTTGAGGACCTCAAAATTTTCGCATTTCTGATGCTCGAAACGAATAACTAGAACGGCCTAGGGGAAAAGTGCGCATACCGTTGTAATCGGGCGAGTTTCTACTTTCAGATGCAACAGAAATTTTGCGGATTGATCAATCCGTTCGCGAGATATGGCAGTTTGGAGATAAGAAACGCTTGAGAAACTCAAAATTTTCGCAGTTCTGATGCTCGAAACGAATGACTAGAGCGGCCTAGGGGAGAAGTACGCATACCGTTGTAATCGGGCGAGTTTCTACTTTCAGATGGCACAGAAATTTTGCGGATTGATCAATCCGTTCGCGAGATACGGCAGTTTGGAGATAAGAAACGCTTGAGAAACTCAAAATTTTCGCAGTTTTGATGCTCGAAACGAGTAACTAGAACGGCCTAGGGGAAAAGTGCGCATACCGTTGTAATCGGGCGAGTTTCTACTTTCAGATGCAACAGAAATTTTGCGGATTGGTCAATCCGGTCGCGAGATATGGCAGTTTGGAGGTAAGAAACGCTTGAGAAACTCAAAATTTTCGCATTTTTGATGCTCGAAACGAATAACTAGAACGGCCTAGGGGAAAAGTGCGCATACCGTTGTAATCGGGCGAGTTTCTACTTTCAGATGCAACAGAAATTTTGCGGATTGGTCAATCCGTTCGCGAGATATGGCAGTTTGGAGGTAAGAAACGCTTGAGAAACTCAAAATTTTCGCAGTTCTGATGCTCGACACGAATAACTAGAACGGCTTAGGGGAAAAGTGCGCATACCGTTGCAATCGGGCGAGTTTCTACTTTCAGATGCAACAGAAATTTTGCGGATTGGTCAATCCGTTCGCGAGATATGGCAGTTTGGAGGTAAGAAACGCTTGAGAAACTCAAAATTTTCGCATTTCTGATGCTCGATACGAATAACTAGAACGGCCTAGGGGAAAAGTGCTCATACCATTGTAATCGGGCGAGCTTCTACTTTCAGAAGCAACATAAATTTTGCGGATTGGTTAATCCGTTCGCGAGATATGGCAGTTTGGAGGTAAGAAACGCTTGAGAAACTCAAAATTTACGCATTTTTGATGCTCGCAACGAATAACTAGAACGGCCTAGGGGAAAAGTGCGCATACCGTTGTAATCGGGCGAGTTTCTACTTTCAGATGCAACAGAAATTTTGCGGATTGGTCAATCCGTTCGCGAGATATGGCAGTTTGGAGGTAAGAAACGCTTGAGAAACTCAAAATTTTCGCAGTTCTGATGCTCGACACTTATAACTAGAACGGCCTAGGGGAAAAGTGCTCATACCGCTGTAATCGGGCGAGCTTCAACTTTCAGAAGCAACAGAAATTTTGCGGATTGGTTAATCCGTTCGCGAGATATGGCAGTTTGGAGGTAAGAAACGCTTGAGAAACTCAAAATTTTCGCATTTTTCATGCTCGAAACGAATAACTAGAACGGCCTAGGGGAAAAGTGCGCATACCGCTGTAATCGGGCGAGTTTCTACTTTCAGAAGCAACAGAAATTTTGCGGATTGGTCAATCCGTTCGCGAGATATGGCAGTTTAGATGTAAGAAACGCTTGAGAAACTCAATATTTTCGCAGTTCTGATGCTCGAAATGAATAACTGGAACGGCCTAGGGGAAAACTACACCTACCGTTGTAATCGGGCGAGTTTCTACTTTCAGATGCAACAGAAATTTTGCGGATTGATCAATCCGTTCGCGAGATATGGCAGTTTGGAGATAAGAAACGCTTGAGAAACTCAAAATTTTCGTAGTTCCGATGCTCGACACGAATACCTAGAACGGCCTAGGGGAAAAGTGCGCATACCGTTGTAATCGGGCGAGTTTCTACTTTCAGATGCAACAGAAATTTTGCGGATTGGTCAATCCGTTCGCGAGATATGGCAGTTTGGAGGTATGAAACGCTTGAGAAACTCAAAATTTTCGCAGTTCTGATGCTCGAAATGAATAACTGGAACGGCCTAGGGGAAAACTACACCTACCGTTGTAATCGGGCGAGTTTCTACTTTCAGATGCAACAGAAATTTTGCGGATTGATCAATCCGTTCGCGAGATATGGCAGTTTGGAGATAAGAAACGCTTGAGAAACTCAAAATTTTCGCAGTTCCGATGCTCGACACGAATACCTAGAACGGCCTAGGGGAAAAGTGCGCATACCGTTGTAATCGGGCGAGTTTCTACTTTCAGATGCAACAGAAATTTTGCGGATTGGTCAATCCGTTCGCGAGATATGGCAGTTTGGAGGTATGAAACGCTTGAGAAACTCAAAATTTTCGCAGTTCTGATGCTCGACACGAATAACTAGAACGGCCTAGGGGAAAAGTGCGCATACCGTTGTAATCGGGCGACTTTCTACTTTCAGATGCAACAGAAATTTTGCGGATTGGTCAATCCGTTCGCGAGATATGGCAGTTTGGAGGTAAGAAACGCTTGAGAAACTCAAAATTTTCGCAGTTCTGATGCTCGACACGAATAACTAGAACGCCCTAGGGGATAACTACACCTACCTTTGTAATCGGGCGAGTTTCTACTTTCAGATGCAACAGAAATTTTGCGGATTGATCAATTCGTTCGCGAGATATGGCAGTTTGGAGATAAGAAACGCTTGGGAAACTCAAAATTTTCGCAGTTCTGATGCTCGAAACGAGTAACCAGAACGGCCTAGGGGAAAAGTACCCATACCGTTGTAATCGGTCGAGTTTCTACTTTCAGATGCAACAGAAATTTTGCGGATTGGTCAATCCGTTCGCGAGATATGGCAGTTTGGAGGTAAGAAACGCTTGAGAAACTCAAAATTTTCGCAGTTCTGATGCTCGACACGAATAACTAGAACGGCCTAGGGGAAAAGTGCGTATACCGTTGTAATCGGGCGAGTTTCTACTTTCAGATGCAACAGAAATTTTGCGGATTGGTCAATCCGTTCGCGAGATATGGCAGTTTGGAGGTAAGAAACGCTTGAGAAACTCAAAATTGTCGCAGTTCTGATGCTCGACACGAATAACTAGAACGGTCTAGGGGCAAAGTGCGTATACCGTTGTAATCGGGCGAGTTTCTACTTTCAGATGCAACAGAAATTTTGCGGATTGGTCAATCCGTTCGCGAGATATGGCAGTTTGGAGGTAAGAAACGCTTGAGAAACTCAAAATTTTCGCAGTTCTGATGCTCGACACGAATAACTAGAACGGCCTAGGGGAAAACTACACCTACCTTTGTAATCGGGCGAGTTTCTACTTTCAGATGCAACGGAAATTTTGCGGATTGATCAATCCGTTCGCGAGATATGGCAGTTTGGAGATAAGAAACGCTTGAGAAACAAAAATTTTAGCAGTTCTGATGCTCGACACGAATAACTAGAACGGCCTAGGGGAAAACTACACCTACCTTTGTAATCGGGCGAGTTTCTACTTTCAGATGCAACAGAAATTTTGCGGATTGGTCAATCCGTTTGCGAGATATGGCCGTTTGGATTTAAGAAACGCTTGAGGACCTCAAAATTTTCGCATTTCTGATGCTCGAAACGAATAACTAGAACGGCCTAGGGGAAAAGTGCGCATACCGTTGTAATCGGGCGAGTTTCTACTTTCAGATGCAACAGAAATTTTGCGGATTGATCAATCCGTTCGCGAGATATGGCAGTTTGGAGATAAGAAACGCTTGAGAAACTCAAAATTTTCGCAGTTCTGATGCTCGAAACGAATGACTAGAGCGGCCTAGGGGAGAAGTACGCATACCGTTGTAATCGGGCGAGTTTCTACTTTCAGATGGCACAGAAATTTTGCGGATTGATCAATCCGTTCGCGAGATACGGCAGTTTGGAGATAAGAAACGCTTGAGAAACTCAAAATTTTCGCAGTTTTGATGCTCGAAACGAGTAACTAGAACGGCCTAGGGGAAAAGTGCGCATACCGTTGTAATCGGGCGAGTTTCTACTTTCAGATGCAACAGAAATTTTGCGGATTGGTCAATCCGGTCGCGAGATATGGCAGTTTGGAGGTAAGAAACGCTTGAGAAACTCAAAATTTTCGCATTTTTGATGCTCGAAACGAATAACTAGAACGGCCTAGGGGAAAAGTGCGCATACCGTTGTAATCGGGCGAGTTTCTACTTTCAGATGCAACAGAAATTTTGCGGATTGGTCAATCCGTTCGCGAGATATGGCAGTTTGGAGGTAAGAAACGCTTGAGAAACTCAAAATTTTCGCAGTTCTGATGCTCGACACTTATAACTAGAACGGCCTAGGGGAAAAGTGCGCATACCGTTGTAATCGGGCGAGTTTCTACTTTCAGATGCAACAGAAATTTTGCGGCTTGGTCAATCCGTTCGCGAGATATGGCAGTTTGGAGGTAAGAAACGCTTGAGAAACTCAAAATTTTCGCAGTTCTGATGCTCGAAACGAATAACTAGAACCGCCTAGGGGAAAAGTACGCATACCGTTGTAATCGGGCGAGTTTCTACTTTCAGATGGAACAGAAATTTTGCGGATTGATCAATCCGTTCGCGAGATATGGGAGTTTGGAGATAAGAAACGCTTGAGAAACTCAAAATTTTCGCAGTTCTGATGCTCGACACGAATAACTAGAACGGCCTAGGGGAAAAGTGCGCATACCGTTGTAATCGGGCGAGTGTCTACTTTCAGATGCAACAGAAATTTTGCGGATTGGTCAATCCGTTCGCGAGATATGGCAATTTGGAGGTAAGAAACGCTTGAGAAACTCAAAATTTTCGCAGTTCTGATGCTCGACACGAATAACTAGAACGGCCTAGGGGAAAACTACACCTACCTTTGTAATCGGGCGAGTTTCTACTTTCAGATGCAACAGAAATTTTGCGGATTGGTCAATCCGTTCGCGAGATATGGCAGTTTGGAGGTAAGAAACGCTTGAGAAACTCAAAATTTTCGCAGTTCTGATGCTCGACACGAATAACTAGAACGGCCTAGGGGCAAAGTGCGCATACCGTTGTAATCGGGCGAGTTTCTACTTTCAGATGCAACAGAAATTTTGCGGATTGGTCAATCCGTTCGCGAGATATGGCAGTTTGGATGTAAGAAACGCTTGAGAAACTCAAAATTTTCGCAGTTCTGATGCTCGACACGAATAACTAGAACGGCCTAGGGGAAAAGTGCGCATACCGCTGTAATCGGGCGAGTTTCTACTTTCAGAAGCAACAGAAATTTTGCGGATTGGTCAATCCGTTCGCGAGATATGACAGTTTGGAGGTAAGAAACGCTTGAGAAACTCAAAATTTTCGCAGTTTTGATGCTCGAAATGAGTAACTGGAACGGCCTAGGGGAAAACTACACCCACCGTTGTAATCGGGCGAGTTTCTACTTTCAGATGCAACAGAAATTTTGCGGATTGATCAATCCGTTCGCGAGATATGGCAGTTTGGAGATAAGAAACGCTTGAGAAACTCAAAATTTTCGCAGTTCTGATGCTCGACACGAATAACTAGAACGGCCTAGGGGAAAAGTGCGCATACCGCTGTAATCGGGCGAGTTTCTACTTTCAGAAGCAACAGAAATTTTGCGGATTGGTCAATCCGTTCGCGAGATATGACAGTTTGGAGGTAAGAAACGCTTGAGAAACTCAAAATTTTCGCAGTTTTGATGCTCGAAATGAGTAACTGGAACGGCCTAGGGGAAAACTACACCCACCGTTGTAATCGGGCGAGTTTCTACTTTCAGATGCAACAGAAATTTTGCGGATTGATCAATCCGTTCGCGAGATATGGCAGTTTGGAGATAAGAAACGCTTGAGAAACTCAAAATTTTCGCAGTTCTGATGCTCGACACGAATAACTAGAACGGCCTAGGGGAAAAGTGCGCATACCGTTGTAATCGGGCGAGTTTCTACTTTCAGAAGCAACAGAAATTTTGCGGATTGGTTAATCCGTTCGCGAGATATGGCTGTTTGGATGTAAGAAACGCTTGAGAAACTCAAAATTTTCGCATTTTTGATGCTCGAAACGAATAACTAGAACGGCCTTGGGGAAAAGTGCGCATACCGCTGTAATCGGGCGAGTTTCTACTTTCAGAAGCAACAGAAATTTTGCGGATTGGTCAATCCGTTCGCGAGATACGGCAGTTTGGAGATAAGAAACGCTTGAGAAACTCAAAATTTTCGCAGTTTTGATGCTCGGTACGAATAACTAGAACTGCCTAGGGGAAAAGTGCTCATACCGTTGTAATCGGGCGTGTTTCTACTTTCAGAAGCAACATAAATTTTGCGGATTGGTTAATCCGTTCGCGAGATATGGCAGTTTGGAGGTAAGAAACGCTTGAGAAACTCAAAATTTTCGCATTTTTGATGCTCGAAACGAATAACTAGAACGGCCTAGGGGAAAAGTGCGCATACCGTTGTAATCGGGCGAGTTTCTACTTTCAGATGCAACAGAAATTTTGCGGATTGGTCAATCCGTTCGCGAGATATGGCAGTTTGGAGGTAAGAAACGCTTGAGAAACTCAAAATTTTCGCAGTTCTGATGCTCGAAACGAATAACTAGGACCGCCTAGGGGAAAAGTACGCATACCGTTGTAATCGGGTGAGTTTCTACTTTCAGATGGAACAGAAATTTTGCGGATTGATCAATCCGTTCGCGAGATATGGCAGTTTGGAGATAAGAAACGCTTGAGAAACTCAAAATTTTCGCAGTTCTGATGCTCGACACGAATAACTAGAACGGCCTAGGGGAAAAGTGCGCATACCGTTGTAATCGGGCGAGTGTCTACTTTCAGATGCAACAGAAATTTTGCGGATTGGTCAATCCGTTCGCGAGATACGGCAGTTTGGAGATAAGAAACGCTTGAGAAACTCAAAATTTTCGCAGTTTTGATGCTCGAAACGAGTAACTAGAACGGCCTAGGGGAAAAGTGCGCATACCGTTGTAATCGGGCGAGTTTCTAATTTCAGATGCAACAGAAATTTTGCGGATTGGTCAATCCGGTCGCGAGATATGGCAGTTTGGAGGTAAGAAACGCTTGAGAAACTCAAAATTTTCGCAGTTCTGATGCTCGACACGAATAACTAGAACGGCTTAGGGGAAAAGTGCGCATACCGTTGTAATCGGGCGAGTTTCTACTTTCAGATGGAACAGAAATTTTGCGGATTGATCAATCCGTTCGCGAGATATGGTAGTTTGGAGATAAGAAACGCTTGAGAAACTCAAAATTTTCGCAGTTCTGATGCTCGACACGAATAACTAGAACGGCCTAGGGGAAAAGTGCGCATACCGTTGTAATCGGGCGAGTGTCTACTTTCAGATGCAACAGAAATTTTGCGGATTGGTCAATCCGTTCGCGAGATACGGCAGTTTGGAGATAAGAAACGCTTGAGAAACTCAAAATTTTCGCAGTTTTGATGCTCGAAACGAGTAACTAGAACGGCCTAGGGGAAAAGTGCGCATACCGTTGTAATCGGGCGAGTTTCTAATTTCAGATGCAACAGAAATTTTGCGGATTGGTCAATCCGGTCGCGAGATATGGCAGTTTGGAGGTAAGAAACGCTTGAGAAACTCAAAATTTTCGCAGTTCTGATGCTCGACACGAATAACTAGAACGGCTTAGGGGAAAAGTGCGCATACCGTTGTAATCGGGCGAGTTTCTACTTTCAGATGCAACAGAAATTTTGCGGATTGGTCAATCCGTTCGCGAGATATGGCAGTTTGGAGGTAAGAAACGCTTGAGAAACTCAAAATTTTCGCATTTCTGATGCTCGATACGAATAACTAGAACGGCCTAGGGGAAAAGTGCTCATACCGTTGTAATCGGGCGAGCTTCTACTTTCAGAAGCAACAGAAATTTTGCGGATTGGTTAATCCGTTCGCGAGATATGGCAGTTTGGAGGTAAGAAACGCTTGAGAAACTCAAAATTTTCGCATTTTTCATGCTCGAAACGAATAACTAGAACGGCCTAGGGGAAAAGTGCGCATACCGCTGTAATCGGGCGAGTTTCTACTTTCAGAAGCAACAGAAATTTTGCGGATTGGTCAATCCGTTCGCGAGATATGGCAGTTTGGATGTAAGAAACGCTTGAGAAACTCAATATTTTCGCAGTTCTGATGCTCGAAATGAATAACTGGAACGGCCTAGGGTAAAACTACACCTACCGTTGTAATCGGGCGAGTTTCTACTTTCAGATGCAATAGAAATTTTGCGGATTGGTCAATCCGTTCGCGAGATATGGCAGTTTGGAGGTAAGAAACGCTTGAGAAACTCAAAATTTTCGCAGTTCTGATGCTCGACACGAATAACTGGAACGGCCTAGGGGAAAAGTGCGTATACCGTTGTAATCGGGCGAGTTTCTACTTTCAGATGCAACAGAAATTTTGCGGATTGGTCAATCCGTTCGCGAGATATGGCAGTTTGGAGGTAAGAAACGCTTGAGAAACTCAAAATTTTCGCAGTTCTGATGCTCGACACGAATAACTAGAACGGCCTAGGGGAAAACTACACCTACCTTTGTAATCGGGCGAGTTTCTACTTTCAGATGCAACAGAAATTTTGCGGATTGGTCAATCCGTTCGCGAGATATGGCAGTTTGGAGGTAAGAAACGCTTGAGAAACTCAAAATTTTCGCAGTTCTGATGCTCGACACGAATAACTAGAACGGTCTAGGGGCAAAGTGCGCATACCGTTGTAATCGGGCGAGTTTCTACTTTCAGATGCAACAGAAATTTTGCGGATTGGTCAATCCGTTCGCGAGATATGGCAGTTTGGAGGTAAGAAACGCTTGAGAAACTCAAAATTTTCGCAGTTCTGATGCTCGACACGAATAACTAGAACGGCCTAGGGGAAAACTACACCTACCTTTGTAATCGGGCGAGTTTCTACTTTCAGATGCAACGGAAATTTTGCGGATTGATCAATCCGTTCGCGAGATATGGCAGTTTGGAGATAAGAAACGCTTGAGAAACTCAAAATTTTCGCAGTTCTGATGCTCGACACGAATAACTAGAACGGCCTAGGGGAAAACTACACCTACCTTTGTAATCGGGCGAGTTTCTACTTTCAGATGCAACAGAAATTTTGCGGATTGGTCAATCCGGTCGCGAGATATGGCAGTTTGGAGGAAAGAAACGCTTGAGAAACTCAAAATTTTCGCATTTTTGATGCTCGAAACGAATAACTAGAACGGCCTAGGGGAAAAGTGCGCATACCGTTGTAATCGGGCGAGTTTCTACTTTCAGATGCAACAGAAATTTTGCGGATTGGTCAATCCGTTCGCGAGATATGGCAGTTTGGAGGTAAGAAACGCTTGAGAAGCTCAAAATTTTCGCAGTTCTGATGCTCGAAACGAATAACTAGAACCGCCTAGGGGAAAAGTACGCATACCGTTGTAATCGGGCGAGTTTCTACTTTCAGATGGAACAGAAATTTTGCGGATTGATCAATCCGTTCGCGAGATATGGCAGTTTGGAGATAAGAAACGCTTGAGAAACTCAAAATTTTCGCAGTTCTGATGCTCGACACGAATAACTAGAACGGCCTAGGGGAAAAGTGCGCATACCGTTGTAATCGGGCGAGTGTCTACTTTCAGATGCAACAGAAATTTTGCGGATTGGTCAATCCGTTCGCGAGATATGGCAGTTTGGAGGTAAGAAACGCTTGAGAAACTCAAAATTTTCGCAGTTCTGATGCTCGACACGAATAACTAGAACGGCCTGGGGGAAAAGAGCGCATACCGTTGTAATCGGGCGAGTTTCTACTTTCAGATGCAACAGAAATTTTGCGGATTGGTCAATCCGTTCGCGAGATATGGCAGTTTGGATATAAGAAACGCTTGAGAAACTCAAAATTTTCGCACTTCTGAAGCTCGATACGAATAACTAGAACGGCCTAGGGGAAAAGTGCTCATACCGTTGTAATCGGGCGAGTTTCTACTTTCAGAAGCAACAGAAATTTTGCGGATTGGTTAATACGTTCGCGAGATATGGCAGTTTGGAGGTAAGAAACGCTTGAGAAACTCAAAATCTTCGCATTTCTGATGCTCGAAACGAATAACTAGAACGGTCTAGGGGAAAAGTGGGCATACCGCTGTAATCGGGCGAGTTTCTACTTTCAGAAGCAACAGAAATTTTGCGGATTGGTCAATCCGTTCGCGAGATATGACAGTTTGGAGGTAAGAAACGCTTGAGAAACTCAAAATTTTCGCAGTTTTGATGCTCGAAATGAGTAACTGGAACGGCCTAGGGGAAAACTACACCCACCGTTGTAATCGGGCGAGTTTCTACTTTCAGATGCAACAGAAATTTTGCGGATTGATCAATCCGTTCGCGAGATATGGCAGTTTGGAGATAAGAAACGCTTGAGAAACTCAAAATTTTCGCAGTTCTGATGCTCGACACGAATAACTAGAACGGCCTAGGGGAAAAGTGCGCATACCGTTGTAATCGGGCGAGTTTCTACTTTCAGAAGCAACAGAAATTTTGCGGATTGGTTAATCCGTTCGCGAGATATGGCAGTTTGGAGGTAAGAAACGCTTGAGAAACTCAAAATTTTCGCATTTTTGATGCTCGAAACGAATAACTAGAACGGCCTTGGGGAAAAGTGCGCATACCGCTGTAATCGGGCGAGTTTCTACTTTCAGAAGCAACAGAAATTTTGCGGATTGGTCAATCCGTTCGCGAGATACGGCAGTTTGGAGATAAGAAACGCTTGAGAAACTCAAAATTTTCGCAGTTCTGATGCTCGACACGAATAACTAGAACGGCCTAGGGGAAGAGTGCGCATACCGTTGTAATCGGGCGAGTTTCTACTTTCAGAAGCAACAGAAATTTTGCGGATTGGTTAATCCGTTCGCGAGATATGGCAGTTTGGAGGTAAGAAACGCTTGAGAAACTCAAAATTTTCGCAGTTCTGATGCTCGACACGAATAACTAGAACGGCCTAGGGGAAAAGTGCGCATACCGTTGTAATCGGGCGACTGTCTACTTTCAGATGCAACAGAAATTTTGCGGATTGGTCAATCCGTTCGCGAGATATGGCAGTTTGGAGGTAAGAAACGCTTGAGAAACTCAAAATTTTCGCAGTTCTGATGCTCGACACGAATAACTAGAACGGCTTAGGGGAAAAGAGCGCATACCGTTGTAATCGGGCGAGTTTCTACTTTCAGATGCAACAGAAATTTTGCGGATTGGTCAATCCGTTCGCGAGATATGGCAGTTTGGAGATAAGAAACGCTTGAGAAACTCAAAATTTTCGCACTTCTGAAGCTCGATACGAATAACTAGAACGGCCTAGGGGAAAAGTGCTCATACCGTTGTAATCGGGCGAGTTTCTACTTTCAGAAGCAACAGAAATTTTGCGGATTGGTTAATACGTTCGCGAGATATGGCAGTTTGGAGGTAAGAAACGCTTGAGAAACTCAAAATCTTCGCATTTTTGATGCTCGAAACGAATAACTAGAACGGTCTAGGGGAAAAGTGGGCATACCGCTGTAATCGGGCGAGTTTCTACTTTCAGAAGCAACAGAAATTTTGCGGATTGGTCAATCCGTTCGCGAGATATGACAGTTTGGAGGTAAGAAACGCTTGAGAAACTCAAAATTTTCGCAGTTTTGATGCTCGAAATGAGTAACTGGAACGGCCTAGGGGAAAACTACACCCACCGTTGTAATCGGGCGAGTTTCTACTTTCAGATGCAACAGAAATTTTGCGGATTGATCAATCCGTTCGCGAGATATGGCAGTTTGGAGATAAGAAACGCTTGAGAAACTCAAAATTTTCGCAGTTCTGATGCTCGACACGAATAACTAGAACGGCCTAGGGGAAAAGTGCGCATACCGTTGTAATCGGGCGAGTTTCTACTTTCAGAAGCAACAGAAATTTTGCGGATTGGTTAATCCGTTCGCGAGATATGGCAGTTTGGAGGTAAGAAACGCTTGAGAAACTCAAAATTTTCGCATTTTTGATGCTCGAAACGAATAACTAGAACGGCCTTGGGGAAAAGTGCGCATACCGCTGTAATCGGGCGAGTTTCTACGTTCAGAAGCAACAGAAATTTTGCGGATTGGTCAATCCGTTCGCGAGATACGGCAGTTTGGAGATAAGAAACGCTTGAGAAACTCAAAATTTTCGCAGTTCTGATGCTCGACACGAATAACTAGAACGGCCTAGGGGAAAAGTGCGCATACCGTTGTAATCGGGCGAGTTTCTACTTTCAGAAGCAACAGAAATTTTGCGGATTGGTTAATCCGTTCGCGAGATATGGCAGTTTGGAGGTAAGAAACGCTTGAGAAACTCAAAATCTTCGCATTTTTGATGCTCGAAACGAATAACTAGAACGGCCTAGGGGAAAAGTGCGCATACCGCTGTAATCGGGCGAGTTTCTACTTTCAGAAGCAACAGAAATTTTGCGGATTGGTCAATCCGTTCGCGAGATATGACAGTTTGGAGGAAAGAAACGCTTGAGAAACTCAAAATTTTCGCAGTTTTGATGCTCGAAATGAGTAACTGGAACGGCCTAGGGGAAAACTACACCCACCGTTGTAATCGGGCGAGTTTCTACTTTCAGATGCAACAGAAATTTTGCGGATTGATCAATCCGTTCGCGAGATATGGCAGTTTGGAGATAAGAAACGCTTGAGAAACTCAAAATTTTCGCAGTTCTGATGCTCGACACGAATAACTAGAACGGCCTAGGGGAAAAGTGCGCATACCGTTGTAATCGGGCGAGTTTCTACTTTCAGAAGCAACAGAAATTTTGCGGATTGGTTAATCCGTTCGCGAGATATGGCAGTTTGGAGGTAAGAAACGCTTGAGAAACTCAAAATTTTCGCATTTTTGATGCTCGAAACGAATAACTAGAACGGCCTAGGGGAAAAGTGCGCATACCGTTGTAATCGGGCGACTGTCTACTTTCAGATGCAACAGAAATTTTGCGGATTGGTCAATCCGTTCGCGAGATATGGCAGTTTGGAGATAAGAAACGCTTGAGAAACTCAAAATTTTCGCATTTTTGATGCTCGAAACGAATAACTAGAACGGCCTTGGGGAAAAGTGCGCATACCGCTGTAATCGGGCGAGTTTCTACTTTCAGAAGCAACAGAAATTTTGCGGATTGGTCAATCCGTTCGCGAGATACGGCAGTTTGGAGATAAGAAACGCTTGAGAAACTCAAAATTTTCGCAGTTTTGATGCTCGAAACGAGTAACTAGAACGGCCTAGGGGAAAAGTGCGCATACCGTTGTAATCGGGCGAGTTTCTAATTTCAGATGCAACAGAAATTTTGCGGATTGGTCAATCCGTTCGCGAGATACGGCAGTTTGGAGATAAGAAACGCTTGAGAAACTCAAAATTTTCGCAGTTTTGATGCTCGAAACGAGTAACTACAACGGCCTAGGGGAAAAGTGCGCATACCGTTGTAATCGGGCGAGTTTCTAATTTCAGATGCAACAGAAATTTTGCGGATTGTTCAATCCGGTCGCGAGATATGGCAGTTTGGAGGTAAGAAACGCTTGAGAAACTCAAAATTTTCGCAGTTCTGATGCTCGACACGAATAACTAGAACGGCTTAGGGGAAAAGTGCGCATACCGTTGTAATCGGGCGAGTTTCTACTTTCAGATGCAACAGAAATTTTGCGGATTGGTCAATCCGTTCGCGAGATATGGCAGTTTGGAGGTAAGAAACGCTTGAGAAACTCAAAATTTTCGCATTTCTGATGCTCGATACGAATAACTAGAACGGCCTAGGGGAAAAGTGCTCATACCGTTGTTTTCGGGCGAGTTTCTACTTTCAGAAGCAACAGAAATTTTGCGGATTGGTTAATCCATTCGCGAGATATGGCAGTTTGGAGGTAAGAAACGCTTGAGAAACTCAAAATTTTCGCATTTTTCATGCTCGAAACGAATAACTAGAACGGCCTAGGGGAAAAGTGCGCATACCGCTGTAATCGGGCGAGTTTCTACTTTCAGAAGCAACAGAAATTATTGCGGATTGGTCAATCCGTTCGCGAGATATGGCAGTTTGGATGTAAGAAACGCTTGAGAAACTCAAAATTTTCGCAGTTCTGATGCTCGAAATGAATAACTGGAACGGCCTAGGGGAAAACTACACCTACCGTTGTAATCGGGCGAGTTTCTACTTTCAGATGCAACAGAAATTTTGCGGATTGATCAATCCGTTCGCGAGATATGGCAGTTTGGAGATAAGAAACGCTTGAGAAACTCAAAATTTTCGCAGTTCTGATGCTCGACACGAATACCTAGAACGGCCTAGGGGAAAAGTGCGCATACCGTTGTAATCGGGCGAGTTTCTACTTTCAGATGCAACAGAAATTTTGCGGATTGGTCAATCCGTTCGCGAGATATGGCAGTTTGGAGGTATGAAACGCTTGAGAAACTCAAAATTTTCGCAGTTCTGATGCTCGACACGAATAACTAGAACGGCCTAGGGGAAAAGTGCGCATACCGTTGTAATCGGGCGAGTTTCTACTTTCAGATGCAACAGAAATTTTGCGGATTGGTCAATCCGTTCGCGAGATATGGCAGTTTGGAGGTAAGAAACGCTTGAGAAACTCAAAATTTTCGCAGTTCTGATGTTCGACACGAATAACTAGAACGGCCCAGGGGCAAAGTGCGCATACCGTTGTAATCGGGCGAGTTTCTACTTTCAGATGCAACCAAAATTTTGCGGATTGGTCAATCCGTTCGCGAGATATGGCAGTTTGGAGGTAAGAAACGCTTGAGAAACTCAAAATTTTCGCAGTTCTGATGCTCGACACGAATAACTAGAACGGCCTAGGGAAAAGTGCGCATACCGCTGTAATCGGGCGAGTTTCTACTTTCAGAAGCAACAGAAATTTTGCGGATTGGTCAATCCGTTCGCGAGATATGGCAGTTTGGAGGTAAGAAACGCTTGAGAAACTCAAAATTTTCGCATTTTTGATGCTCGAAACGAATAACTAGAACGGCCTTGGGGAAAAGTGCGCATACCGCTGTAATCGGGCGAGTTTCTACTTTCAGAAGCAACAGACATTTTGCGGATTGGTCAATCCGTTCGCGAGATACGGCAGTTTGGAGATAAGAAACGCTTGAGAAACTCAAAATTTTCGCAGTTTTGATGCTCGAAACGAGTAACTAGAACGGCCTAGGGGAAAAGTGCGCATACCGTTGTAATCGGGCGAGTTTCTAATTTCAGATGCAACAGAAATTTTGCGGATTGGTCAATCCGTTCGCGAGATACGGCAGTTTGGAGATAAGAAACGCTTGAGAAACTCAAAATTTTCGCAGTTTTGATGCTCGAAACGAGTAACTACAACGGCCTAGGGGAAAAGTGCGCATACCGTTGTAATCGGGCGAGTTTCTAATTTCAGATGCAACAGAAATTTTGCGGATTGTTCAATCCGGTCGCGAGATATGGCAGTTTGGAGGTAAGAAACACTTGAGAAACTCAAAATTTTCGCAGTTCTGATGCTCGACACGAATAACTAGAACGGCTTAGGGGAAAAGTGCGCATACCGTTGTAATCGGGCGAGTTTCTACTTTCAGATGCAACAGAAATTTTGCGGATTGGTCAATCCGTTCGCGAGATATGGCAGTTTGGAGGTAAGAAACGCTTGAGAAACTCAAAATTTTCGCATTTCTGATGCTCGATACGAATAACTAGAACGGCCTTGGGGAAAAGTGCGCATACCGCTGTAATCGGGCGAGTTTCTACTTTCAGAAGCAACAGAAATTTTGCGGATTGGTCAATCCGTTCGCGAGATACGGCAGTTTGGAGATAAGAAACGCTTGAGAAACTCAAAATTTTCGCAGTTTTGATGCTCGAAACGAGTAACTAGAACGGCCTAGGGGAAAAGTGCGCATACCGTTGTAATCGGGCGAGTTTCTAATTTCAGATGCAACAGAAATTTTGCGGATTGGTCAATCCGTTCGCGAGATACGGCAGTTTGGAGATAAGAAACGCTTGAGAAACTCAAAATTTTCGCAGTTTTGATGCTCGAAACGAGTAACTACAACGGCCTAGGGGAAAAGTGCGCATACCGTTGTAATCGGGCGAGTTTCTAATTTCAGATGCAACAGAAATTTTGCGGATTGTTCAATCCGGTCGCGAGATATGGCAGTTTGGAGGTAAGAAACACTTGAGAAACTCAAAATTTTCGCAGTTCTGATGCTCGACACGAATAACTAGAACGGCTTAGGGGAAAAGTGCGCATACCGTTGTAATCGGGCGAGTTTCTACTTTCAGATGCAACAGAAATTTTGCGGATTGGTCAATCCGTTCGCGAGATATGGCAGTTTGGAGGTAAGAAACGCTTGAGAAACTCAAAATTTTCGCATTTCTGATGCTCGATACGAATAACTAGAACGGCCTAGGGGAAAAGTGCTCATACCGTTGTTTTCGGGCGAGTTTCTACTTTCAGAAGCAACAGAAATTTTGCGGATTGGTTAATCCGTTCGCGAGATATGGCAGTTTGGAGGTAAGAAACGCTTGAGAAACTCAAAATTTTCGCATTTTTCATGCTCGAAACGAATAACTAGAACGGCCTAGGGGAAAAGTGCGCATACCGCTGTAATCGGGCGAGTTTCTACTTTCAGAAGCAACAGAAATTTTGCGGATTGGTCAATCCGTTCGCGAGATATGGCAGTTTGGATGTAAGAAACGCTTGAGAAACTCAAAATTTTCGCAGTTCTGATGCTCGAAATGAATAACTGGAACGGCCTAGGGGAAAACTACACCTACCGTTGGAATCGGGCGAGTTTCTACTTTCAGATGCAACAGAAATTTTGCGGATTGATCAATCCGTTCGCGAGATATGGCAGTTTGGAGATAAGAAACGCTTGAGAAACTCAAATTTTCGCAGTTCTGATGCTCGACACGAATAACTAGAACGGCCTAGGGGAAAAGTGCTCATACCGTTGTAATCGGGCGAGTTTCTACTTTCAGAAGCAACAGAAATTTTGCGGATTGGTTAATACGTTCGCGAGATATGGCAGTTTGGAGGTAAGAAACGCTTGAGAAACTCAAAATCTTCGCATTTTTGATGCTCGAAACGAATAACAAGAACGGCCTAGGGGAAAAGTGCGCATACCGCTGTAATCGGGCGAGTTTCTACTTTCAGAAGCAACAGAAATTTTGCGGATTGGTCAATCCGTTCGCGAGATATGGCAGTTTGGAGATAAGAAACGCTTGAGAAACTCAAAATTTTCGCATTTTTGATGCTCGAAACGAATAACTAGAACGGCCTTGGGGAAAAGTGCGCATACCGCTGTAATCGGGCGAGTTTCTACTTTCAGAAGCAACAGAAATTTTGCGGATTGGTCAATCCGTTCGCGAGATACGGCAGTTTGGAGATAAGAAACGCTTGAGAAACTCAAAATTTTCGCAGTTTTGATGCTCGAAACGAGTAACTAGAACGGCCTAGGGGAAAAGTGCGCATACCGTTGTAATCGGGCGAGTTTCTAATTTCAGATGCAACAGAAATTTTGCGGATTGGTCAATCCGTTCGCGAGATACGGCAGTTTGGAGATAAGAAACGCTTGAGAAACTCAAAATTTTCGCAGTTTTGATGCTCGAAACGAGTAACTACAACGGCCTAGGGGAAAAGTGCGCATACCGTTGTAATCGGGCGAGTTTCTAATTTCAGATGCAACAGAAATTTTGCGGATTGTTCAATCCGGTCGCGAGATATGGCAGTTTGGAGGTAAGAAACGCTTGAGAAACTCAAAATTTTCGCAGTTCTGATGCTCGACACGAATAACTAGAACGGCTTAGGGGAAAAGTGCGCATACCGTTGTAATCGGGCGAGTTTCTACTTTCAGATGCAACAGAAATTTTGCGGATTGGTCAATCCGTTCGCGAGATATGGCAGTTTGGAGGTAAGAAACGCTTGAGAAACTCAAAATTTTCGCATTTCTGATGCTCGATACGAATAACTAGAACGGCCTAGGGGAAAAGTGCTCATACCGTTGTTTTCGGGCGAGTTTCTACTTTCAGAAGCAACAGAAATTTTGCGGATTGGTTAATCCATTCGCGAGATATGGCAGTTTGGAGGTAAGAAACGCTTGAGAAACTCAAAATTTTCGCATTTTTCATGCTCGAAACGAATAACTAGAACGGCCTAGGGGAAAAGTGCGCATACCGCTGTAATCGGGCGAGTTTCTACTTTCAGAAGCAACAGAAATTTTGCGGATTGGTCAATCCGTTCGCGAGATATGGCAGTTTGGATGTAAGAAACGCTTGAGAAACTCAAAATTTTCGCAGTTCTGATGCTCGAAATGAATAACTGGAACGGCCTAGGGGAAAACTACACCTACCGTTGTAATCGGGCGAGTTTCTACTTTCAGATGCAACAGAAATTTTGCGGATTGATCAATCCGTTCGCGAGATATGGCAGTTTGGAGATAAGAAACGCTTGAGAAACTCAAAATTTTCGCAGTTCTGATGCTCGACACGAATACCTAGAACGGCCTAGGGGAAAAGTGCGCATACCGTTGTAATCGGGCGAGTTTCTACTTTCAGATGCAACAGAAATTTTGCGGATTGGTCAATCCGTTCGCGAGATATGGCAGTTTGGAGGTATGAAACGCTTGAGAAACTCAAAATTTTCGCAGTTCTGATGCTCGACACGAATAACTAGAACGGCCTAGGGGAAAAGTGCGCATACCGTTGTAATCGGGCGAGTTTCTACTTTCAGATGCAACAGAAATTTTGCGGATTGGTCAATCCGTTCGCGAGATATGGCAGTTTGGAGGTAAGAAACGCTTGAGAAACTCAAAATTTTCGCAGTTCTGATGTTCGACACGAATAACTAGAACGGCCCAGGGGCAAAGTGCGCATACCGTTGTAATCGGGCGAGTTTCTACTTTCAGATGCAACCAAAATTTTGCGGATTGGTCAATCCGTTCGCGAGATATGGCAGTTTGGAGGTAAGAAACGCTTGAGAAACTCAAAATTTTCGCAGTTCTGATGCTCGACACGAATAACTAGAACGGCCTAGGGGAAAAGTGCGCATACCGCTGTAATCGGGCGAGTTTCTACTTTCAGAAGCAACAGAAATTTTGCGGATTGGTCAATCCGTTCGCGAGATATGGCAGTTTGGAGGTAAGAAACGCTTGAGAAACTCAAAATTTTCGCAGTTCTGATGCTCGACACGAATAACTAGAACGGCCTAGGGGAAAAGTGCTCATACCGTTGTAATCGGGCGAGTTTCTACTTTCAGAAGCAACAGAAATTTTGCGGATTGGTTAATACGTTCGCGAGATATGGCAGTTTGGAGGTAAGAAACGCTTGAGAAACTCAAAATCTTCGCATTTTTGATGCTCGAAACGAATAACTAGAACGGCCTAGGGGAAAAGTGCGCATACCGCTGTAATCGGGCGAGTTTCTACTTTCAGAAGCAACAGAAATTTTGCGGATTGGTCAATCCGTTCGCGAGATATGGCAGTTTGGAGATAAGAAACGCTTGAGAAACTCAAAATTTTCGCATTTTTGATGCTCGAAACGAATAACTAGAACGGCCTTGGGGAAAAGTGCGCATACCGCTGTAATCGGGCGAGTTTCTACTTTCAGAAGCAACAGAAATTTTGCGGATTGGTCAATCCGTTCGCGAGATACGGCAGTTTGGAGATAAGAAACGCTTGAGAAACTCAAAATTTTCGCAGTTTTGATGCTCGAAACGAGTAACTACAACGGCCTAGGGGAAAAGTGCGCATACCGTTGTAATCGGGCGAGTTTCTAATTTCAGATGCAACAGAAATTTTGCGGATTGTTCAATCCGGTCGCGAGATATGGCAGTTTGGAGGTAAGAAACGCTTGAGAAACTCAAAATTTTCGCAGTTCTGATGCTCGACACGAATAACTAGAACGGCTTAGGGGAAAAGTGCGCATACCGTTGTAATCGGGCGAGTTTCTACTTTCAGATGCAACAGAAATTTTGCGGATTGGTCAATCCGTTCGCGAGATATGGCAGTTTGGAGGTAAGAAACGCTTGAGAAACTCAAAATTTTCGCATTTCTGATGCTCGATACGAATAACTAGAACGGCCTAGGGGAAAAGTGCTCATACCGTTGTTTTCGGGCGAGTTTCTACTTTCAGAAGCAACAGAAATTTTGCGGATTGGTTAATCCATTCGCGAGATATGGCAGTTTGGAGGTAAGAAACGCTTGAGAAACTCAAAATTTTCGCATTTTTCATGCTCGAAACGAATAACTAGAACGGCCTAGGGGAAAAGTGCGCATACCGCTGTAATCGGGCGAGTTTCTACTTTCAGAAGCAACAGAAATTTTGCGGATTGGTCAATCCGTTCGCGAGATATGGCAGTTTGGATGTAAGAAACGCTTGAGAAACTCAAAATTTTCGCAGTTCTGATGCTCGAAATGAATAACTGGAACGGCCTAGGGGAAAACTACACCTACCGTTGTAATCGGGCGAGTTTCTACTTTCAGATGCAACAGAAATTTTGCGGATTGATCAATCCGTTCGCGAGATATGGCAGTTTGGAGATAAGAAACGCTTGAGAAACTCAAAATTTTCGCAGTTCTGATGCTCGACACGAATACCTAGAACGGCCTAGGGGAAAAGTGCGCATACCGTTGTAATCGGGCGAGTTTCTACTTTCAGATGCAACAGAAATTTTGCGGATTGGTCAATCCGTTCGCGAGATATGGCAGTTTGGAGGTATGAAACGCTTGAGAAACTCAAAATTTTCGCAGTTCTGATGCTCGACACGAATAACTAGAACGGCCTAGGGGAAAAGTGCGCATACCGTTGTAATCGGGCGAGTTTCTACTTTCAGATGCAACAGAAATTTTGCGGATTGGTCAATCCGTTCGCGAGATATGGCAGTTTGGAGGTAAGAAACGCTTGAGAAACTCAAAATTTTCGCAGTTCTGATGTTCGACACGAATAACTAGAACGGCCCAGGGGCAAAGTGCGCATACCGTTGTAATCGGGCGAGTTTCTACTTTCAGATGCAACCAAAATTTTGCGGATTGGTCAATCCGTTCGCGAGATATGGCAGTTTGGAGGTAAGAAACGCTTGAGAAACTCAAAATTTTCGCAGTTCTGATGCTCGACACGAATAACTAGAACGGCCTAGGGGAAAAGTGCGCATACCGCTGTAATCGGGCGAGTTTCTACTTTCAGAAGCAACAGAAATTTTGCGGATTGGTCAATCGGTTCGCGAGATATGGCAGTTTGGAGGTAAGAAACGCTTGAGAAACTCAAAATTTTCGCATTTTTGATGCTCGAAACGAATAACTAGAACGGCCTTGGGGAAAAGTGCGCATACCGCTGTAATCGGGCGAGTTTCTACTTTCAGAAGCAACAGACATTTTGCGGATTGGTCAATCCGTTCGCGAGATACGGCAGTTTGGAGATAAGAAACGCTTGAGAAACTCAAAATTTTCGCAGTTTTGATGCTCGAAACGAGTAACTAGAACGGCCTAGGGGAAAAGTGCGCATACCGTTGTAATCGGGCGAGTTTCTAATTTCAGATGCAACAGAAATTTTGCGGATTGGTCAATCCGTTCGCGAGATACGGCAGTTTGGAGATAAGAAACGCTTGAGAAACTCAAAATTTTCGCAGTTTTGATGCTCGAAACGAGTAACTACAACGGCCTAGGGGAAAAGTGCGCATACCGTTGTAATCGGGCGAGTTTCTAATTTCAGATGCAACAGAAATTTTGCGGATTGTTCAATCCGGTCGCGAGATATGGCAGTTTGGAGGTAAGAAACACTTGAGAAACTCAAAATTTTCGCAGTTCTGATGCTCGACACGAATAACTAGAACGGCTTAGGGGAAAAGTGCGCATACCGTTGTAATCGGGCGAGTTTCTACTTTCAGATGCAACAGAAATTTTGCGGATTGGTCAATCCGTTCGCGAGATATGGCAGTTTGGAGGTAAGAAACGCTTGAGAAACTCAAAATTTTCGCATTTCTGATGCTCGATACGAATAACTAGAACGGCCTTGGGGAAAAGTGCGCATACCGCTGTAATCGGGCGAGTTTCTACTTTCAGAAGCAACAGAAATTTTGCGGATTGGTCAATCCGTTCGCGAGATACGGCAGTTTGGAGATAAGAAACGCTTGAGAAACTCAAAATTTTCGCAGTTTTGATGCTCGAAACGAGTAACTAGAACGGCCTAGGGGAAAAGTGCGCATACCGTTGTAATCGGGCGAGTTTCTAATTTCAGATGCAACAGAAATTTTGCGGATTGGTCAATCCGTTCGCGAGATACGGCAGTTTGGAGATAAGAAACGCTTGAGAAACTCAAAATTTTCGCAGTTTTGATGCTCGAAACGAGTAACTACAACGGCCTAGGGGAAAAGTGCGCATACCGTTGTAATCGGGCGAGTTTCTAATTTCAGATGCAACAGAAATTTTGCGGATTGTTCAATCCGGTCGCGAGATATGGCAGTTTGGAGGTAAGAAACACTTGAGAAACTCAAAATTTTCGCAGTTCTGATGCTCGACACGAATAACTAGAACGGCTTAGGGGAAAAGTGCGCATACCGTTGTAATCGGGCGAGTTTCTACTTTCAGATGCAACAGAAATTTTGCGGATTGGTCAATCCGTTCGCGAGATATGGCAGTTTGGAGGTAAGAAACGCTTGAGAAACTCAAAATTTTCGCATTTCTGATGCTCGATACGAATAACTAGAACGGCCTAGGGGAAAAGTGCTCATACCGTTGTTTTCGGGCGAGTTTCTACTTTCAGAAGCAACAGAAATTTTGCGGATTGGTTAATCCGTTCGCGAGATATGGCAGTTTGGAGGTAAGAAACGCTTGAGAAACTCAAAATTTTCGCATTTTTCATGCTCGAAACGAATAACTAGAACGGCCTAGGGGAAAAGTGCGCATACCGCTGTAATCGGGCGAGTTTCTACTTTCAGAAGCAACAGAAATTTTGCGGATTGGTCAATCCGTTCGCGAGATATGGCAGTTTGGATGTAAGAAACGCTTGAGAAACTCAAAATTTTCGCAGTTCTGATGCTCGAAATGAATAACTGGAACGGCCTAGGGGAAAACTACACCTACCGTTGGAATCGGGCGAGTTTCTACTTTCAGATGCAACAGAAATTTTGCGGATTGATCAATCCGTTCGCGAGATATGGCAGTTTGGAGATAAGAAACGCTTGAGAAACTCAAAATTTTCGCAGTTCTGATGCTCGACACGAATACCTAGAACGGCCTAGGGGAAAAGTGCGCATACCGTTGTAATCGGGCGAGTTTCTACTTTCAGATGCAACAGAAATTTTGCGGATTGGTCAATCCGTTCGCGAGATATGGCAGTTTGGAGGTATGAAACGCTTGAGAAACTCAAAATTTTCGCAGTTCTGATGCTCGACACGAATAACTAGAACGGCCTAGGGGAAAAGTGCGCATACCGTTGTAATCGGGCGAGTTTCTACTTTCAGATGCAACAGAAATTTTGCGGATTGGTCAATCCGTTCGCGAGATATGGCAGTTTGGAGGTAAGAAACGCTTGAGAAACTCAAAATTTTCGCAGTTCTGATGTTCGACACGAATAACTAGAACGGCCCAGGGGCAAAGTGCGCATACCGTTGTAATCGGGAGAGTTTCTACTTTCAGATGCAACAAAAATTTTGCGGATTGGTCAATCCGTTCGCGAGATATGGCAGTTTGGAGGTAAGAAACGCTTGAGAAACTCAAAATTTTCGCAGTTCTGATGCTCGAAACGAGTAACTAGAACGGCCTAGGGGAAAAGTACCCATACCGTTGTAATCGGTCGAGTTTCTACTTTCAGATGCAACAGAAATTTTGCGGATTGGTCAATCCGTTCGCGAGATATGGCAGTTTGGAGGTAAGAAACGCTTGAGAAACTCAAAATTTTCGCAGTTCTGATGCTCGACACGAATAACTAGAACGGCCTAGAGGAAAACTACACCTACCTTTGTAATCGGGCGAGTTTCTACTTTCAGATGCAACAGAAATTTTGCGGATTGGTCAATCCGTTCGCGAGATATGGCAGTTTGGAAGTAAGAAACGCTTGAGAAACTCAAAATTTTCGCAGTTCTGATGCTCGACACGAATAACTAGAACGGCCTAGGGGAAAAGAGCGCATACCGTTGTAATCGGGCGAGTTTCTACTTTCAGATGCAACAGAAATTTTGCGGATTCGTCAATCCGTTCGCGAGATATGGCAGTTTGGAGGTAAGAAACGCTTGAGAAACTCAAAATTTTCGCAGTTCTGATGCTCGAAATGAATAACTGGAACGGCATAGGGGAAAACTACACCTACCGTTGTAATCGGGCGAGTTTCTACTTTCAGATGCAACAGAAATTTTGCGGATTGATCAATCCGTTCGCGAGATATGGCAGTTTGGAGATAAGAAACGCTTGAGAAACTCAAAATTTTCGCAGTTCTGATGCTCGACACGAATAACTAGAACGGCCTAGGGGAAAAGTGCGCATACCGTTGTAATCGGGCGAGTTTCTACATTCAGATGCAATAGAAATTTTGCGGATTGGTCAATCCGTTCGCGAGATATGGCAGTTTGGATGTAAGAAACGCTTGAGAAACTCAAAATTTTCGCAGTTCTGATGCTCGACACGAATAACTAGAACGGCCTACGGGAAAAGTGCGCATACGGTTGTAATCGGGCGAGTTTCTACTTTCAGATGCAACAGAAATTTTGCGGATTGGTCAATCCGTTCGCGAGATATGGCAGCTTGCAGGTAAGAAACGCTTGAGAAACTCAAAATTTTCGCAGTTCTGATGCTCGACACGAATAACTAGAACGGCCTAGGGGCAAAGTGCACATACCGTTGTAATCGGGCGAGTTTCTACTTTCAGAAGCAACAGAAATTTTGCGGATTGGTTAATCCGTTCGCGAGATATGGCAGTTTGGAGGTAAGAAACGCTTGAGAAACTCAAAATTTTCGCACTTTTGATGCTCGAAACGAATAACTAGAACGGCCTTGGGGAAAAGTCCGCATACCGCTGTAATCGGGCGAGTTTCTACTTTCAGAAGCAACAGAAATTTTGCGGATTGGTCAATCCGTTCGCGAGATACGGCAGTTTGGAGATAAGAAACGCTTGAGAAACTCAAAATTTTCGCACTTCTGAAGCTCGATACGAATAACTAGAACGGCCTAGGGGAAAAGTGCTCATACCGTTGTAATCGGGCGAGTTTCTACTTTCAGAAGCAACAGAAATTTTGCGGATTGGTTAATCCGTTCTCGAGATATGGCAGTTTGGAGGTAAGAAACGCTTGAGAAACTCAAAATCTTCGCATTTTTGATGCTCGAAACGAATAACTAGAACGGCCTAGGGGAAAAGTGCGCATACCGCTGTAATCGGGCGAGTTTCTACTTTCAGAAGCAACAGAAATTTTGCGGATTGGTCAATCCGTTCGCGAGATATGACAGTTTGGAGGTAAGAAACGCTTGAGAAACTCAAAATTTTCGCAGTTTTGATGCTCGAAATGAGTAACTGGAACGGCCTAGGGGAAAACTACACCCACCGTTGTAATCGGGCGAGTTTCTACTTTCAGATGCAACAGAAATTTTGCGGATTGATCAATCCGTTCGCGAGATATGGCAGTTTGGAGATAAGAAACGCTTGAGAAACTCAAAATTTTCGCAGTTCTGATGCTCGACACGAATAACTAGAACGGCCTAGGGGAAAAGTGCGCATACCGTTGTAATCGGGCGAGTTTCTACTTTCAGAAGCAACAGAAATTTTGCGGATTGGTTAATCCGTTCGCGAGATATGGCAGTTTGGAGGTAAGAAACGCTTGAGAAACTCAAAATTTTCGCAGTTTTGATGCTCGAAACGAGTAACTAGAACGGCCTAGGGGAAAAGTGCGCATACCGTTGTAATCGGGCGAGCTTCTAATTTCAGATGCAACAGAAATTTTGCGGATTGGTCAATCCGTTCGCGAGATACGGCAGTTTGGAGATAAGAAACGCTTGAGAAACTCAAAATTTTCGCAGTTTTGATGCTCGAAACGAGTAACTAGAACGGCCTAGGGGAAAAGTGCGCATACCGTTGTAATCGGGCGAGTTTCTAATTTCAGATGCAACAGAAATTTTGCGGATTGGTCAATCCGGTCGCGAGATATGGCAGTTTGGAGGTAAGAAACGCTTGAGAAACTCAAAATTTTCGCAGTTCTGATGCTCGACACGAATAACTAGAACGGCCTAGGGGAAAAGTGCGCATACCGCTGTAATCGGGCGAGTTTCTACTTTCAGAAGCAACAGAAATTTTGCGGATTGGTCAATCCGTTCGCGAGATATGGCAGTTTGGAGGTAAGAAACGCTCGAGAAACTCAAAATTTTCGCATTTTTGATGCTCGAAACGAATAACTAGAACGGCCTTGGGGAAAAGTGCGCATACCGCTGTAATCGGGCGAGTTTCTACTTTCAGAAGCAACAGAAATTTTGCGGATTGGTCAATCCGTTCGCGAGATACGGCAGTTTGGAGATAAGAAACGCTTGAGAAACTCAAAATTTTCGCAGTTTTGATGCTCGAAACGAGTAACTAGAACGGCCTAGGGGAAAAGTGCGCATACCGTTGTAATCGGGCGAGTTTCTAATTTCAGATGCAACAGAAATTTTGCGGATTGGTCAATCCGTTCGCGAGATACGGCAGTTTGGAGATAAGAAACGCTTGAGAAACTCAAAATTTTCGCATTTCTGATGCTCGATACGAATAACTAGAACGGCCTAGGGGAAAAGTGCTCATACCGTTGTTTTCGGGCGAGTTTCTACTTTCAGAAGCAACAGAAATTTTGCGGATTGGTTAATCCGTTCGCGAGATATGGCAGTTTGGAGGTAAGAAACGCTTGAGAAACTCAAAATTTTCGCATTTTTCATGCTCGAAACGAATAACTAGAACGGCCTAGGGGAAAAGTGCGCATACCGCTGTAATCGGGCGAGTTTCTACTTTCAGAAGCAACAGAAATTTTGCGGATTGGTCAATCCGTTCGCGAGATATGGCAGTTTGGATGTAAGAAACGCTTGAGAAACTCAAAATTTTCGCAGTTCTGATGCTCGAAATGAATAACTGGAACGGCCTAGGGGAAAACTACACCTACCGTTGTAATCGGGCGAGTTTCTACTTTCAGATGCAACAGAAATTTTGCGGATTGATCAATCCGTTCGCGAGATATGGCAGTTTGGAGATAAGAAACGCTTGAGAAACTCAAAATTTTCGCAGTTCTGATGCTCGACACGAATACCTAGAACGGCCTAGGGGAAAAGTGCGCATACCGTTGTAATCGGGCGAGTTTCTACTTTCAGATGCAACAGAAATTTTGCGGATTGGTCAATCCGTTCGCGAGATATGGCAGTTTGGAGGTATGAAACGCTTGAGAAACTCAAAATTTTCGCAGTTCTGATGCTCGACACGAATAACTAGAACGGCCTAGGGGAAAAGTGCGCATACCGTTGTAATCGGGCGAGTTTCTACTTTCAGATGCAACAGAAATTTTGCGGATTGGTCAATCCGTTCGCGAGATATGGCAGTTTGGAGGTAAGAAACGCTTGAGAAACTCAAAATTTTCGCAGTTCTGATGTTCGACACGAATAACTAGAACGGCCCAGGGGCAAAGTGCGCATACCGTTGTAATCGGGAGAGTTTCTACTTTCAGATGCAACAAAAATTTTGCGGATTGGTCAATCCGTTCGCGAGATATGGCAGTTTGGAGGTAAGAAACGCTTGAGAAACTCAAAATTTTCGCAGTTCTGATGCTCGAAACGAGTAACTAGAACGGCCTAGGGGAAAAGTACCCATACCGTTGTAATCGGTCGAGTTTCTACTTTCAGATGCAACAGAAATTTTGCGGATTGGTCAATCCGTTCGCGAGATATGGCAGTTTGGAGGTAAGAAACGCTTGAGAAACTCAAAATTTTCGCAGTTCTGATGCTCGACACGAATAACTAGAACGGCCTAGGGGAAAACTACACCTACCTTTGTAATCGGGCGAGTTTCTACTTTCAGATGCAACAGAAATTTTGCGGATTGGTCAATCCGTTCGCGAGATATGGCAGTTTGGAAGTAAGAAACGCTTGAGAAACTCAAAATTTTCGCAGTTCTGATGCTCGACACGAATAACTAGAACGGCCTAGGGGAAAAGAGCGCATACCGTTGTAATCGGGCGAGTTTCTACTTTCAGATGCAACAGAAATTTTGCGGATTCGTCAATCCGTTCGCGAGATATGGCAGTTTGGAGGTAAGAAACGCTTGAGAAACTCAAAATTTTCGCAGTTCTGATGCTCGAAATGAATAACTGGAACGGCATAGGGGAAAACTACACCTACCGTTGTAATCGGGCGAGTTTCTACTTTCAGATGCAACAGAAATTTTGCGGATTGATCAATCCGTTCGCGAGATATGGCAGTTTGGAGATAAGAAACGCTTGAGAAACTCAAAATTTTCGCAGTTCTGATGCTCGACACGAATAACTAGAACGGCCTACGGGAAAAGTGCGCATACGGTTGTAATCGGGCGAGTTTCTACTTTCAGATGCAACAGAAATTTTGCGGATTGGTCAATCCGTTCGCGAGATATGGCAGCTTGCAGGTAAGAAACGCTTGAGAAACTCAAAATTTTCGCAGTTCTGATGCTCGACACGAATAACTAGAACGGCCTAGGGGCAAAGTGCACATACCGTTGTAATCGGGCGAGTTTCTACTTTCAGAAGCAACAGAAATTTTGCGGATTGGTTAATCCGTTCGCGAGATATGGCAGTTTGGAGGTAAGAAACGCTTGAGAAACTCAAAATTTTCGCACTTTTGATGCTCGAAACGAATAACTAGAACGGCCTTGGGGAAAAGTGCGCATACCGCTGTAATCGGGCGAGTTTCTACTTTCAGAAGCAACAGAAATTTTGCGGATTGGTCAATCCGTTCGCGAGATACGGCAGTTTGGAGATAAGAAACGCTTGAGAAACTCAAAATTTTCGCACTTCTGAAGCTCGATACGAATAACTAGAACGGCCTAGGGGAAAAGTGCTCATACCGTTGTAATCGGGCGAGTTTCTACTTTCAGAAGCAACAGAAATTTTGCGGATTGGTTAATCCGTTCTCGAGATATGGCAGTTTGGAGGTAAGAAACGCTTGAGAAACTCAAAATCTTCGCATTTTTGATGCTCGAAACGAATAACTAGAACGGCCTAGGGGAAAAGTGCGCATACCGCTGTAATCGGGCGAGTTTCTACTTTCAGAAGCAACAGAAATTTTGCGGATTGGTCAATCCGTTCGCGAGATATGACAGTTTGCAGGTAAGAAACGCTTGAGAAACTCAAAATTTTCGCAGTTTTGATGCTCGAAATGAGTAACTGGAACGGCCTAGGGGAAAACTACACCCACCGTTGTAATCGGGCGAGTTTCTACTTTCAGATGCAACAGAAATTTTGCGGATTGATCAATCCGTTCGCGAGATATGGCAGTTTGGAGATAAGAAACGCTTGAGAAACTCACAATTTTCGCAGTTCTGATGCTCGACACGAATAACTAGAACGGCCTAGGGGAAAAGTGCGCATACCGTTGTAATCGGGCGAGTTTCTACTTTCAGAAGCAACAGAAATTTTGCGGATTGGTTAATCCGTTCGCGAGATATGGCAGTTTGGAGGTAAGAAACGCTTGAGAAACTCAAAATTTTCGCAGTTTTGATGCTCGAAACGAGTAACTAGAACGGCCTAGGGGAAAAGTGCGCATACCGTTGTAATCGGGCGAGTTTCTAATTTCAGATGCAACAGAAATTTTGCGGATTGGTCAATCCGTTCGCGAGATACGGCAGTTTGGAGATAAGAAACGCTTGAGAAACTCAAAATTTTCGCAGTTTTGATGCTCGAAACGAGTAACTAGAACGGCCTAGGGGAAAAGTGCGCATACCGTTGTAATCGGGCGAGTTTCTAATTTCAGATGCAACAGAAATTTTGCGGATTGGTCAATCCGGTCGCGAGATATGGCAGTTTGGAGGTAAGAAACGCTTGAGAAACTCAAAATTTTCGCAGTTCTGATGCTCGACACGAATAACTAGAACGGCTTAGGGGAAAAGTGCGCATACCGTTGTAATCGGGCGAGTTTCTACTTTCAGATGCAACAGAAATTTTGCGGATTGGTCAATCCGTTCGCGAGATATGGCAGTTTGGAGGTAAGAAACGCTTGAGAAACTCAAAATTTTCGCATTTCTGATGCTCGATACGAATAACTAGAACGGCCTAGGGGAAAAGTGCTCATACCGTTGTAATCGGGCGAGTTTCTACTTTCAGAAGCAACAGAAATTTTGCGGATTGGTTAATCCGTTCGCGAGATATGGCAGTTTGGAGGTAAGAAACGCTTGAGAAACTCAAAATTTTCGCATTTTTCATGCTCGAAACGAATAACTAGAACGGCCTAGGGGAAAAGTGCGCATACCGCTGTAATCGGGCGAGTTTCTACTTTCAGAAGCAACAGAAATTTTGCGGATTGGTCAATCCGTTCGCGAGATATGGCAGTTTGGATGTAAGAAACGCTTGAGAAACTCAAAATTTTCGCAGTTCTGATGCTCGAAATGAATAACTGGAACGGCCTAGGGGAAAACTACACCTACCGTTGTAATCGGGCGAGTTTCTACTTTCAGATGCAACAGAAATTTTGCGGATTGATCAATCCGTTCGCGAGATATGGCAGTTTGGAGATAAGAAACGCTTGAGAAACTCAAAATTTTCGCAGTTCTGATGCTCGACACGAATACCTAGAACGGCCTAGGGGAAAAGTGCGCATACCGTTGTAATCGGGCGAGTTTCTACTTTCAGATGCAACAGAAATTTTGCGGATTGGTCAATCCGTTCGCGAGATATGGCAGTTTGGAGGTAAGAAACGCTTGAGAAACTCAAAATTTTCGCAGTTCTGATGTTCGACACGAATAACTAGAACGGCCCAGGGGCAAAGTGCGCATACCGTTGTAATCGGGCGAGTTTCTACTTTCAGATGCAACCAAAATTTTGCGGATTGGTCAATCCGTTCGCGAGATATGGCAGTTTGGAGGTAAGAAACGCTTGAGAAACTCAAAATTTTCGCAGTTCTGATGCTCGACACGAATAACTAGAACGGCCTAGGGGAAAAGTGCGTATACCGTTGTAATCGGGCGAGTTTCTACTTTCAGATGCAACAGAAATTTTGCGGATTGGTCAATCCGTTCGCGAGATATGGCAGTTTGGAGGTAAGAAACGCTTGAGAAACTCAAAATTTTCGCAGTTCTGATGCTCGACACGAATAACTAGAACGGCCTAGGGGAAAACTACACCTACCTTTGTAATCGGGCGAGTTTCTACTTTCAGATGCAACAGAAATTTTGCGGATTGGTCAATCCGTTCGCGAGATATGGCAGTTTGGAGGTAAGAAACGCTTGAGAAACTCAAAATTTTCGCAGTTCTGATGCTCGACACGAATAACTAGAACGGCCTAGGGGAAAAGAGCGCATACCGCTGTAATCGGGCGAGTTTCTACTTTCAGATGCAACAGAAATTTTGCGGATTCGTCAATCCGTTCGCGAGATATGGCAGTTTGGAGGTAAGAAACGCTTGAGAAACTCAAAATTTTCGCAGTTCTGATGCTCGAAATGAATAACTGGAACGGCATAGGGGAAAACTACACCTACCGTTGTAATCGGGCGAGTTTCTACTTTCAGATGCAACAGAAATTTTGCGGATTGATCAATCCGTTCGCGAGATATGGCAGTTTGGAGATAAGAAACGCTTGAGAAACTCAAAATTTTCGCAGTTCTGATGCTCGACACGAATAACTAGAACGGCCTAGGGGAAAAGTGCGCATACCGTTGTAATCGGGCGAGTTTCTACATTCAGATGCAATAGAAATTTTGCGGATTGGTCAATCCGTTCGCGAGATATGGCAGTTTGGATGTAAGAAACGCTTGAGAAACTCAAAATTTTCGCAGTTCTGATGCTCGACACGAATAACTAGAACGGCCTACGGGAAAAGTGCGCATACGGTTGTAATCGGGCGAGTTTCTACTTTCAGATGCAACAGAAATTTTGCGGATTGGTCAATCCGTTCGCGAGATATGGCAGCTTGCAGGTAAGAAACGCTTGAGAAACTCAAAATTTTCGCAGTTCTGATGCTCGACACGAATAACTAGAACGGCCTAGGGGCAAAGTGCACATACCGTTGTAATCGGGCGAGTTTCTACTTTCAGAAGCAACAGAAATTTTGCGGATTGGTTAATCCGTTCGCGAGATATGGCAGTTTGGAGGTAAGAAACGCTTGAGAAACTCAAAATTTTCGCACTTTTGATGCTCGAAACGAATAACTAGAACGGCCTTGGGGAAAAGTGCGCATACCGCTGTAATCGGGCGAGTTTCTACTTTCAGAAGCAACAGAAATTTTGCGGATTGGTCAATCCGTTCGCGAGATACGGCAGTTTGGAGATAAGAAACGCTTGAGAAACTCAAAATTTTCGCAGTTTTGATGCTCGAAACGAGTAACTAGAACGGCCTAGGGGAAAAGTGCGCATACCGTTGTAATCGGGCGAGTTTCTAATTTCAGATGCAACAGAAATTTTGCGGATTGGTCAATCCGGTCGCGAGATATGGCAGTTTGGAGGTAAGAAACGCTTGAGAAACTCAAAATTTTCGCAGTTCTGATGCTCGACACGAATAACTAGAACGGCTTAGGGGAAAAGTGCGCATACCGTTGTAATCGGGCGAGTTTCTACTTTCAGATGCAACAGAAATTTTGCGGATTGGTCTATCCGTTCGCGAGATATGGCAGTTTGGAGGTAAGAAACGCTTGAGAAACTCAAAATTTTCGCATTTCTGATGCTCGATACGAATAACTAGAACGGCCTAGGGGAAAAGTGCTCATACCGTTGTAATCCGGCGAGTTTGTACTTTCAGAAGCAACAGAAATTTTGCGGATTGGTTAATCCGTTCGCGAGATATGGCAGTTTGGAGGTAAGAAACGCTTGAGAAACTCAAAATTTTCGCATTTTTCATGCTCGAAACGAATAACTAGAACGGCCTAGGGGGAAAGTGCGCATACCGCTGTAATCGGGCGAGTTTCTACTTTCAGAAGCAACAGAAATTTTGCGGATTGGTCAATCCGTTCGCGAGATATGGCAGTTTGGATGTAAGAAACGCTTGAGAAACTCAAAATTTTCGCAGTTCTGATGCTCGAAATGAATAACTGGAACGGCCTAGGGGAAAACTACACCTACCGTTGTAATCGGGCGAGTTTCTACTTTCAGATGCAACAGAAATTTTGCGGATTGATCAATCCGTTCGCGAGATATGGCAGTTTGGAGATAAGAAACGCTTGAGAAACTCAAAATTTTCGCAGTTCTGATGCTCGACACGAATAACTAGAACGGCCTACGGGAAAAGTGCGCATACCGTTGTAATCGGGCGAGTTTCTACTTTCAGATGCAACCAAAATTTTGCGGATTGGTCAATCCGTTCGCGAGATATGGCAGTTTGGAGGTAAGAAACGCTTGAGAAACTCAAAATTTTCGCAGTTCTGATGCTCGACACGAATAACTAGAACGGCCTACGGGAAAAGTGCGCATACGGTTGTAATCGGGCGAATTTCTACTTTCAGATGCAACAGAAATTTTGCGGATTGGTCAATCCGTTCGCGAGATATGGCAGCTTGCAGGTAAGAAACGCTTGAGAAACTCAAAATTTTCGCAGTTCTGATGCTCGACACGAATAACTAGAACGGCCTAGGGGAAAAGTGCGCATACCGTTGTAATCGGGCGAGTTTCTACATTCAGATGCAATAGAAATTTTGCGGATTGGTCAATCCGTTCGCGAGATATGCCAGTTTGGATGTAAGAAACGCTTGAGAAACTCAAAATTTTCGCAGTTCTGATGCTCGACACGAATAACTAGAACGGCCTACGGGAAAAGTGCGCACACGGTTGTAATCGGGCGAGTTTCTACTTTCAGATGCAACAGAAATTTTGCGGATTGGTCAATCCGTTCGCGAGATATGGCAGCTTACAGGTAAGAAAAGCTTGAGAAACTCAAAATTTTCGCAGTTCTGATGCTCGACACGAATAACTAGAACGGCCTAGGGGCAAAGTGCACATACCGTTGTAATCGGGCGAGTTTCTACTTTCAGATGCAACAGAAATTTTGCGGATTGATCAATCCGTTCGCGAGATATGGCAATTTGGAGATAAGAAACGCTTGAGAAACTCAAAATTTTCGCATTTCTGATGCTCGATACGAATAACTAGAACGGCCTAGGGGAAAAGTGCTCATACCGTTGTAATCGGGCGAGTTTGTACTTTCAGAAGCAACAGAAATTTTGCGGATTGGTTAATCCGTTCGCGAGATATGGCAGTTTGGAGGTAAGAAACGCTTGAGAAACTCAAAATTTTCGCATTTTTCATGCTCGAAACGAATAACTAGAACGGCCTAGGGGAAAAGTGCGCATACCGCTGTAATCGGGCGAGTTTCTACTTTCAGATGCAACAGAAATTTTGCGGATTGGTCAATCCGTTCGCGAGATATGGCAGTTTGGATGTAAGAAACGCTTGAGAAACTCAAAATTTTCTCAGTTCTGATGCTCGACACGAATAACTAGAACGGCCTAGGGGAAAAGTGCGCATACCGTTGTAATCGGGCGAGTTTCTACATTCAGATGCAATAGAAATTTTGCGGATTGGTCAATCCGTTCGCGAGATATGGCAGTTTGGATGTAAGAAACGCTTGAGAAACTCAAAATTTTCGCAGTTCTGATGCTCGACACGAATAACTAGAACGGCCTACGGGAAAAGTGCGCATACAGTTGTAATCGGGCGAGTTTCTACTTTCAGATGCAACAGAAATTTTGCGGATTGGTCAATCCGTTCGCGAGATATGGCAGCTTGCAGGTAAGAAACGCTTGAGAAACTCAAAATTTTCGCAGTTCTGATGCTCGACACGAATAACTAGAACGGCCTAGGGGCAAAGTGCACATACCGTTGTAATCGGGCGAGTTTCTACTTTCAGATGCAACAGAAATTTTGCGGATTGATCAATCCGTTCGCGAGATATGGCAATTTGGAGATAAGAAACGCTTGAGAAACGCAAAATTTTCGCATTTCTGATGCTCGATACGAATAACTAGAACGGCCTAGGGGAAAAGTGCTCATACCGTTGTAATCGGGCGAGATTCTACTTTCAGAAGCAACAGAAATATTGCGGATTGGTTAATCCGTTCGCGAGATATGGCAGTTTGGAGGTAAGAAACGCTTGAGAAACTCAAAATTTTCGCATTTTTCATGCTCGAAACGAATAACTAGAACGGCCTAGGGGAAAAGTGCGCATACCGCTGTAATCGGGCGAGTTTCTACTTTCAGAAGCAACAGAAATTTTGCGGATTGGTCAATCCGTTCGCGAGATATGGCAGTTTGGAGGTAAGAAACGCTTGAGAAACTCAAAATTTTCGCAGTTCTGATGCTCGACACGAATAACTAGAACGGCCTAGGGGCAAAGTGCACATACCGTTGTAATCGGGCGAGTTTCTACTTTCAGAAGCAACAGAAATATTGCGGATTGGTCAATCCGTTCGCGAGATATGGCAGTTTGGAGGTAAGAAACGCTTGAGAAACTCAAAATTTTCGCAGTTCTGATGCTCGACACGAATAACTAGAACGGCCTAGGGGCAAAGTGCACATACCGTTGTAATCGGGCGAGTTTCTACTTTCAGATGCAACAGAAATTTTGCGGATTGATCAATCCGTTCGCGAGATATGGCAATTTGGAGATAAGAAACGCTTGAGAAACTCAAAATTTTCGCATTTCTGATGCTCGATACGAATAACTAGAACGGCCTAGGGGAAAAGTGCTCATACCGTTGTAATCGGGCGAGTTTCTACTTTCAGAAGCAACAGAAATATTGCGGATTGGTTAATCCGTTCGCGAGATATGGCAGTTTGGAGGTAAGAAACGCTTGAGAAACTCAAAATTTTCGCAGTTCTGATGCTCGAAATGAATAACTGGAACGGCCTAGGGGAAAACTACACCTACCGTTGTAATCGGGCGAGTTTCTACTTTCAGATGCAACAGAAATTTTGCGGATTGATCAATCCGGTCGCGAGATATGGCAGTTTGGAGATAAGAAACGCTTGAGAAACTCAAAATTTTCGCAGTTCTGATGCTCGACACGAATATCTAGAACGGCCTAGGGGAAAAGTGCGCATACCGTTGTAATCGGGCGAGTTTCTACTTTCAGATGCAACAGAAATTTTGCGGATTGGTCAATCCGTTCGCGAGATATGGCAGTTTGGAGGTAAGAAACGCTTGAGAAACTCAAAATTTTCGCAGTTCTGATGCTCGACACGAATAACTAGAACGGCCTAGGGGAAAAGTGCGCATACCGTTGTAATCGGGCGAGTTTCTACTTTCAGATGCAACGGAAATTTTGCGGATTGATCAATCAGTTCGCGAGATATGGCAGTTTGGAGATAAGAAACGCTTGAGAAACTCAAAATTTTCGCAGTTCTGATACTCGAAAAGAATGACTAGAGCGGCCTAGGGGAGAAGTACGCATACCGTTGTAATCGGGCGAGTTTCTACTTTCAGATGGCACAGAAATTTTGCGGATTGATCAATCCGTTCGCGAGATATGGCAGTTTGGAGATAAGAAACGCTTGAGAAACTCAAAATTTTCGCAGTTTTGATGCTCGAAAAGAGTAACTAGAACGGCCTAGGGGAAAAGTGCGCATACCGTTGTAATCGGGCGAGTTTCTACATTCAGATGCAATAGAAATTTTGCGGATTGGTCAATCCGTTCGCGAGATATGGCAGTTTGGATGTAAGAAACGCTTGAGAAACTCAAAATTTTCGCAGTTCTGATGCTCGACACGAATAACTAGAACGGCCTAGGGGAAAACTACACCTACCTTTGTAATCGGGCGAGTTTCTACTTTCAGATGCAACAGAAATTTTGCGGATTGGTCAATTCGTTCGCGAGATATGGCAGTTTGGATGTAAGAAACGCTTGAGAAACTCAAAATTTTCGCAGTTCTGATGCTCGACACGAATAACTAGAACGGCCTAGGGGAAAAGTGCGCATACCGTTGTAATCGGGCGAGCTTCTACTTTCAGATGCAACAGAAATTTTTCGGATTGGTCAATCCGTTCGCGAGATATGGCAGTTTGGAGGTAAGAAACGCTTGAGAAACTCAAAATTTTCGCAGTTCTGATGCTCGACACGAATAACTAGAACGGCCTAGGGGAAAACTACACCTACCTTTGTAATCGGGCGAGTTTCTACTTTCAGATGCAACGGAAATTTTGCGGATTGGTGAATCCGGTCGCGAGATATGGCAGTTTGGAGGTAAGAAACGCTTGAGAAACTCAAAATTTTCGCATTTCTGATGCTCGATACGAATAACTAGAACGGCCTAGGGGCAAAGTGCACATACCGTTGTAATCGGGCGAGTTTCTACTTTCAGATGCAACAGAAATTTTGCGGATTGATCAATCCGTTCGCGAGATATGGCAATTTGGAGATAAGAAACGCTTGAGAAACTCAAAATTTTCGCAGTTCTGATGCTCGAAACGAGTAACTAGAACGGCCTAGGGGAAAAGTACACATACCGTTGTAATCGGGCGAGTTTCTACTTTTAGATGCAACAGAAATTTTGCGGATTGGTCAATCCGTTCGCGAGATATGACAGTTTGGAGGTAAGAAACGCTTGAGAAACTCAAAATTTTCGCATTTCTGATGCTCGATACGAATACCTAGAACGGCCTAGGGGAAAAGTGCTCATACCGTTGTAATCGGGCGAGTTTCTACTTTCAGAAGCAACAGAAATTTTGCGGATTGGTTAATCCGTTCGCGAGATATGGCAGTTTGGAGGTAAGAAACGCTTGAGAAACTCAAAATTTTCGCATTTTTCATGCTCGAAACGAATAACTAGAACGGCCTAGGGGAAAAGTGCGCATACCGCTGTAATCGGGCGAGTTTCTACTTTCAGAAGCAACAGAAATTTTGCGGATTGGTCAATCTGTTCGCGAGATATGGCAGTTTGGATGTAAGAAACGCTTGAGAAACTCAAAATTTTCGCAGTTCTGATGCTCGAAATGAATAACTGGAACGGCCTAGGTGAAAACTACACCTACCGTTGTAATCGGGCGAGTTTCTACTTTCAGATGCAACAGAAATTTTGCGGATTGATCAATCCGTTCGCGAGATATGGCAGTTTGGAGATAAGAAACGCTTGAGAAACTCAAAATTTTCGCAGTTCTGATGCTCGACACGAATAACTAGAACGGCCTAGGGGAAAAGTGCGCATACCGTTGTAATCGGGCGAGTTTCTACATTCAGATGCAATAGAAATTTTGCGGATTGGTCAATCCGTTCGCGAGATATGGCAGTTTGGATGTAAGAAACGCTTGAGAAACTCAAAATTTTCGCAGTTCTGATGCTCGACACGAATAACTAGAACGGCCTACGGGAAAAGTGCGCATACGGTTGTAATCGGGCGAGTTTCTACTTTCAGATGCAACAGAAATTTTGCGGATTGGTCAATCCGTTCGCGAGATATGGCAGCTTGCAGGTAAGAAACGCTTGAGAAACTCAAAATTTTCGCAGTTCTGATGCTCGACACGAATAACTAGAACGGCCTAGGGGCAAAGTGCACATACCGTTGTAATCGGGCGAGTTTCTACTTTCAGATGCAACAGAAATTTTGCGGATTGATCAATCCGTTCGCGAGATATGGCAATTTGGAGATAAGAAACGCTTGAGAAACTCAAAATTTTCGCATTTCTGATGCTCGATACGAATAACTAGAACGGCCTAGGGGAAAATTGCTCATACCGTTGTAATCGGGCGAGTTTCTACTTTCAGAAGCAACAGAAATTTTGCGGATTGGTTAATCCGTTCGCGAGATATGGCAGTTTGGAGGTAAGAAACGCTTGAGAAACTCAAAATTTTCGCATTTTTCATGCTCGAAACGAATAACTAGAACGGCCTAGGGGAAAAGTGCGCATACTGCTGTTATCGGGCGAGTTTCTACTTTCAGAAGCAACAGAAATTTTGCGGATTGGTCAATCCGTTCGCGAGATATGGCAGTTTGGATGTAAGAAACGCTTGAGAAACTCAAAATTTTCGCAGTTCTGATGCTCGAAACGAATGACTAGCGCGGCCTAGGGGAGAAGTACGCATACCGTTGTAATCGGGCGAGTTTCTACTTTCAGATGGCACAGAAATTTTGCGGATTGATCAATCCGTTCGCGAGATACGGCAGTTTGGAGATAAGAAACGCTTGAGAAACTCAAAATTTTCGCAGTTTTGATGCTCGAAAAGAGTAACTAGAACGGCCTAGGGGAAAAGTGCGCATACCGTTGTAATCGGGCGAGTTTCTGCTTTCAGATGCAACAGAAATTTTGCGGATTGGTCAATCCGGTCGCGAGATATGGCAGTTTGGAGGTAAGAAACGCTTGAGAAACTCAAAATTTTCGCATTTCTGATGCTCGATACGAATAACTAGAACGGCCTAGGGGCAAAGTGCACATACCGTTGTAATCGGGCGAGTTTCTACTTTCAGATGCAACACAAATTTTGCGGATTGATCAATCCGTTCGCGAGATATGGCAATTTGGAGATAAGAAACGCTTGAGAAACTCAAAATTTTCGCAGTTCTGATGCTCGACACGAGTAACTAGAACGGCCTAGGGGAAAAGTACACATACCGTTGTAATCGGGCGAGTTTCTACTTTTAGATGCAACAGAAATTTTGCGGATTGGTCAATCCGTTCGCGAGATATGGCAGTTTGGAGGTAAGAAACGCTTGAGAAACTCAAAATTTTCGCAGTTCTGATGCTCGACACGAATAACTAGAACGGCCTAGGGGAAAAGTGCGCATACCGTTGTAATCGGGCGAGTTTCTACATTCAGATGCAATAGAAATTTTGCGGATTGGTCAATCCGTTCGCGAGATATGGCAGTTTGGATGTAAGAAACGCTTGAGAAACTCAAAATTTTCGCAGTTCTGATGCTCGACACGAATAACTAGAACGGCCTACGGGAAAAGTGCGCATACGGTTGTAATCGGGCGAGTTTCTACTTTCAGATGCAACAGAAATTTTGCGGATTGGTCAATCCGTTCGCGAGATATGGCAGCTTGCAGGTAAGAAACGCTTGAGAAACTCAAAATTTTCGCAGTTCTGATGCTCGACACGAATAACTAGAACGGCCTAGGGGCAAAGTGCACATACCGTTGTAATCGGGCGAGTTTCTACTTTCAGAAGCAACAGAAATTTTGCGGATTGGTCAATCCGTTCGCGAGATATGGCAGTTTGGATGTAAGAAACGCTTGAGAAACTCAAAATTTTCGCAGTTCTGATGCTCGACACGAATAACTAGAACGGCCTACGGGAAAAGTGCGCATACGGTTGTAATCGGGCGAGTTTCTACTTTCAGATGCAACAGAAATTTTGCGGATTGGTCAATCCGTTCGCGAGATATGGCAGCTTGCAGGTAAGAAACGCTTGAGAAACTCAAAATTTTCGCAGTTCTGATGCTCGACACGAATAACTAGAACGGCCTAGGGGCAAAGTGCACATACCGTTGTAATCGGGCGAGTTTCTACTTTCAGATGCAACAGAAATTTTGCGGATTGATCAATCCGTTCGCGAGATATGGCAATTTGGAGATAAGAAACGCTTGAGAAACTCAAAATTTTCGCACTTCTGATGCTCGATACGAATAACTAGAACGGCCTAGGGGAAAATTGCTCATACCGTTGTAATCGGGCGAGTTTCTACTTTCAGAAGCAACAGAAATTTTGCGGATTGGTTAATCCGTTCGCGAGATATGGCAGTTTGGAGGTAAGAAACGCTTGAGAAACTCAAAATTTTCGCATTTTTCATGCTCGAAACGAATAACTAGAACGGCCTAGGGGAAAAGTGCGCATACTGCTGTAATCGGGCGAGTTTCTACTTTCAGATGCAACAGAAATTTTGCGGATTGGTCAATCCGTTCGCGAGATATGGCAGTTTGGAGGTAAGAAACGCTTGAGAAACTCAAAATTTTCGCAGTTCTGATGGTCGACACGAATAACTAGAACGGCCTACGGGAAAAGTGCGCATACGGTTGTAATCGGGCGAGTTTCTACTTTCAGAAGCAACAGAAATTTTGCGGATTGGTCAATCCGTTCGCGAGATATGGCAGTTTGGATGTAAGAAACGCTTGAGAAACTCAAAATTTTCGCAGTTCTGATGCTCGACACGAATAACTAGAACGGCCTACGGGAAAAGTGCGCATACGGTTGTAATCGGGCGAGTTTCTACTTTCAGATGCAACAGAAATTTTGCGGATTGGTCAATCCGTTCGCGAGATATGGCAGCTTGCAGGTAAGAAACGCTTGAGAAACTCAAAATTTTCGCAGTTCTGATGCTCGACACGAATAACTAGAACGGCCTAGGGGCAAAGTGCACATACCGTTGTAATCGGGCGAGTTTCTACTTTCAGATGCAACAGAAATTTTGCGGATTGATCAATCCGTTCGCGAGATATGGCAATTTGGAGATAAGAAACGCTTGAGAAACTCAAAATTTTCGCATTTCTGATGCTCGATACGAATAACTAGAACGGCCTAGGGGAAAATTGCTCATACCGTTGTAATCGGGCGAGTTTCTACTTTCAGAAGCAACAGAAATTTTGCGGATTGGTTAATCCGTTCGCGAGATATGGCAGTTTGGAGGTAAGAAACGCTTGAGAAACTCAAAATTTTCGCATTTTTCATGCTCGAAACGAATAACTAGAACGGCCTAGGGGAAAAGTGCGCATACTGCTGTTATCGGGCGAGTTTCTACTTTCAGAAGCAACAGAAATTTTGCGGATTGGTCAATCCGTTCGCGAGATATGGCAGTTTGGATGTAAGAAACGCTTGAGAAACTCAAAATTTTCGCAGTTCTGATGCTCGAAACGAATGACTAGAGCGGCCTAGGGGAGAAGTACGCATACCGTTGTAATCGGGCGAGTTTCTACTTTCAGATGGCACAGAAATTTTGCGGATTGATCAATCCGTTCGCGAGATACGGCAGTTTGGAGATAAGAAACGCTTGAGAAACTCAAAATTTTCGCAGTTTTGATGCTCGAAAAGAGTAACTAGAACGGCCTAGGGGAAAAGTGCGCATACCGTTGTAATCGGGCGAGTTTCTGCTTTCAGATGCAACAGAAATTTTGCGGATTGGTCAATCCGGTCGCGAGATATGGCAGTTTGGAGGTAAGAAACGCTTGAGAAACTCAAAATTTTCGCATTTCTGATGCTCGATACGAATAACTAGAACGGCCTAGGGGCAAAGTGCACATACCGTTGTAATCGGGCGAGTTTCTACTTTTAGATGCAACAGAAATTTTGTGGATTGGTCAATCCGTTCGCGAGATATGGCAGTTTGGAGGTAAGAAACGCTTGAGAAACTCAAAATTTTCGCAGTTCTGATGCTCGACACGAATAACTAGAACGGCCTAGGGGAAAAGTGCGCATACCGTTGTAATCGGGCGAGTTTCTACATTCAGATGCAATAGAAATTTTGCGGATTGGTCAATCCGTTCGCGAGATATGGCAGTTTGGATGTAAGAAACGCTTGAGAAACTCAAAATTTTCGCAGTTCTGATGCTCGACACGAATAACTAGAACGGCCTACGGGAAAAGTGCGCATACGGTTGTAATCGGGCGAGTTTCTACTTTCAGATGCAACAGAAATTTTGCGGATTGGTCAATCCGTTCGCGAGATATGGCAGCTTGCAGGTAAGAAACGCTTGAGAAACTCAAAATTTTCGCAGTTCTGATGCTCGACACGAATAACTAGAACGGCCTAGGGGCAAAGTGCACATACCGTTGTAATCGGGCGAGTATCTACTTTCAGATGCAACAGAAATTTTGCGGATTGATCAATCCGTTCGCGAGATATGGCAATTTGGAGATAGGAAACGCTTGAGAAACTCAAAATTTTCGCATTTCTGATGCTCGATACGAATACCTAGAACGGCCTAGGGGAAAAGTGCTCATACCGTTGTAATCGGGCGAGTTTCTACTTTCAGAAGCAACAGAAATTTTGCGGATTGGTTAATCCGTTCGCGAGATACGGCAGTTTGGAGATAAGAAACGCTTGAGAAACTCAAAATTTTCGCAGTTTTGATGCTCGAAAAGAGTAACTAGAACGGCCTAGGGGAAAAGTGCGCATACCGTTGTAATCGGGCGAGTTTCTGCTTTCAGATGCAACAGAAATTTTGCGGATTGGTCAATCCGGTCGCGAGATATGGCAGTTTGGAGGTAAGAAACGCTTGAGAAACTCAAAATTTTCGCATTTCTGATGCTCGATACGAATAACTAGAACGGCCTAGGGGCAAAGTGCACATACCGTTGTAATCGGGCGAGTTTCTACTTTCAGATGCAACACAAATTTTGCGGATTGATCAATCCGTTCGCGAGATATGGCAATTTGGAGATAAGAAACGCTTGAGAAACTCAAAATTTTCGCAGTTCTGATGCTCGACACGAGTAACTAGAACGGCCTAGGGGAAAAGTACACATACCGTTGTAATCGGGCGAGTTTCTACTTTTAGATGCAACAGAAATTTTGCGGATTGGTCAATCCGTTCGCGAGATATGGCAGTTTGGAGGTAAGAAACGCTTGAGAAACTCAAAATTTTCGCAGTTCTGATGCTCGACACGAATAACTAGAACGGCCTAGGGGAAAAGTGCGCATACCGTTGTAATCGGGCGAGTTTCTACATTCAGATGCAATAGAAATTTTGCGGATTGGTCAATCCGTTCGCGAGATATGGCAGTTTGGATGTAAGAAACGCTTGAGAAACTCAAAATTTTCGCAGTTCTGATGCTCGACACGAATAACTAGAACGGCCTACGGGAAAAGTGCGCATACGGTTGTAATCGGGCGAGTTTCTACTTTCAGATGCAACAGAAATTTTGCGGATTGGTCAATCCGTTCGCGAGATATGGCAGCTTGCAGGTAAGAAACGCTTGAGAAACTCAAAATTTTCGCAGTTCTGATGCTCGACACGAATAACTAGAACGGCCTAGGGGCAAAGTGCACATACCGTTGTAATCGGGCGAGTTTCTACTTTCAGAAGCAACAGAAATTTTGCGGATTGGTCAATCCGTTCGCGAGATATGGCAGTTTGGATGTAAGAAACGCTTGAGAAACTCAAAATTTTCGCAGTTCTGATGCTCGACACGAATAACTAGAACGGCCTACGGGAAAAGTGCGCATACGGTTGTAATCGGGCGAGTTTCTACTTTCAGATGCAACAGAAATTTTGCGGATTGGTCAATCCGTTCGCGAGATATGGCAGCTTGCAGGTAAGAAACGCTTGAGAAACTCAAAATTTTCGCAGTTCTGATGCTCGACACGAATAACTAGAACGGCCTAGGGGCAAAGTGCACATACCGTTGTAATCGGGCGAGTTTCTACTTTCAGATGCAACAGAAATTTTGCGGATTGATCAATCCGTTCGCGAGATATGGCAATTTGGAGATAAGAAACGCTTGAGAAACTCAAAATTTTCGCACTTCTGATGCTCGATACGAATAACTAGAACGGCCTAGGGGAAAATTGCTCATACCGTTGTAATCGGGCGAGTTTCTACTTTCAGAAGCAACAGAAATTTTGCGGATTGGTTAATCCGTTCGCGAGATATGGCAGTTTGGAGGTAAGAAACGCTTGAGAAACTCAAAATTTTCGCATTTTTCATGCTCGAAACGAATAACTAGAACGGCCTAGGGGAAAAGTGCGCATACTGCTGTAATCGGGCGAGTTTCTACTTTCAGATGCAACAGAAATTTTGCGGATTGGTCAATCCGTTCGCGAGATATGGCAGTTTGGAGGTAAGAAACGCTTGAGAAACTCAAAATTTTCGCAGTTCTGATGGTCGACACGAATAACTAGAACGGCCTACGGGAAAAGTGCGCATACGGTTGTAATCGGGCGAGTTTCTACTTTCAGAAGCAACAGAAATTTTGCGGATTGGTCAATCCGTTCGCGAGATATGGCAGTTTGGATGTAAGAAACGCTTGAGAAACTCAAAATTTTCGCAGTTCTGATGCTCGACACGAATAACTAGAACGGCCTACGGGAAAAGTGCGCATACGGTTGTAATCGGGCGAGTTTCTACTTTCAGATGCAACAGAAATTTTGCGGATTGGTCAATCCGTTCGCGAGATATGGCAGCTTGCAGGTAAGAAACGCTTGAGAAACTCAAAATTTTCGCAGTTCTGATGCTCGACACGAATAACTAGAACGGCCTAGGGGCAAAGTGCACATACCGTTGTAATCGGGCGAGTTTCTACTTTCAGATGCAACAGAAATTTTGCGGATTGATCAATCCGTTCGCGAGATATGGCAATTTGGAGATAAGAAACGCTTGAGAAACTCAAAATTTTCGCATTTCTGATGCTCGATACGAATAACTAGAACGGCCTAGGGGAAAATTGCTCATACCGTTGTAATCGGGCGAGTTTCTACTTTCAGAAGCAACAGAAATTTTGCGGATTGGTTAATCCGTTCGCGAGATATGGCAGTTTGGAGGTAAGAAACGCTTGAGAAACTCAAAATTTTCGCATTTTTCATGCTCGAAACGAATAACTAGAACGGCCTAGGGGAAAAGTGCGCATACTGCTGTTATCGGGCGAGTTTCTACTTTCAGAAGCAACAGAAATTTTGCGGATTGGTCAATCCGTTCGCGAGATATGGCAGTTTGGATGTAAGAAACGCTTGAGAAACTCAAAATTTTCGCAGTTCTGATGCTCGAAACGAATGACTAGAGCGGCCTAGGGGAGAAGTACGCATACCGTTGTAATCGGGCGAGTTTCTACTTTCAGATGGCACAGAAATTTTGCGGATTGATCAATCCGTTCGCGAGATACGGCAGTTTGGAGATAAGAAACGCTTGAGAAACTCAAAATTTTCGCAGTTTTGATGCTCGAAAAGAGTAACTAGAACGGCCTAGGGGAAAAGTGCGCATACCGTTGTAATCGGGCGAGTTTCTGCTTTCAGATGCAACAGAAATTTTGCGGATTGGTCAATCCGGTCGCGAGATATGGCAGTTTGGAGGTAAGAAACGCTTGAGAAACTCAAAATTTTCGCATTTCTGATGCTCGATACGAATAACTAGAACGGCCTAGGGGCAAAGTGCACATACCGTTGTAATCGGGCGAGTTTCTACTTTTAGATGCAACAGAAATTTTGCGGATTGGTCAATCCGTTCGCGAGATATGGCAGTTTGGAGGTAAGAAACGCTTGAGAAACTCAAAATTTTCGCAGTTCTGATGCTCGACACGAATAACTAGAACGGCCTAGGGGAAAAGTGCGCATACCGTTGTAATCGGGCGAGTTTCTACATTCAGATGCAATAGAAATTTTGCGGATTGGTCAATCCGTTCGCGAGATATGGCAGTTTGGATGTAAGAAACGCTTGAGAAACTCAAAATTTTCGCAGTTCTGATGCTCGACAAGAATAACTAGAACGGCCTACGGGAAAAGTGCGCATACGGTTGTAATCGGGCGAGTTTCTACTTTCAGATGCAACAGAAATTTTGCGGATTGGTCAATCCGTTCGCGAGATATGGCAGCTTGCAGGTAAGAAACGCTTGAGAAACTCAAAATTTTCGCAGTTCTGATGCTCGACACGAATAACTAGAACGGCCTAGGGGCAAAGTGCACATACCGTTGTAATCGGGCGAGTATCTACTTTCAGATGCAACAGAAATTTTGCGGATTGATCAATCCGTTCGCGAGATATGGCAATTTGGAGATAGGAAACGCTTGAGAAACTCAAAATTTTCGCATTTCTGATGCTCGATACGAATACCTAGAACGGCCTAGGGGAAAAGTGCTCATACCGTTGTAATCGGGCGAGTTTCTACTTTCAGAAGCAACAGAAATTTTGCGGATTGGTTAATCCGTTCGCGAGATATGGCAGTTTGGAGGTAAGAAACGCTTGAGAAACTCAAAATTTTCGCATTTTTCATGCTCGAAACGAATAACTAGAACGGCCTAGGGGAAAAGTGCGCATACCGCTGTAATCGGGCGAGTTTCTACTTTCAGAAGCAACAGAAATTTTGCGGATTGGTCAATCCGTTCGCGAGATATGGCAGTTTGGATGTAAGAAACGCTTGAGAAACTCAAAATTTTCGCAGTTCTGATGCTCGAAATGAATAACTGAAACGGCCTAGGTGAAAACTACACCTACCGTTGTAATCGGGCGAGTTTCTACTTTCAGATGCAACAGAAATTTTGCGGATTGATCAATCCGTTCGCGAGATATGGCAGTTTGGAGATAAGAAACGCTTGAGAAACTCAAAGTTTTCGCAGTTCTGATGCTCGACACGAATAACTAGAACGGCCTAGGGGAAAAGTGCGCATACTGCTGTAATCGGGCGAGTTTCTACTTTCAGAAGCAACAGAAATTTTGCGGATTGGTCAATCCGTTCGCGAGATATGGCAGTTTGGATGTAAGAAACGCTTGAGAAACTCAAAATTTTCGCAGTTCTGATGCTCGACACGAATAACTAGAACGGCCTACGGGAAAAGTGCGCATACGGTTGTAATCGGGCGAGTTTCTACTTTCAGATGCAACAGAAATTTTGCGGATTGGTCAATCCGTTCGCGAGATATGGCAGCTTGCAGGTAAGAAACGCTTGAGAAACTCAAAATTTTCGCAGTTCTGATGCTCGACACGAATAACTAGAACGGCCTAGGGGCAAAGTGCACATACCGTTGTAATCGGGCGAGTTTCTACTTTCAGATGCAACAGAAATTTTGCGGATTGATCAATCCGTTCGCGAGATATGGCAATTTGGAGATAAGAAACGCTTGAGAAACTCAAAATTTTCGCACTTCTGATGCTCGATACGAATAACTAGAACGGCCTAGGGGAAAATTGCTCATACCGTTGTAATCGGGCGAGTTTCTACTTTCAGAAGCAACAGAAATTTTGCGGATTGGTTAATCCGTTCGCGAGATATGGCAGTTTGGAGGTAAGAAACGCTTGAGAAACTCAAAATTTTCGCATTTTTCATGCTCGAAACGAATAACTAGAACGGCCTAGGGGAAAAGTGCGCATACTGCTGTAATCGGGCGAGTTTCTACTTTCAGATGCAACAGAAATTTTGCGGATTGGTCAATCCGTTCGCGAGATATGGCAGTTTGGAGGTAAGAAACGCTTGAGAAACTCAAAATTTTCGCAGTTCTGATGGTCGACACGAATAACTAGAACGGCCTAGGGGAAAGCTACACCTACCTTTGAAATCGGGCGAGTTTCTACTTTCAGATGCAACAGAAATTTTGCGGATTGGTCAATCCGTTCGCGAGATATGGCAGTTTGGAGGTAAGAAACGCTTGAGAAACTCAAAATTTTCGCAGTTCTGATGCTCGACACGAATAACTAGAGCGGTCTAGGGGCAAAGTGCGCATACCGTTGTAATCGGGCGAGTTTCTACTTTCAGAAGCAACAGAAATTTTGCGGATTGGTTAATCCGTTCGCGAGATATGGCAGTTTGGAGGTAAGAAACGCTTGAGAAACTCAAAATTTTCGCAATTTTCATGCTCGAAACGAATAACTAGAACGGCCTAGGGGAAAAGTGCGCATACTGCTGTAATCGGGCGAGTTTCTACTTTCAGAAGCAACAGAAATTTTGCGGATTGGTCAATCCGTTCGCGAGATATGGCAGTTTGGAGGTAAGAAACGCTTGAGAAACTCAAAATTTTCGCAGTTCTGATGGTCGACACGAATAACTAGAACGGCCTAGGGGAAAGCTACACGTACCTTTGTAATCGGGCGAGTTTCTACTTTCAGATGCAACAGAAATTTTGCGGATTGGTCAATCCGTTCGCGAGATATGGCAGTTTGGAGGTAAGAAACGCTTGAGAAACTCAAAATTTTCGCAGTTCTGATGCTCGACACGAATAACTAGAGCGGTCTAGGGGCAAAGTGCGCATACCGTTGTAATCGGGCGAGTTTCTACTTTCAGATGCAACAGAAATTTTGCGGATTGGTCAATCCGTTCGCGAGATATGGCAGTTTGGAGGTAAGAAACGCTTGAGAAACTCAACATTTTCGCAGTTCTGATGCTCGACACGAATAACTAGAACGGCCTAGGGGAAAACTACACCTACCTTTGTAATCGGGCGAGTTTCTACTTTCAGATGCAACGGAAATTTTGCGGATTGATCAATCCGTTCGCGAGATATGGCAGTTTGGAGATAAGAAACGCTTGAGAAACTCAAAATTTTCGCAGTTCTGATGCTCGACACGAATAACTAGAACGGCCTAGGGGAAAAGTGTGCATACCGTTGTAATCGGGCGAGTTTCTACTTTCAGATGCAACAGAAATTTTGCGGATTGGTCAATCCGTTTGCGAGATATGGCCGTTTGGATTTAAGAAACGCTTGAGGACCTCAAAATTTTCGCATTTCTGATGCTCGAAACGAATAACTAGAACGGCCTAGGGGAAAAGTGCGCATACCGTTGTAATCGGGCGAGTTTCTACTTTCAGATGCAACAGAAATTTTGCGGATTGATCAATCCGTTCGCGAGATATGGCAGTTTGGAGATAAGAAACGCTTGAGAAACTCAAAATTTTCGCAGTTCTGATGCTCGAAATGAATGACTAGAGCGGCCTAGGGGAGAAGTACGCATACCGTTGTAATCGGGCGAGTTTCTACTTTCAGATGGCACAGAAATTTTGCGGATTGATCAATCCGTTCGCGAGATACGGCAGTTTGGAGATAAGAAACGCTTGAGAAACTCAAAATTTTCGCAGTTTTGATGCTCGAAACGAGTAACTAGAACGGCCTAGGGGAAAAGTACGCATACCGTTGTAATCGGGCGAGTTTCTACTTTTAGATGCAACAGAAATTTTGCGGATTGGTCAATCCGTTCGCGAGATATGGCAGTTTGGAGGTAAGAAACGCTTGAGAAACTCAAAATTTTCGCAGTTCTGATGCTCGACACGAATAACTAGAACGGCCTAGGGGAAAAGAGCGCATACCGTTGTAATCGGGCGAGTTTCTACTTTCAGATGCAACAGAAATTTTGCGGATTGGTCAATCCGTTCGCGAGATATGGCAGTTTGGAGGTAAGAAACGCTTGAGAAACTCAAAATTTTCGCAGTTCTGATGCTCGAAATGAATAACTGGAGCGGCATAGGGGAAAACTACACCTACCGTTGTAATCGGGCGAGTTTCTACTTTCAGATGCAACAGAAATTTTGCGGATTGATCAATCCGTTCGCGAGATATGGCAGTTTGGAGATAAGAAACGCTTGAGAAACTCAAAATTTTCGCAGTTCTGATGCTCGACACGAATAACTAGAACGGCCTAGGGGAAAAGTGCGCATACCGTTGTAATCGGGCGAGTTTCTACTTTCAGATGCAATAGAAATTTTGCGGATTGGTCAATCCGTTCGCGAGATATGGCAGTTTGGAGGTAAGAAACGCTTGAGAAACTCAAAATTTTCGCAGTTCTGATGCTCGACACGAATAACTAGAACGGCCTAGGGGAAAAGTGCGCATACCGTTGTAATCGGGCGAGTTTCTTCATTCAGATGCAATAGAAATTTTGCGGATTGGTCAATCCGTTCGCGAGATATGGCAGTTTGGAGGTAAGAAACGCTTGAGAAACTCAAAATTTTCGCAGTTCTGATGCTCGAAATGAATAACTGGAACGGCATAGGGGAAAACTACACCTACCGTTGTAATCGGGCGAGTTTCTACTTTCAGATGCAACAGAAATTTTGCGGATTGGTCAATCCGTTCGCGAGATATGGCAGCTTGCAGGTAAGAAACGCTTGAGAAACTCAAAATTTTCGCAGTTCTGATGCTCGACACGAATAACTAGAACGGCCTAGGGGCAAAGTGCACATACCGTTGTAATCGGGCGAGTATCTACTTTCAGATGCAACAGAAATTTTGCGGATTGATCAATCCGTTCGCGAGATATGGCAATTTGGAGATAAGAAACGCTTGAGAAACTCAAAATTTTCGCATTTCTGATGCTCGATACGAATACCTAGAACGGCCTAGGGGAAAAGTGCTCATACCGTTGTAATCGGGCGAGTTTCTACTTTCAGAAGCAACAGAAATTTTGCGGATTGGTTAATCCGTTGGCGAGATATGGCAGTTTGGAGGTAAGAAACGCTTGAGAAACTCAAAATTTTCGCATTTTTCATGCTCGAAACGAATAACTAGAACGGCCTAGGGGAAAAGTGCGCATACCGCTGTAATCGGGCGAGTTTCTACTTTCAGAAGCAACAGAAATTTTGCGGATTGGTCAATCCGTTCGCGAGATATGGCAGTTTGGATGTAAGAAACGCTTGAGAAACTCAAAATTTTCGCAGTTCTGATGCTCGAAATGAATAACTGGAACGGCCTAGGTGAAAACTACACCTACCGTTGTAATCGGGCGAGTTTCTACTTTCAGATGCAACAGAAATTTTGCGGATTGATCAATCCGTTCGCGAGATATGGCAATTTGGAGATAAGAAACGCTTGAGAAACACAAAATTTTCGCATTTCTGATGCTCGATACGAATAACTAGAACGGCCTAGGGGAAAATTGCTCATACCGTTGTAATCGGGCGAGTTTCTACTTTCAGAAGCAACAGAAATTTTGCGGATTGGTTAATCCGTTCGCGAGATATGGCAGTTTGGAGGTAAGAAACGCTTGAGAAACTCAAAATTTTCGCATTTTTCATGCTCGAAACGAATAACTAGAACGGCCTAGGGGAAAAGTGCGCATACTGCTGTAATCGGGCGAGTTTCTACTTTCAGAAGCAACAGAAATTTTGCGGATTGGTCAATCCGTTCGCGAGATATGGCAGTTTGGAGGTAAGAAACGCTTGAGAAACTCAAAATTTTCGCAGTTCTGATGCTCGACACGAATAACTAGAACGGCCCAGGGGCAAAGTGCGCATACCGTTGTAATCGGGCGAGTTTCTACTTTCAGATGCAACAGAAATTTTGCGGATTGGTCAATCCGTTCGCGAGATATGGCAGTTTGGAGGTAAGAAACGCTTGAGAAACTCAAAATTTTCGCAGTTCTGATGCTCGACACGAATAACTAGAACGCCCTAGGGGATAACTACACCTACCTTTGTAATCGGGCGAGTTTCTACTTTCAGATGCAACAGAAATTTTGCGGATTGATCAATTCGTTCGCGAGATATGGCAGTTTGGAGATAAGAAACGCTTGAGAAACTCAAAATTTTCGCAGTTCTGATGCTCGAAACGAGTAACTAGAACGGCCTAGGGGAAAAGTACCCATACCGTTGTAATCGGTCGGGTTTCTACTTTCAGATGCAACAGAAATTTTGCGGATTGGTCAATCCGTTCGCGAGATATGGCAGTTTGGATGTAAGAAACGCTTGAGAAACTCAAAATTTTCGCAGTTCTGATGCTCGACACGAATAACTAGAACGGCCTAGGGGAAAAGTGCGTATACCGTTGTAATCGGGCGAGTTTCTACTTTCAGATGCAACAGAAATTTTGCGGATTGGTCAATCCGTTCGCGAGATATGGCAGTTTGGAGGTAAGAAACGCTTGAGAAACTCAAAATTTTCGCAGTTCTGATGCTCGACACGAATAACTAGAACGGCCTAGGGGAAAGCTACACCTACCTTTGTAATCGGGCGAGTTTCTACTTTCAGATGCAACAGAAATTTTGCGGATTGGTCAATCCGTTCGCGAGATATGGCAATTTGGAGGTAAGAAACGCTTGAGAAACTCAAAATTTTCGCAGTTCTGATGCTCGGCACGAATAACTAGAACGGTCTAGGGGCAAAGTGCGCATACCGTTGTAATCGGGCGAGTTTCTACTTTCAGATGCAACAGAAATTTTGCGGATTGGTCAATCCGTTCGCGAGATATGGCAGTTTGGAGGTAAGAAACGCTTGAGAAACTCAACATTTTCGCAGTTCTGATGCTCGACACGAATAACTAGAACGGCCTAGGGGAAAACTACACCTACCTTTGTAATCGGGCGAGTTTCTACTTTCAGATGCAACGGAAATTTTGCGGATTGATCAATCCGTTCGCGAGATATGGCAGTTTGGAGATAAGAAACGCTTGAGAAACTCAAAATTTTCGCAGTTCTGATGCTCGACACGAATAACTAGAACGGCCTAGGGGAAAAGTGCGCATACCGTTGTAATCGGGCGAGTTTCTACTTTCAGATGCAACAGAAATTTTGCGGATTGATCAATCCGTTCGCGAGATATGGCAGTTTGGAGATAAGAAACGCTTGAGAAACTCAAAATTTTCGCAGTTCTGATGCTCGAAATGAATGACTAGAGCGGCCTAGGGGAGAAGTACGCATACCGTTGTAATCGGGCGAGTTTCTACTTTCAGATGGCACAGAAATTTTGCGGATTGATCAATCCGTTCGCGAGATACGGCAGTTTGGAGATAAGAAACGCTTGAGAAACTCAAAATTTTCGCAGTTTTGATGCTCGAAACGAGTAACTAGAACGGCCTAGGGGAAAAGTGCGCATACCGTTGTAATCGGGCGAGTTTCTACTTTCAGATGCAACAGAAATTTTGCGGATTGGTCAATCCGTTCGCGAGATATGGCAGTTTGGAGGTAAGAAACGCTTGAGAAACTCAAAATTTTCGCATTTCTGATGCTCGATACGAATAACTAGAACGGCCTAGGGGCAAAGTGCACATACCGTTGTAATCGGGCGAGTTTCTACTTTCAGATGCAACAGAAATTTTGCGGATTGATCAATCCGTTCGCGAGATATGGCAATTTGGAGATAAGAAACGCTTGAGAAACTCAAAATTTTCGCAGTTCTGATGCTCGAAACGAGTAACTAGAACGGCCTAGGGGAAAAGTACACATACCGTTGTAATCGGGCGAGTTTCTACTTTTAGATGCAACAGAAATTTTGCGGATTGGTCAATCCGTTCGCGAGATATGGCACTTTGGAGGTAAGAAACGCTTGAGAAATTCAAAATTTTCGCAGTTCTGATGCTCGACACGAATAACTAGAACGGCCTAGGGGAAAAGAGCGCATACCGTTGTAATCGGGCGAGTTTCTACTTTCAGATGCAACAGAAATTTTGCGGATTGATCAATCCGTTCGCGAGATATGGCAATTTGGAGATAAGAAACGCTTGAGAAACTCAAAATTTTCGCATTTCTGATGCTCGATACGAATAACTAGAACGGCCTAGGGGAAAATTGCTCATACCGTTGTAATCGGGCGAGTTTCTACTTTCAGAAGCAACAGAAATTTTGCGGATTGGTTAATCCGTTCGCGAGATATGGCAGTTTGGAGGTAAGAAACGCTTGAGAAACTCAACATTTTCGCAGTTCTGATGCTCGACACGAATAACTAGAACGGCCTAGGGGAAAACTACACCTACCTTTGTAATCGGGCGAGTTTCTACTTTCAGATGCAACGGAAATTTTGCGGATTGATCAATCCGTTCGCGAGATATGGCAGTTTGGAGATAAGAAACGCTTGAGAAACTCAAAATTTTCGCAGTTCTGATGCTCGACACGAATAACTAGAACGGCCTAGGGGAAAAGTGCGCATACCGTTGTAATCGGGCGAGTTTCTACTTTCAGATGCAACAGAAATTTTGCGGATTGATCAATCCGTTCGCGAGATATGGCAGTTTGGAGATAAGAAACGCTTGAGAAACTCAAAATTTTCGCAGTTCTGATGCTCGAAATGAATGACTAGAGCGGCCTAGGGGAGAAGTACGCATACCGTTGTAATCGGGCGAGTTTCTACTTTCAGATGGCACAGAAATTTTGCGGATTGATCAATCCGTTCGCGAGATACGGCAGTTTGGAGATAAGAAGCGCTTGAGAAACTCAAAATTTTCGCAGTTTTGATGCTCGAAACGAGTAACTAGAACGGCCTAGGGGAAAAGTGCGCATACCGTTGTAATCGGGCGAGTTTCTACTTTCAGATGCAACAGAAATTTTGCGGATTGATCAATCCGTTCGCGAGATATGGCAATTTGGAGATAAGAAACGCTTGAGAAACTCAAAATTTTCGCAGTTCTGATGCTCGAAACGAGTAACTAGAACGGCCTAGGGGAAAAGTACACATACCGTTGTAATCGGGCGAGTTTCTACTTTTAGATGCAACAGAAATTTTGCGGATTGGTCAATCCGTTCGCGAGATATGGCACTTTGGAGGTAAGAAACGCTTGAGAAATTCAAAATTTTCGCAGTTCTGATGCTCGACACGAATAACTAGAACGGCCTAGGGGAAAAGAGCGCATACCGTTGTAATCGGGCGAGTTTCTACTTTCAGATGCAACAGAAATTTTGCGGATTGATCAATCCGTTCGCGAGATATGGCAATTTGGAGATAAGAAACGCTTGAGAAACTCAAAATTTTCGCAGTTCTGATGCTCGACACGAATAACTAGAACGGCCTAGGGGAAAAGTGCGCATACCGTTGTAATCGGGCGAGTTTCTACTTTCAGATGCAACAGAAATTTTGCGGATTGATCAATCCGTTCGCGAGATATGGCAGTTTGGAGATAAGAAACGCTTGAGAAACTCAAAATTTTCGCAGTTCTGATGCTCGAAATGAATGACTAGAGCGGCCTAGGGGAGAAGTACGCATACCGTTGTAATCGGGCGAGTTTCTACTTTCAGATGGCACAGAAATTTTGCGGATTGATCAATCCGTTCGGGAGATACGGCAGTTTGGAGATAAGAAGCGCTTGAGAAACTCAAAATTTTCGCAGTTTTGATGCTCGAAACGAGTAACTAGAACGGCCTAGGGGAAAAGTGCGCATACCGTTGTAATCGGGCGAGTTTCTACTTTCAGATGCAACAGAAATTTTGCGGATTGGTCAATCCGTTCGCGAGATATGGCAGTTTGGAGGTAAGAAACGCTTGAGAAACTCAAAATTTTCGCATTTCTGATGCTCGATACGAATAACTAGAACGGCCTAGGGGCAAAGTGCACATACCGTTGTAATCGGGCGAGTTTCTACTTTCAGATGCAACAGAAATTTTGCGGATTGATCAATCCGTTCGCGAGATATGGCAATTTGGAGATAAGAAACGCTTGAGAAACTCAAAATTTTCGCAGTTCTGATGCTCGAAACGAGTAACTAGAACGGCCTAGGGGAAAAGTACACATACCGTTGTAATCGGGCGAGTTTCTACTTTTAGATGCAACAGAAATTTTGCGGATTGGTCAATCCGTTCGCGAGATATGGCACTTTGGAGGTAAGAAACGCTTGAGAAATTCAAAATTTTCGCAGTTCTGATGCTCGACACGAATAACTAGAACGGCCTAGGGGAAAACTACACCTACCTTTGTAATCGGGCGAGTTTCTACTTTCAGATGCAACAGAAATTTTGCGGATTGGTCAATCCGTTCGCGAGATATGGCAGTTTGGAGGTAAGAAACGCTTGAGAAACTCAAAATTTTCGCAGTTCTGATGCTCGACACGAATAACTAGAACGGTCTAGGGGCAAAGTGCGCATACCGTTGTAATCGGGCGAGTTTCTACTTTCAGATGCAACCAAAATTTTGCGGATTGGTCAATCCGTTCGCGAGATATGGCAGTTTGGAGGTAAGAAACGCTTGAGAAACTCAAAATTTTCGCAGTTCTGATGCTCGACACGAATAACTAGAACGGCCTACGGGAAAAGTGCGCATACGGTTGTAATCGGGCGAGTTTCTACTTTCAGATGCAACAGAAATTTTGCGGATTGGTCAATCCGGTCGCGAGATATGGCAGCTTGCAGGTAAGAAACGCTTGAGAAACTCAAAATTTTCGCAGTTCTGATACTCGACACGAATAACTAGAACGGCCTAGGGGCAAAGTGCACCTACCTTTGTAATCGGGCGAGTTTCTACTTTCAGATGCAACGGAAATTTTGCGGATTGATCAATCCGTTCGCGAGATATGGCAGTTTGGAGATAAGAAACGCTTGAGAAACTCAAAATTTTCGCAGTTCTGATGCTCGACACGAATAACTAGAACGGCCTAGGGGAAAAGTGTGCATACCGTTGTAATCGGGCGAGTTTCTACTTTCAGATGCAACAGAAATTTTGCGGATTGGTCAATCCGTTTGCGAGATATGGCCGTTTGGATTTAAGAAACGCTTGAGGACCTCAAAATTTTCGCATTTCTGATGCTCGAAACGAATAACTAGAACGGCCTAGGGGAAAAGTGCGCATACCGTTGTAATCGGGCGAGTTTCTACTTTCAGATGCAACAGAAATTTTGCGGATTGATCAATCCGTTCGCGAGATATGGCAGTTTGGAGATAAGAAACGCTTGAGAAACTCAAAATTTTCGCAGTTCTGATGCTCGAAATGAATGACTAGAGCGGCCTAGGGGAGAAGTACGCATACCGTTGTAATCGGGCGAGTTTCTACTTTCAGATGGCACAGAAATTTTGCGGATTGATCAATCCGTTCGCGAGATACGGCAGTTTGGAGATAAGAAACGCTTGAGAAACTCAAAATTTTCGCAGTTTTGATGCTCGAAACGAGTAACTAGAACGGCCTAGGGGAAAAGTACGCATACCGTTGTAATCGGGCGAGTTTCTACTTTTAGATGCAACAGAAATTTTGCGGATTGGTCAATCCGTTCGCGAGATATGGCAGTTTGGAGGTAAGAAACGCTTGAGAAACTCAAAATTTTCGCAGTTCTGATGCTCGACACGAATAACTAGAACGGCCTAGGGGAAAAGAGCGCATACCGTTGTAATCGGGCGAGTTTCTACTTTCAGATGCAACAGAAATTTTGCGGATTGGTCAATCCGTTCGCGAGATATGGCAGTTTGGAGGTAAGAAACGCTTGAGAAACTCAAAATTTTCGCAGTTCTGATGCTCGAAATGAATAACTGGAACGGCATAGGGGAAAACTACACCTACCGTTTTAATCGGGCGAGTTTCTACTTTCAGATGCAACAGAAATTTTGCGGATTGATCAATCCGTTCGCGAGATATGGCAGTTTGGAGATAAGAAACGCTTGAGAAACTCAAAATTTTCGCAGTTCTGATGCTCGACACGAATAACTAGAACGGCCTAGGGGAAAAGTGCGCATACCGTTGTAATCGGGCGAGTTTCTACTTTCAGATGCAATAGAAATTTTGCGGATTGGTCAATCCGTTCGCGAGATATGGCAGTTTGGAGGTAAGAAACGCTTGAGAAACTCAAAATTTTCGCAGTTCTGATGCTCGACACGAATAACTAGAACGGCCTAGGGGAAAAGTGCGCATACCGTTGTAATCGGGCGAGTTTCTTCATTCAGATGCAATAGAAATTTTGCGGATTGGTCAATCCGTTCGCGAGATATGGCAGTTTGGATGTAAGAAACGCTTGAGAAACTCAAAATTTTCGCAGTTCTGATGCTCGACACGAATAACTAGAACGGCCTACGGGAAAAGTGCGCATACGGTTGTAATCGGGCGAGTTTCTACTTTCAGATGCAACAGAAATTTTGCGGATTGGTCAATCCGTTCGCGAGATATGGCAGCTTGCAGGTAAGAAACGCTTGAGAAACTCAAAATTTTCGCAGTTCTGATGCTCGACACGAATAACTAGAACGGCCTAGGGGCAAAGTGCACATACCGTTGTAATCGGGCGAGTATCTACTTTCAGATGCAACAGAAATTTTGCGGATTGATCAATCCGTTCGCGAGATATGGCAATTTGGAGATAAGAAACGCTTGAGAAACTCAAAATTTTCGCATTTCTGATGCTCGATACGAATACCTAGAACGGCCTAGGGGAAAAGTGCTCATACTGTTGTAATCGGGCGAGTTTCTACTTTCAGAAGCAACAGAAATTTTGCGGATTTGTTAATCCGTTCGCGAGATATGGCAGTTTGGAGGTAAGAAACGCTTGAGAAACTCAAAATTTTCGCATTTTTCATGCTCGAAACGAATAACTAGAACGGCCTAGGGGAAAAGTGCGCATACCGCTGTAATCGGGCGAGTTTCTACTTTCAGAAGCAACAGAAATTTTGCGGATTGGTCAATCCGTTCGCGAGATATGGCAGTTTGGATGTAAGAAACGCTTGAGAAACTCAAAATTTTCGCAGTTCTGATGCTCGAAATGAATAACTGGAACGGCCTAGGTGAAAACTACACCTACCGTTGTAATCGGGCGAGTTTCTACTTTCAGATGCAACAGAAATTTTGCGGATTGATCAATCCGTTCGCGAGATATGGCAATTTGGAGATAAGAAACGCTTGAGAAACTCAAAATTTTCGCAGTTCTGATGCTCGACACGAATACCTAGAACGGCCTAGGGGAAAAGTGCTCATACTGTTGTAATCGGGCGAGTTTCTACTTTCAGAAGCAACAGAAATTTTGCGGATTTGTTAATCCGTTCGCGAGATATGGCAGTTTGGAGGTAAGAAACGCTTGAGAAACTCAAAATTTTCGCATTTTTCATGCTCGAAACGAATAACTAGAACGGCCTAGGGGAAAAGTGCGCATACCGCTGTAATCGGGCGAGTTTCTACTTTCAGAAGCAACAGAAATTTTGCGGATTGGTCAATCCGTTCGCGAGATATGGCAGTTTGGATGTAAGAAACGCTTGAGAAACTCAAAATTTTCGCAGTTCTGATGCTCGAAATGAATAACTGGAACGGCCTAGGTGAAAACTACACCTACCGTTGTAATCGGGCGAGTTTCTACTTTCAGATGCAACAGAAATTTTGCGGATTGATCAATCCGTTCGCGAGATATGGCAATTTGGAGATAAGAAACGCTTGAGAAACTCAAAATTTTGGCATTTCTGATGCTCGATACGAATAACTAGAACGGCCTAGGGGAAAATTGCTCATACCGTTGTAATCGGGCGAGTTTCTACTTTCAGAAGCAACAGAAATTTTGCGGATTGGTTAATCCGTTCGCGAGATATGGCAGTTTGGAGGTAAGAAACGCTTGAGAAACTCAAAATTTTCGCATTTTTCATGCTCGAAACGAATAACTAGAACGGCCTAGGGGAAAAGTGCGCATACCGCTGTAATCGGGCGAGTTTCTACTTTCAGAAGCAACAGAAATTTTGCGGATTGGTCAATCCGTTCGCGAGATATGGCAGTTTGGATGTAAGAAACGCTTGAGAAACTCAAAATTTTCGCAGTTCTGATGCTCGAAATGAATAACTGGAACGGCCTAGGTGAAAACTACACCTACCGTTGTAATCGGGCGAGTTTCTACTTTCAGATGCAACAGAAATTTTGCGGATTGATCAATCCGTTCGCGAGATATGGCAATTTGGAGATAAGAAACGCTTGAGAAACTCAAAATTTTGGCATTTCTGATGCTCGATACGAATAACTAGAACGGCCTAGGGGAAAATTGCTCATACCGTTGTAATCGGGCGAGTTTCTACTTTCAGAAGCAACAGAAATTTTGCGGATTGGTTAATCCGTTCGCGAGATATGGCAGTTTGGAGGTAAGAAACGCTTGAGAAACTCAAAATTTTCGCATTTTTCATGCTCGAAACGAATAACTAGAACGGCCTAGGGGAAAAGTGCGCATACTGCTGTAATCGGGCGAGTTTCTACTTTCAGAAGCAACAGAAATTTTGCGGATTGGTCAATCCGTTCGCGAGATATGGCAGTTTGGATGTAAGAAACGCTTGAGAAACTCAAAATTTTCGCAGTTCTGATGCTCGACACGAATAACTAGAACGGCCCAGGGGCAAAGTGCGCATACCGTTGTAATCGGGCGAGTTTCTACTTTCAGATGCAACAGAAATTTTGCGGATTGGTCAATCCGTTCGCGAGATATGGCAGTTTGGAGGTAAGAAACGCTTGAGAAACTCAAAATTTTCGCAGTTCTGATGCTCGACACGAATAACTAGAACGCCCTAGGGGATAACTACACCTACCTTTGTAATCGGGCGAGTTTCTACTTTCAGATGCAACAGAAATTTTGCGGATTGATCAATTCGTTCGCGAGATATGGCAGTTTGGAGATAAGAAACGCTTGAGAAACTCAAAATTTTCGCAGTTCTGATGCTCGAAACGAGTAACTAGAACGGCCTAGGGGAAAAGTACCCATACCGTTGTAATCGGTCGGGTTTCTACTTTCAGATGCAACAGAAATTTTGCGGATTGGTCAATCCGTTCGCGAGATATGGCAGTTTGGATGTAAGAAACGCTTGAGAAACTCAACATTTTCGCAGTTCTGATGCTCGACACGAATAACTAGAACGGCCTAGGGGAAAACTACACCTACCTTTGTAATCGGGCGAGTTTCTACTTTCAGATGCAACGGAAATTTTGCGGATTGATCAATCCGTTCGCGAGATATGGCAGTTTGGAGATAAGAAACGCTTGAGAAACTCAAAATTTTCGCAGTTCTGATGCTCGACACGAATAACTAGAACGGCCTAGGGGAAAAGTGCGCATACCGTTGTAATCGGGCGAGTTTCTACTTTCAGATGCAACAGAAATTTTGCGGATTGATCAATCCGTTCGCGAGATATGGCAGTTTGGAGATAAGAAACGCTTGAGAAACTCAAAATTTTCGCATTTCTGATGCTCGATACGAATACCTAGAACGGCCTAGGGGAAAAGTGCTCATACCGTTGTAATCGGGCGAGATTCTACTTTCAGAAGCAACAGAAATTTTGCGGATTGGTTAATCCGTTCGCGAGATATGGCAGTTTGGAGGTAAGAAACGCTTGAGAAACTCAAAATTTTCGCATTTTTCATGCTCGAAACGAATAACTAGAACGGCCTAGGGGAAAAGTGCGCATACCGCTGTAATCGGGCGAGTTTCTACTTTCAGAAGCAAAAGAAATTTTGCGGATTGGTCAATCCGTTCGCGAGATATGGCAGTTTGGATGTAAGAAACGCTTGAGAAACTCAAAATTTTCGCAGTTCTGATGCTCGAAATGAATAACTGAAACGGCCTAGGTGAAAACTACACCTACCGTTGTAATCGGGCGAGTTTCTACTTTCAGATGCAACAGAAATTTTGCGGATTGATCAATCCGTTCGCGAGATATGGCAGTTTGGAGATAAGAAACGCTTGAGAAACTCAAAGTTTTCGCAGTTCTGATGCTCGACACGAATAACTAGAACGGCCTAGGGGAAAAGTGCGCATACTGCTGTAATCGGGCGAGTTTCTACTTTCAGAAGCAACAGAAATTTTGCGGATTGGTCAATCCGTTCGCGAGATATGGCAGTTTGGATGTAAGAAACGCTTGAGAAACTCAAAATTTTCGCAGTTCTGATGCTCGACACGAATAACTAGAACGGCCTACGGGAAAAGTGCGCATACGGTTGTAATCGGGCGAGTTTCTACTTTCAGATGCAACAGAAATTTTGCGGATTGGTCAATCCGTTCGCGAGATATGGCAGCTTGCAGGTAAGAAACGCTTGAGAAACTCAAAATTTTCGCAGTTCTGATACTCGACACGAATAACTAGAACGGCCTAGGGGCAAAGTGCACCTACCTTTGTAATCGGGCGAGTTTCTACTTTCAGATGCAACGGAAATTTTGCGGATTGATCAATCCGTTCGCGAGATATGGCAGTTTGGAGATAAGAAACGCTTGAGAAACTCAAAATTTTCGCAGTTCTGATGCTCGACACGAATAACTAGAACGGCCTAGGGGAAAAGTGTGCATACCGTTGTAATCGGGCGAGTTTCTACTTTCAGATGCAACAGAAATTTTGCGGATTGGTCAATCCGTTTGCGAGATATGGCCGTTTGGATTTAAGAAACGCTTGAGGACCTCAAAATTTTCGCATTTCTGATGCTCGAAACGAATAACTAGAACGGCCTAGGGGAAAAGTGCGCATACCGTTGTAATCGGGCGAGTTTCTACTTTCAGATGCAACAGAAATTTTGCGGATTGATCAATCCGTTCGCGAGATATGGCAGTTTGGAGATAAGAAACGCTTGAGAAACTCAAAATTTTCGCAGTTCTGATGCTCGAAATGAATGACTAGAACGGCCTAGGGGAAAAGTGCGCATACTGCTGTAATCGGGCGAGTTTCTACTTTCAGATGCAACAGAAATTTTGCGGATTGATCAATCCGTTCGCGAGATATGGCAGTTTGGAGATAAGAAACGCTTGAGAAACTCAAAATTTTCGCAGTTCTGATGCTCGACACGAATAACTAGAACGGCCTAGGGGAAAAGTGCGCATACCGTTGTAATCGGGCGAGTTTCTACTTTCAGATGCAATAGAAATTTTGCGGATTGGTCAATCCGTTCGCGAGATATGGCAGTTTGGAGGTAAGAAACGCTTGAGAAACTCAAAATTTTCGCAGTTCTGATGCTCGACACGAATAACTAGAACGGCCTAGGGGAAAAGTGCGCATACCGTTGTAATCGGGCGAGTTTCTTCATTCAGATGCAATAGAAATTTTGCGGATTGGTCAATCCGTTCGCGAGATATGGCAGTTTGGATGTAAGAAACGCTTGAGAAACTCAAAATTTTCGCAGTTCTGATGCTCGACACGAATAACTAGAACGGCCTACGGGAAAAGTGCGCATACGGTTGTAATCGGGCGAGTTTCTACTTTCAGATGCAACAGAAATTTTGCGGATTGGTCAATCCGTTCGCGAGATATGGCAGCTTGCAGGTAAGAAACGCTTGAGAAACTCAAAATTTTCGCAGTTCTGATGCTCGACACGAATAACTAGAACGGCCTAGGGGCAAAGTGCACATACCGTTGTAATCGGGCGAGTATCTACTTTCAGATGCAACAGAAATTTTGCGGATTGATCAATCCGTTCGCGAGATATGGCAATTTGGAGATAAGAAACGCTTGAGAAACTCAAAATTTTCGCATTTCTGATGCTCGATACGAATACCTAGAACGGCCTAGGGGAAAAGTGCTCATACTGTTGTAATCGGGCGAGTTTCTACTTTCAGAAGCAACAGAAATTTTGCGGATTTGTTAATCCGTTCGCGAGATATGGCAGTTTGGAGGTAAGAAACGCTTGAGAAACTCAAAATTTTCGCATTTTTCATGCTCGAAACGAATAACTAGAACGGCCTAGGGGAAAAGTGCGCATACCGCTGTAATCGGGCGAGTTTCTACTTTCAGAAGCAACAGAAATTTTGCGGATTGGTCAATCCGTTCGCGAGATATGGCAGTTTGGATGTAAGAAACGCTTGAGAAACTCAAAATTTTCGCAGTTCTGATGCTCGAAATGAATAACTGGAACGGCCTAGGTGAAAACTACACCTACCGTTGTAATCGGGCGAGTTTCTACTTTCAGATGCAACAGAAATTTTGCGGATTGATCAATCCGTTCGCGAGATATGGCAATTTGGAGATAAGAAACGCTTGAGAAACTCAAAATTTTCGCATTTCTGATGCTCGATACGAATAACTAGAACGGCCTAGGGGAAAATTGCTCATACCGTTGTAATCGGGCGAGTTTCTACTTTCAGAAGCAACAGAAATTTTGCGGATTGGTTAATCCGTTCGCGAGATATGGCAGTTTGGAGGTAAGAAACGCTTGAGAAACTCAAAATTTTCGCATTTTTCATGCTCGAAACGAATAACTAGAACGGCCTAGGGGAAAAGTGCGCATACTGCTGTAATCGGGCGAGTTTCTACTTTCAGAAGCAACAGAAATTTTGCGGATTGGTCAATCCGTTCGCGAGATATGGCAGTTTGGAGGTAAGAAACGCTTGAGAAACTCAAAATTTTCGCAGTTCTGATGCTCGACACGAATAACTAGAACGGCCCAGGGGCAAAGTGCGCATACCGTTGTAATCGGGCGAGTTTCTACTTTCAGATGCAACAGAAATTTTGCGGATTGGTCAATCCGTTCGCGAGATATGGCAGTTTGGAGGTAAGAAACGCTTGAGAAACTCAAAATTTTCGCAGTTCTGATGCTCGACACGAATAACTAGAACGCCCTAGGGGATAACTACACCTACCTTTGTAATCGGGCGAGTTTCTACTTTCAGATGCAACAGAAATTTTGCGGATTGATCAATTCGTTCGCGAGATATGGCAGTTTGGAGATAAGAAACGCTTGAGAAACTCAAAATTTTCGCAGTTCTGATGCTCGAAACGAGTAACTAGAACGGCCTAGGGGAAAAGTACCCATACCGTTGTAATCGGTCGGGTTTCTACTTTCAGATGCAACAGAAATTTTGCGGATTGGTCAATCCGTTCGCGAGATATGGCAGTTTGGATGTAAGAAACGCTTGAGAAACTCAAAATTTTCGCAGTTCTGATGCTCGACACGAATAACTAGAACGGCCTAGGGGAAAAGTGCGTATACCGTTGTAATCGGGCGAGTTTCTACTTTCAGATGCAACAGAAATTTTGCGGATTGGTCAATCCGTTCGCGAGATATGGCAGTTTGGAGGTAAGAAACGCTTGAGAAACTCAAAATTTTCGCAGTTCTGATGCTCGACACGAATAACTAGAACGGCCTAGGGGAAAGCTACACCTACCTTTGTAATCGGGCGAGTTTCTACTTTCAGATGCAACAGAAATTTTGCGGATTGGTCAATCCGTTCGCGAGATATGGCAATTTGGAGGTAAGAAACGCTTGAGAAACTCAAAATTTTCGCAGTTCTGATGCTCGACACGAATAACTAGAACGGTCTAGGGGCAAAGTGCGCATACCGTTCTAATCGGGCGAGTTTCTACTTTCAGATGCAACAGAAATTTTGCGGATTGGTCAATCCGTTCGCGAGATATGGCAGTTTGGAGGTAAGAAACGCTTGAGAAACTCAACATTTTCGCAGTTCTGATGCTCGACACGAATAACTAGAACGGCCTAGGGGAAAACTACACCTACCTTTGTAATCGGGCGAGTTTCTACTTTCAGATGCAACGGAAATTTTGCGGATTGATCAATCCGTTCGCGAGATATGGCAGTTTGGAGATAAGAAACGCTTGAGAAACTCAAAATTTTCGCAGTTCTGATGCTCGACACGAATAACTAGAACGGCCTAGGGGAAAAGTGCGCATACCGTTGTAATCGGGCGAGTTTCTACTTTCAGATGCAACAGAAATTTTGCGGATTGATCAATCCGTTCGCGAGATATGGCAGTTTGGAGATAAGAAACGCTTGAGAAACTCAAAATTTTCGCAGTTCTGATGCTCGAAATGAATGACTAGAGCGGCCTAGGGGAGAAGTACGCATACCGTTGTAATCGGGCGAGTTTCTACTTTCAGATGGCACAGAAATTTTGCGGATTGATCAATCCGTTCGCGAGATACGGCAGTTTGGAGATAAGAAACGCTTGAGAAACTCAAAATTTTCGCAGTTTTGATGCTCGAAACGAGTAACTAGAACGGCCTAGGGGAAAAGTGCGCGTACCGTTGTAATCGGGCGAGTTTCTACTTTCAGATGCAACAGAAATTTTGCGGATTGGTCAATCCGTTCGCGAGATATGGCAGTTTGGAGGTAAGAAACGCTTGAGAAACTCAAAATTTTCGCATTTCTGATGCTCGATACGAATAACTAGAACGGCCTAGGGGCAAAGTGCACATACCGTTGTAATCGGGCGAGTTTCTACTTTCAGATGCAACAGAAATTTTGCGGATTGATCAATCCGTTCGCGAGATATGGCAATTTGGAGATAAGAAACGCTTGAGAAACTCAAAATTTTCGCAGTTCTGATGCTCGAAACGAGTAACTAGAACGGCCTAGGGGAAAAGTACACATACCGTTGTAATCGGGCGAGTTTCTACTTTTAGATGCAACAGAAATTTTGCGGATTGGTCAATCCGTTCGCGAGATATGGCACTTTGGAGGTAAGAAACGCTTGAGAAATTCAAAATTTTCGCAGTTCTGATGCTCGACACGAATAACTAGAACGGCCTAGGGGAAAAGAGCGCATACCGTTGTAATCGGGCGAGTTTCTACTTTCAGATGCAACAGAAATTTTGCGGATTGATCAATCCGTTCGCGAGATATGGCAATTTGGAGATAAGAAACGCTTGAGAAACTCAAAATTTTCGCATTTCTGATGCTCGATACGAATAACTAGAACGGCCTAGGGGAAAAGTGCGCATACCGCTGTAATCGGGCGAGTTTCTACTTTCAGAAGCAACAGAAATTTTGCGGATTGGTCAATCCGTTCGCGAGATATGGCAGTTTGGATGTAAGAAACGCTTGAGAAACTCAAAATTTTCGCAGTTCTGATGCTCGAAATGAATAACTGGAACGGCCTAGGGGAAAACTACACCTACCGTTGTAATCGGGCGAGTTTCTACTTTCAGATGCAACAGAAATTTTGCGGATTGATCAATCCGTTCGCGAGATATGGCAGTTTGGAGATAAGAAACGCTTGAGACACTCAAACTTTTCGCAGTTCTGATGCTCGACACGAATAACTAGAACGGCCTAGGGGAAAAGTGCGCATACGGTTGTAATCGGGCGAGTTTCTACTTTCAGATGCAACAGAAATTTTGCGGATTGGTCAATCCGTTCGCGAGATATGGCAGTTTGGAGGTAAGAAACGCTTGAGAAACTCAAAATTTTCGCAGTTCTGATGCTCGACACGAATAACTAGAACGGCCTAGGGGAAAACTACACCTACCTTTGTAATCGGGCGAGTTTCTACTTTCAGATGCAACAGAAATTTTGCGGATTGGTCAATCCGTTCGCGAGATATGGCAGTTTGGAGGTAAGAAACGCTTGAGAAACTCAAAATTTTCGCAGTTCTGATGCTCGACACGAATAACTAGAACGGTCTAGGGGCAAAGTGCGCATACCGTTGTAATCGGGCGAGTTTCTACTTTCAGATGCAACCAAAATTTTGCGGATTGGTCAATCCGTTCGCGAGATATGGCAGTTTGGAGGTAAGAAACGCTTGAGAAACTCAAAATTTTCGCATTTCTGATGCTCGATACGAATAACTAGAACGGCCTAGGGGAAAAGTGCTCATACCGTTGTAATCGGGCGAGTTTCTACTTTCAGATGCAACAGAAATTTTGCGGATTGATCAATTCGTTCGCGAGATATGGCAGTTTGGAGATAAGAAATGCTTGAGAAACTCAAAATTTTCGCAGTTCTGATGCTCGAAACGAGTAACTAGAACGGCCTAGGGGAAAAGTACCCATACCGTTGTAATCGGTCGGGTTTCTACTTTCAGATGCAACAGAAATTTTGCGGATTGGTCAATCTGTTCGCGAGATATGGCAGTTTGGATGTAAGAAACGCTTGAGAAACTCAAAATTTTCGCAGTTCTGATGCTCGACACGAATAACTAGAACGGCCTAGGGGAAAAGTGCGTATACCGTTGTAATCGGGCGAGTTTCTACTTTCAGATGCAACAGAAATTTTGCGGATTGGTCAATCCGTTCGCGAGATATGGCAGTTTGGAGGTAAGAAACGCTTGAGAAACTCAAAATTTTCGCAGTTCTGATGCTCGACACGAATAACTAGAACGGCCTAGGGGAAAGCTACACCTACCTTTGTAATCGGGCGAGTTTCTACTTTCAGATGCAACAGAAATTTTGCGGATTGGTCAATCCGTTCGCGAGATATGGCAATTTGGAGGTAAGAAACGCTTGAGAAACTCAAAATTTTCGCAGTTCTGATGCTCGACACGAATAACTAGAACGGTCTAGGGGCAAAGTGCGCATACCGTTGTAATCGGGCGAGTTTCTACTTTCAGATGCAACAGAAATTTTGCGGATTGGTCAATCCGTTCGCGAGATATGGCAGTTTGGAGGTAAGAAACGCTTGAGAAACTCAACATTTTCGCAGTTCTGATGCTCGACACGAATAACTAGAACGGCCTAGGGGAAAACTACACCTACCTTTGTAATCGGGCGAGTTTCTACTTTCAGATGCAACGGAAATTTTGCGGATTGATCAATCCGTTCGCGAGATATGGCAGTTTGGAGATAAGAAACGCTTGAGAAACTCAAAATTTTCGCAGTTCTGATGCTCGACACGAATAACTAGAACGGCCTAGGGGAAAAGTGCGCATACCGTTGTAATCGGGCGAGTTTCTACTTTCAGATGCAACAGAAATTTTGCGGATTGATCAATCCGTTCGCGAGATATGGCAGTTTGGAGATAAGAAACGCTTGAGAAACTCAAAATTTTCGCAGTTCTGATGCTCGAAATGAATGACTAGAGCGGCCTAGGGGAGAAGTACGCATACCGTTGTAATCGGGCGAGTTTCTACTTTCAGATGGCACAGAAATTTTGCGGATTGATCAATCCGTTCGCGAGATACGGCAGTTTGGAGATAAGAAACGCTTGAGAAACTCAAAATTTTCGCAGTTTTGATGCTCGAAACGAGTAACTAGAACGGCCTAGGGGAAAAGTGCGCATACCGTTGTAATCGGGCGAGTTTCTACTTTCAGATGCAACAGAAATTTTGCGGATTGGTCAATCCGTTCGCGAGATATGGCAGTTTGGAGGTAAGAAACGCTTGAGAAACTCAAAATTTTCGCATTTCTGATGCTCGATACGAATAACTAGAACGGCCTAGGGGCAAAGTGCACATACCGTTGTAATCGGGCGAGTTTCTACTTTCAGATGCAACAGAAATTTTGCGGATTGATCAATCCGTTCGCGAGATATGGCAATTTGGAGATAAGAAACGCTTGAGAAACTCAAAATTTTCGCAGTTCTGATGCTCGAAACGAGTAACTAGAACGGCCTAGGGGAAAAGTACACATACCGTTGTAATCGGGCGAGTTTCTACTTTTAGATGCAACAGAAATTTTGCGGATTGGTCAATCCGTTCGCGAGATATGGCACTTTGGAGGTAAGAAACGCTTGAGAAATTCAAAATTTTCGCAGTTCTGATGCTCGACACGAATAACTAGAACGGCCTAGGGGAAAAGAGCGCATACCGTTGTAATCGGGCGAGTTTCTACTTTCAGATGCAACAGAAATTTTGCGGATTGATCAATCCGTTCGCGAGATATGGCAATTTGGAGATAAGAAACGCTTGAGAAACTCAAAATTTTCGCATTTCTGATGCTCGATACGAATAACAAGAACGGCCTAGGGGAAAAGTGCGCATACCGCTGTAATCGGGCGAGTTTCTACTTTCAGAAGCAACAGAAATTTTGCGGATTGGTCAATCCGTTCGCGAGATATGGCAGTTTGGATGTAAGAAACGCTTGAGAAACTCAAAATTTTCGCAGTTCTGATGCTCGAAATGAATAACTGGAACGGCCTAGGGGAAAACTACACCTACCGTTGTAATCGGGCGAGTTTCTACTTTCAGATGCAACAGAAATTTTGCGGATTGATCAATCCGTTCGCGAGATATGGCAGTTTGGAGATAAGAAACGCTTGAGAAACTCAAACTTTTCGCAGTTCTGATGCTCGAAATGAATAACTGGAACGGCCTAGGGGAAAAGTGCGCATACGGTTGTAATCGGGCGAGTTTCTACTTTCAGATGCAACAGAAATTTTGCGGATTGGTCAATCCGTTCGCGAGATATGGCAGTTTGGAGGTAAGAAACGCTTGAGAAACTCAAAATTTTCGCAGTTCTGATGCTCGACACGAATAACTAGAACGGCCTAGGGGAAAACTACACCTACCTTTGTAATCGGGCGAGTTTCTACTTTCAGATGCAGCAGAAATTTTGCGGATTGGTCAATCCGTTCGCGAGATATGGCAGTTTGGAGGTAAGAAACGCTTGAGAAACTCAAAATTTTCGCAGTTCTGATGCTCGATACGAATAACTAGAACGGTCTAGGGGCAAAGTGCGCATACCGTTGTAATCGGGCGAGTTTCTACTTTCAGATGCAACAGAAATTTTGCGGATTGGTCAATCCGTTCGCGAGATATGGCAGTTTGGAGGTAAGAAACGCTTGAGAAACTCAAAATTTTCGCAGTTCTGATGCTCGACACGAATAACTAGAACGGCCTAGGGGAAAACTACACCTACCTTTGTAATCGGGCGAGTTTCTACTTTCAGATGGCACAGAAATTTTGCGGATTGATCAATCCGTTCGCGAGATACGGCAGCTTGGAGATAAGAAACGCTTGAGAAACTCAAAATTTTCGCAGTTTTGATGCTCGAAACGAGTAACTAGAACGGCCTAGGGGAAAAGTGCGCATACCGTTGTAATCGGGCGAGTTTCTACTTTCAGATGCAACAGAAATTTTGCGGATTGGTCAATCCGTTTGCGAGATATGGCCGTTTGGATTTAAGAAACGCTTGAGGACCTCAAAATTTTCGCAGTTTTGATGCTCGAAACGAGTAACTAGAACGGCCTAGGGGAAAAGTGCGCATACCGTTGTAATCGGGCGAGTTTCTACTTTCAGATGCTACAGAAATTTTGCGGATTGGTCAATCCGGTCGCGAGATATGGCAGTTTGGAGGTAAGAAACGCTTGAGAAACTCAAAATTTTCGCAGTTCTGATGCTCGAAACGAATGACTAGAGCGGCCTAGGGGAGAAGTACGCATACCGTTGTAATCGGGCGAGTTTCTACTTTCAGATGGCACAGAAATTTTGCGGATTGATCAATCCGTTCGCGAGATACGGCAGTTTGGAGATAAGAAACGCTTGAGAAACTCAAAATTTTCGCAGGTTTGATGCTCGAAACGAGTAACTAGAACGGCCTAGGGGAAAAGTGCGCATACCGTTGTAATCGGGCGAGTTTCTACTTTCAGATGCTACAGAAATTTTGCGGATTGGTCAATCCGGTCGCGAGATATGGCAGTTTGGAGGTAAGAAACGCTTGAGAAACTCAAAATTTTCGCAGTTCTGATGCTCGACACGAATAAGTAGAACGGCCTAGGGGAAAAGTGCGCATACCGTTGTAATCGGGCGAGTTTCTACTTTCAGATGCAACAGAAATTTTGCGGATTGGTCAATCCCTTCGCGAGATATGGCAGTTTGGAAGTAAGAAACGCTTGAGAAACTCAAAATTTTCGCTGTTCTGATGCTCGAAACGAGTAACTAGAACGGCCTAGGGGAAAAGTACACATACCGTTGTAATCGGGCGAGTTTCTACTTTTAGATGCAACAGACATTTTGCGGATTGGTCAATCCGTTCGCGAGATATGGCAGTTTGGAGGTAAGAAACGCTTGAGAAATTCAAAATTTTCGCAGTTCTGATGCTCGACACGAATAACTAGAACGGCCTAGGGGAAAAGAGCGCATACCGTTGTAATCGGGCGAGTCTCTACTTTCAGATGCAACAGAAATTTTGCGGATTGGTCAATCCGTTCGCGAGATATGGCAGTTTGGAGGTAAGAAACGCTTGAGAAACTCAAAATTTTCGCAGTTCTGATGCTCGACACGAATAACTAGAACGGCCTACGGGAAAAGTGCGAATACGGTTGTAATCGGGCGAGTTTCTACTTTCAGATGCAACAGAAATTTTGCGGATTGTTCAATCCGTTCGCGAGATATGGCAGCTTGCAGGTAAGAAACGCTTGAGAAACTCAAAATTTTCGCAGTTCTGTTGCTCGACACGAATAACTAGAACGGCCTAGGGGCAAAGTGCACATACCGTTGTAATCGGGCGAGTTTCTACTTTCAGATGCAACAGAAATTTTGCGGATTGATCAATCCGTTCGCGAGATATGGCAATTTGGAGATAAGAAACGCTTGAGAAACTCAAAATTTTCGCAGTTCTGATGCTCGAAACGAGTAACTAGAACGGCCTAGGGGAAAAGTACGCATACCGTTGTAATCGGGCGAGTTTCTACTTTTAGATGCAACAGAAATTTTGCGGATTGGTCAATCCGTTCGCGAGATATGGCAGTTTGGAGGTAAGAAACGCTTGAGAAACTCAAAATTTTCGCAGTTCTGATGCTCGAAATGAATAACTGGAACGGCATAGGGGAAAACTACACCTACCGTTGTAATCGGGCGAGTTTCTACTTTCAGATGCAACAGAAATTTTGCGGATTGATCAATCCGTTCGCGAGATATGGCAGTTTGGAGATAAGAAACGCTTGAGAAACTCAAAATTTTCGCAGTTCTGATGCTCGACACGAATAACTAGAACGGCCTAGGGGAAAAGTGCGCATACCGTTGTAATCGGGCGAGTTTCTACTTTCAGATGCAATAGAAATTTTGCGGATTGGTCAATCCGTTCGCGAGATATGGCAGTTTGGAGGTAAGAAACGCTTGAGAAACTCAAAATTTTCGCAGTTCTGATGCTCGACACGAATAACTAGAACGGCCTAGGGGAAAAGTGCGCATACCGTTGTAATCGGGCGAGTTTCTACATTCAGATGCAATAGAAATTTTGCGGATTGGTCAATCCGTTCGCGAGATATGGCAGTTTGGATGTAAGAAACGCTTGAGAAACTCAAAATTTTCGCAGTTCTGATGCTCGACACGAATAACTAGAACGGCCTACGGGAAAAGTGCACATACCGTTGTAATCGGGCGAGTATCTACTTTCAGATGCAACAGAAATTTTGCGGATTGATCAATCCGTTCGCGAGATATGGCAATTTGGAGATAAGAAACGCTTGAGAAACTCAAAATTTTCGCATTTCTGATGCTCGATACGAATACCTAGAACGGCCTAGGGGAAAAGTGCTCATACCGTTGTAATCGGGCGAGTTTCTACTTTCAGAAGCAACAGAAATTTTGCGGATTGGTTAATCCGTTCGCGAGATATGGCAGTTTGGAGGTAAGAAACGCTTGAGAAACTCAAAATTTTCGCATTTTTCATGCTCGAAACGAATAACCAGAACGGCCTAGGGGAAAAGTGCGCATACTGCTGTAATCGGGCGAGTTTCTACTTTCAGAAGCAACAGAAATTTTGCGGATTGGTCAATCCGTTCGCGAGATATGGCAGTTTGGATGTAAGAAACGCTTGAGAAACTCAAAATTTTCGCAGTTCTGATGCTCGAAATGAATAACTGGAACGGCCTAGGGGAAAACTACACCTACCGTTGTAATCGGGCGAGTTTCTACTTTCAGATGCAACAGAAATTTTGCGGATTGATCAATCCGTTCGCGAGATATGGCAGTTTGGAGATAAGAAACGCTTGAGAAACTCAAAATTTTCGCAGTTCTGATGCTCGACACGAATACCTAGAACGGCCTAGGGGAAAAGTGCGCATACCGTTGTAATCGGGCGAGTTTCTACTTTCAGATGCTACAGAAATTTTGCGGATTGGTCAATCCGGTCGCGAGATATGGCAGTTTGGAGGTAAGAAACGCTTGAGAAACTCAAAATTTTCGCAGTTCTGATGCTCGAAACGAATGACTAGAGCGGCCTAGGGGAGAAGTACGCATACCGTTGTAATCGGGCGAGTTTCTACTTTCAGATGGCACAGAAATTTTGAGGATTGATCAATCCGTTCGCGAGATACGGCAGTTTGGAGATAAGAAACGCTTGAGAAACTCAAAATTTTCGCAGGTTTGATGCTCGAAACGAGTAACTAGAACGGCCTAGGGGAAAAGTGCGCATACCGTTGTAATCGGGCGAGTTTCTACTTTCAGATGCTACAGAAATTTTGCGGATTGGTCAATCCGGTCGCGAGATATGGCAGTTTGGAGGTAAGAAACGCTTGAGAAACTCAAAATTTTCGCAGTTCTGATGCTCGACACGAATAACTAGAACGGCCTAGGGGAAAAGTGCGCATACCGTTGTAATCGGGCGAGTTTCTACTTTCAGATGCAACAGAAATTTTGCGGATTGGTCAATCCGTTCGCGAGATATGGCAGTTTGGAAGTAAGAAACGCTTGAGAAACTCAAAATTTTCGCATTTCTGATGCTCGATACGAATAACTAGAACGGCCTAGGGGCAAAGTGCACATACCGTTGTAATCGGGCGAGTTTCTACTTTCAGATGCAACAGAAATTTTGCGGATTGATCAATCCGTTCGCGAGATATGGCAATTTGGAAATAAGAAACGCTTGAGAAACTCAAAATTTTCGCTGTTCTGATGCTCGAAACGAGTAACTAGAACGGCCTAGGGGAAAAGTACACATACCGTTGTAATCGGGCGAGTTTCTACTTTTAGATGCAACAGAAATTTTGCGGATTGGTCAATCCGTTCGCGAGATATGGCAGTTTGGAGGTAAGAAACGCTTGAGAAATTCAAAATTTTCGCAGTTCTGATGCTCGACACGAATAACTAGAACGGCCTAGGGGAAAAGAGCGCATACCGTTGTAATCGGGCGAGTCTCTACTTTCAGATGCAACAGAAATTTTGCGGATTGGTCAATCCGTTCGCGAGATATGGCAGTTTGGAGGTAAGAAACGCTTGAGAAACTCAAAATTTTCGCAGTTCTGATGCTCGACACGAATAACTAGAACGGCCTACGGGAAAAGTGCGCATACGGTTGTAATCGGGCGAGTTTCTACTTTCAGATGCAACAGAAATTTTGCGGATTGTTCAATCCGTTCGCGAGATATGGCAGCTTGCAGGTAAGAAACGCTTGAGAAACTCAAAATTTTCGCAGTTCTGTTGCTCGACACGAATAACTAGAACGGCCTAGGGGCAAAGTGCACATACCGTTGTAATCGGGCGAGTTTCTACTTTCAGATGCAACAGAAATTTTGCGGATTGATCAATCCGTTCGCGAGATATGGCAATTTGGAGATAAGAAACGCTTGAGAAACTCAAAATTTTCGCAGTTCTGATGCTCGAAACGAGTAACTAGAACGGCCTAGGGGAAAAGTACGCATACCGTTGTAATCGGGCGAGTTTCTACTTTTAGATGCAACAGAAATTTTGCGGATTGGTCAATCCGTTCGCGAGATATGGCAGTTTGGAGGTAAGAAACGCTTGGGAAACTCAAAATTTTCGCAGTTCTGATGCTCGAAATGAATAACTGGAACGGCATAGGGGAAAACTACACCTACCGTTGTAATCGGGCGAGTTTCTACTTTCAGATGCAACAGAAATTTTGCGGATTGATCAATCCGTTCGCGAGATATGGCAGTTTGGAGATAAGAAACGCTTGAGAAACTCAAAATTTTCGCAGTTCTGATGCTCGACACGAATAACTAGAACGGCCTAGGGGAAAAGTGCGCATACCGTTGTAATCGGGCGAGTTTCTACTTTCAGATGCAATAGAAATTTTGCGGATTGGTCAATCCGTTCGCGAGATATGGCAGTTTGGAGGTAAGAAACGCTTGAGAAACTCAAAATTTTCGCAGTTCTGATGCTCGACACGAATAACTAGAACGGCCTAGGGGAAAAGTGCGCATACCGTTGTAATCGGGCGAGTTTCTACATTCAGATGCAATAGAAATTTTGCGGATTGGTCAATCCGTTCGCGAGATATGGCAGTTTGGATGTAAGAAACGCTTGAGAAACTCAAAATTTTCGCAGTTCTGATGCTCGACACGAATAACTAGAACGGCCTACGGGAAAAGTGCACATACCGTTGTAATCGGGCGAGTATCTACTTTCAGATGCAACAGAAATTTTGCGGATTTATCAATCCGTTCGCGAGATATGGCAATTTGGAGATAAGAAACGCTTGAGAAACTCAAAATTTTCGCATTTCTGATGCTCGATACGAATACCTAGAACGGCCTAGGGGAAAAGTGCTCATACCGTTGTAATCGGGCGAGTTTCTACTTTCAGAAGCAACAGAAATTTTGCGGATTGGTTAATCCGTTCGCGAGATATGGCAGTTTGGAGGTAAGAAACGCTTGAGAAACTCAAAATTTTCGCATTTTTCATGCTCGAAACGAATAACTAGAACGGCCTAGGGGAAAAGTGCGCATACTGCTGTAATCGGGCGAGTTTCTACTTTCAGAAGCAACAGAAATTTTGCGGATTGGTCAATCCGTTCGCGAGATATGGCAGTTTGGATGTAAGAAACGCTTGAGAAACTCAAAATTTTCGCAGTTCTGATGCTCGAAATGAATAACTGGAACGGCCTAGGGGAAAACTACACCTACCGTTGTAATCGGGCGAGTTTCTACTTTCAGATGCAACAGAAATTTTGCGGATTGATCAATCCGTTCGCGAGATATGGCAGTTTGGAGATAAGAAACGCTTGAGAAACTCAAAATTTTCGCAGTTCTGATGCTCGACACGAATACCTAGAACGGCCTAGGGGAAAAGTGCGCATACCGCTGTAATCGGGCGAGTTTCTACTTTCAGAAGCAACAGAAATTTTGCGGATTGGTCAATCCGTTCGCGAGATATGGCAGTTTGGATGTAAGAAACGCTTGAGGACATCAAAATTTTCGCAGTTTTGATGCTCGAAACGAGTAACTAGAACGGCCTAGGGGAAAAGTGCGCATACCGTTGTAATCGGGCGAGTTTCTACTTTCAGATGCTACAGAAATTTTGCGGATTGGTCAATCCGGTCGCGAGATATGGCAGTTTGGAGGTAAGAAACGCTTGAGAAACTCAAAATTTTCGCAGTTCTGATGCTCGAAACGAATGACTAGAGCGGCCTAGGGGAGAAGTACGCATACCGTTGTAATCGGGCGAGTTTCTACTTTCAGATGGCACAGAAATTTTGCGGATTGATCAATCCGTTCGCGAGATACGGCAGTTTGGAGATAAGAAACGCTTGAGAAACTCAAAATTTTCGCAGGTTTGATGCTCGAAACGAGTAACTAGAACGGCCTAGGGGAAAAGTGCGCATACCGTTGTAATCGGGCGAGTTTCTACTTTCAGATGCTACAGAAATTTTGCGGATTGGTCAATCCGGTCGCGAGATATGGCAGTTTGGAGGAAAGAAACGCTTGAGAAACTCAAAATTTTCGCAGTTCTGATGCTCGACACGAATAAGTAGAACGGCCTAGGGGAAAAGTGCGCATACCGTTGTAATCGGGCGAGTTTCTACTTTCAGATGCAACAGAAATTTTGCGGATTGGTCAATCCGTTCGCGAGATATGGCAGTTTGGAAGTAAGAAACGCTTGAGAAACTCAAAATTTTCGCTGTTCTGATGCTCGAAACGAGTAACTAGAACGGCCTAGGGGAAAAGTACACATACCGTTGTAATCGGGCGAGTTTCTACTTTTAGATGCAACAGAAATTTTGCGGATTGGTCAATCCGTTCGCGAGATATGGCAGTTTGGAGGTAAGAAACGCTTGAGAAATTCAAAATTTTCGCAGTTCTGATGCTCGACACGAATAACTAGAACGGCCTAGGGGAAAAGAGCGCATACCGTTGTAATCGGGCGAGTCTCTACTTTCAGATGCAACAGAAATTTTGCGGATTGGTCAATCCGTTCGCGAGATATGGCAGTTTGGAGGTAAGAAACGCTTGAGAAACTCAAAATTTTCGCAGTTCTGATGCTCGACACGAATAACTAGAACGGCCTACGGGAAAAGTGCGAATACGGTTGTAATCGGGCGAGTTTCTACTTTCAGATGCAACAGAAATTTTGCGGATTGTTCAATCCGTTCGCGAGATATGGCAGCTTGCAGGTAAGAAACGCTTGAGAAACTCAAAATTTTCGCAGTTCTGTTGCTCGACACGAATAACTAGAACGGCCTAGGGGCAAAGTGCACATACCGTTGTAATCGGGCGAGTTTCTACTTTCAGATGCAACAGAAATTTTGCGGATTGATCAATCCGTTCGCGAGATATGGCAATTTGGAGATAAGAAACGCTTGAGAAACTCAAAATTTTCGCAGTTCTGATGCTCGAAACGAGTAACTAGAACGGCCTAGGGGAAAAGTACGCATACCGTTGTAATCGGGCGAGTTTCTACTTTTAGATGCAACAGAAATTTTGCGGATTGGTCAATCCGTTCGCGAGATATGGCAGTTTGGAGGTAAGAAACGCTTGAGAAACTCAAAATTTTCGCAGTTCTGATGCTCGAAATGAATAACTGGAACGGCATAGGGGAAAACTACACCTACCGTTGTAATTGGTCGAGTTTCTACTTTCAGATGCAACAGAAATTATGCGGATTGATCAATCCGTTCGCGAGATATGGCAGTTTTGAGATAAGAAACGCTTGAGAAACTCAAAATTTTCGCAGTTCTGATGCTCGACACGAATAACTAGAACGGCCTAGGGGAAAAGTGCGCATACCGTTGTAATCGGGCGAGTTTCTACTTTCAGATGCAATAGAAATTTTGCGGATTGGTCAATCCGTTCGCGAGATATGGCAGTTTGGAGGTAAGAAACGCTTGAGAAACTCAAAATTTTCGCAGTTCTGATGCTCGACACGAATAACTAGAACGGCCTAGGGGAAAAGTGCGCATACCGTTGTAATCGGGCGAGTTTCTACATTCAGATGCAATAGAAATTTTGCGGATTGGTCAATCCGTTCGCGAGATATGGCAGTTTGGATGTAAGAAACGCTTGAGAAACTCAAAATTTTCGCAGTTCTGATGCTCGACACGAATAACTAGAACGGCCTACGGGAAAAGTGCACATACCGTTGTAATCGGGCGAGTTTCTACTTTCAGAAGCAACAGAAATTTTGCGGATTGGTTAATCCGTTCGCGAGATATGGCAGTTTGGAGGTAAGAAACGCTTGAGAAACTCAAAATTTTCGCATTTTTCATGCTCGAAACGAATAACTAGAACGGCCTAGGGGAAAAGTGCGCATACTGCTGTAATCGGGCGAGTTTCTACTTTCAGAAGCAACAGAAATTTTGCGGATTGGTCAATCCGTTCGCGAGATATGGCAGTTTGGATGTAAGAAACGCTTGAGAAACTCAAAATTTTCGCAGTTCTGATGCTCGAAATGAATAACTGGAACGGCCTAGGGGAAAACTACACCTACCGTTGTAATCGGGCGAGTTTCTACTTTCAGATGCAACAGAAATTTTGCGGATTGATCAATCCGTTCGCGAGATATGGCAGTTTGGAGATAAGAAACGCTTGAGAAACTCAAAATTTTCGCAGTTCTGATGCTCGACACGAATACCTAGAACGGCCTAGGGGAAAAGTGCGCATACCGTTGTAATCGGGCGAGTTTCTACTTTCAGATGCTACAGAAATTTTGCGGATTGGTCAATCCGGTCGCGAGATATGGCAGTTTGGAGGTAAGAAACGCTTGAGAAACTCAAAATTTTCGCAGTTCTGATGCTCGAAACGAATGACTAGAGCGGCCTAGGGGAGAAGTACGCATACCGTTGTAATCGGGCGAGTTTCTACTTTCAGATGGCACAGAAATTTTGCGGATTGATCAATCCGTTCGCGAGATACGGCAGTTTGGAGATAAGAAACGCTTGAGAAACTCAAAATTTTCGCAGGTTTGATGCTCGAAACGAGTAACTAGAACGGCCTAGGGGAAAAGTGCGCATACCGTTGTAATCGGGCGAGTTTCTACTTTCAGATGCTACAGAAATTTTGCGGATTGGTCAATCCGGTCGCGAGATATGGCAGTTTGGAGGTAAGAAACGCTTGAGAAACTCAAAATTTTCGCAGTTCTGATGCTCGACACGAATAACTAGAACGGCCTAGGGGAAAAGTGCGCATACCGTTGTAATCGGGCGAGTTTCTACTTTCAGATGCAACAGAAATTTTGCGGATTGGTCAATCCGTTCGCGAGATATGGCAGTTTGGAAGTAAGAAACGCTTGAGAAACTCAAAATTTTCGCATTTCTGATGCTCGATACGAATAACTAGAACGGCCTAGGGGCAAAGTGCACATACCGTTGTAATCGGGCGAGTTTCTACTTTCAGATGCAACAGAAATTTTGCGGATTGATCAATCCGTTCGCGAGATATGGCAATTTGGAAATAAGAAACGCTTGAGAAACTCAAAATTTTCGCTGTTCTGATGCTCGAAACGAGTAACTAGAACGGCCTAGGGGAAAAGTACACATACCGTTGTAATCGGGCGAGTTTCTACTTTTAGATGCAACAGAAATTTTGCGGATTGGTCAATCCGTTCGCGAGATATGGCAGTTTGGAGGTAAGAAACGCTTGAGAAATTCAAAATTTTCGCAGTTCTGATGCTCGACGCGAATAACTAGAACGGCCTAGGGGAAAAGAGCGCATACCGTTGTAATCGGGCGAGTCTCTACTTTCAGATGCAACAGAAATTTTGCGGATTGGTCAATCCGTTCGCGAGATATGGCAGTTTGGAGGTAAGAAACGCTTGAGAAACTCAAAATTTTCGCAGTTCTGATGCTCGACACGAATGACTAGAGCGGCCTAGGGGAGAAGTACGCATACCGTTGTAATCGGGCGAGTTTCTACTTTCAGATGGCACAGAAATTTTGCGGATTGATCAATCCGTTCGCGAGATACGGCAGTTTGGAGATAAGAAACGCTTGAGAAACTCAAAATTTTCGCAGGTTTGATGCTCGAAACGAGTAACTAGAACGGCCTAGGGGAAAAGTGCGCATACCGTTGTAATCGGGCGAGTTTCTACTTTCAGATGCTACAGAAATTTTGCGGATTGGTCAATCCGGTCGCGAGATATGGCAGTTTGGAGGTAAGAAACGCTTGAGAAACTCAAAATTTTCGCAGTTCTGATGCTCGACACGAATAACTAGAACGGCCTAGGGGAAAAGTGCGCATACCGTTGTAATCGGGCGAGTTTCTACTTTCAGATGCAACAGAAATTTTGCGGATTGGTCAATCCGTTCGCGAGATATGGCAGTTTGGAAGTAAGAAACGCTTGAGAAACTCAAAATTTTCGCATTTCTGATGCTCGATACGAATAACTAGAACGGCCTAGGGGCAAAGTGCACATACCGTTGTAATCGGGCGAGTTTCTACTTTCAGATGCAACAGAAATTTTGCGGATTGATCAATCCGTTCGCGAGATATGGCAATTTGGAAATAAGAAACGCTTGAGAAACTCAAAATTTTCGCTGTTCTGATGCTCGAAACGAGTAACTAGAACGGCCTAGGGGAAAAGTACACATACCGTTGTAATCGGGCGAGTTTCTACTTTTAGATGCAACAGAAATTTTGCGGATTGGTCAATCCGTTCGCGAGATATGGCAGTTTGGAGGTAAGAAACGCTTGAGAAATTCAAAATTTTCGCAGTTCTGATGCTCGACACGAATAACTAGAACGGCCTAGGGGAAAAGAGCGCATACCGTTGTAATCGGGCGAGTCTCTACTTTCAGATGCAACAGAAATTTTGCGGATTGGTCAATCCGTTCGCGAGATATGGCAGTTTGGAGGTAAGAAACGCTTGAGAAACTCAAAATTTTCGCAGTTCTGATGCTCGACACGAATAACTAGAACGGCCTACGGGAAAAGTGCGCATACGGTTGTAATCGGGCGAGTTTCTACTTTCAGATGCAACAGAAATTTTGCGGATTGTTCAATCCGTTCGCGAGATATGGCAGCTTGCAGGTAAGAAACGCTTGAGAAACTCAAAATTTTCGCAGTTCTGTTGCTCGACACGAATAACTAGAACGGCCTAGGGGCAAAGTGCACATACCGTTGTAATCGGGCGAGTTTCTACTTTCAGATGCAACAGAAATTTTGCGGATTGATCAATCCGTTCGCGAGATATGGCAATTTGGAGATAAGAAACGCTTGAGAAACTCAAAATTTTCGCAGTTCTGATGCTCGAAACGAGTAACTAGAACGGCCTAGGGGAAAAGTACGCATACCGTTGTAATCGGGCGAGTTTCTACTTTTAGATGCAACAGAAATTTTGCGGATTGGTCAATCCGTTCGCGAGATATGGCAGTTTGGAGGTAAGAAACGCTTGGGAAACTCAAAATTTTCGCAGTTCTGATGCTCGAAATGAATAACTGGAACGGCATAGGGGAAAACTACACCTACCGTTGTAATCGGGCGAGTTTCTACTTTCAGATGCAACAGAAATTTTGCGGATTGATCAATCCGTTCGCGAGATATGGCAGTTTGGAGATAAGAAACGCTTGAGAAACTCAAAATTTTCGCAGTTCTGATGCTCGACACGAATAACTAGAACGGCCTAGGGGAAAAGTGCGCATACCGTTGTAATCGGGCGAGTTTCTACATTCAGATGCAATAGAAATTTTGCGGATTGGTCAATCCGTTCGCGAGATATGGCAGTTTGGATGTAAGAAACGCTTGAGAAACTCAAAATTTTCGCAGTTCTGATGCTCGACACGAATAACTAGAACGGCCTACGGGAAAAGTGCACATACCGTTGTAATCGGGCGAGTATCTACTTTCAGATGCAACAGAAATTTTGCGGATTGATCAATCCGTTCGCGAGATATGGCAATTTGGAGATAAGAAACGCTTGAGAAACTCAAAATTTTCGCATTTCTGATGCTCGATACGAATACCTAGAACGGCCTAGGGGAAAAGTGCTCATACCGTTGTAATCGGGCGAGTTTCTACTTTCAGAAGCAACAGAAATTTTGCGGATTGGTTAATCCGTTCGCGAGATATGGCAGTTTGGAGGTAAGAAACGCTTGAGAAACTCAAAATTTTCGCATTTTTCATGCTCGAAACGAATAACTAGAACGGCCTAGGGGAAAAGTGCGCATACTGCTGTAATCGGGAGAGTTTCTACTTTCAGAAGCAACAGAAATTTTGCGGATTGGTCAATCCGTTCGCGAGATATGGCAGTTTGGATGTAAGAAACGCTTGAGAAACTCAAAATTTTCGCAGTTCTGATGCTCGAAATGAATAACTGGAACGGCCTAGGGGAAAACTACACCTACCGTTGTAATCGGGCGAGTTTCTACTTTCAGATGCAACAGAAATTTTGCGGATTGATCAATCCGTTCGCGAGATATGGCAGTTTGGAGATAAGAAACGCTTGAGAAACTCAAAATTTTCGCAGTTCTGATGCTCGACACGAATACCTAGAACGGCCTAGGGGAAAAGTGCGCATACCGTTGTAATCGGGCGAGTTTCTACTTTCAGATGCAATAGAAATTTTGCGGATTGGTCAATCCGTTCGCGAGATATGGCAGTTTGGAGGTAAGAAACGCTTGAGAAACTCAAAATTTTCGCAGTTCTGATGCTCGACACGAATAACTAGAACGGCCTAGGGGAAAAGTGCGCATACCGTTGTAATCGGGCGAGTTTCTACATTCAGATGCAATAGAAATTTTGCGGATTGGTCAATCCGTTCGCGAGATATGGCAGTTTGGAGGTAAGAAACGCTTGAGAAACTCAAAATTTTCGCAGTTCTGATGCTCGAAATGAATAACTGGAACGGCCTAGGGGAAAACTACACCTACCGTTGTAATCGGGCGAGTTTCTACTTTCAGATGCAACAGAAATTTTGCGGATTGATCAATCCGTTCGCGAGATATGGCAGTTTGGAGATAAGAAACGCTTGAGAAACTCAAAATTTTCGCAGTTCTGATGCTCGACACGAATACCTAGAACGGCCTAGGGGAAAAGTGCGCATACCGTTGTAATCGGGCGAGTTTCTACTTTCAGATGCAACAGAAATTTTGCGGATTGGTCAATCCGTTCGCGAGATATGGCAGTTTGGAGGTATGAAACGCTTGAGAAACTCAAAATTTTCGCAGTTCTGATGCTCGACACGAATACCTAGAGCGGCCTAGGGGAAAAGTGCGCATACCGTTGTAATCGGGCGAGTTTCTACTTTCAGATGGCACAGAAATTTTGCGGATTGATCAATCCGTTCGCGAGATACGGCAGTTTGGAGATAAGAAACGCTTGAGAAACTCAAAATTTTCGCAGTTTTGATGCTCGAAACGAGTAACTAGAACGGCCTAGGGGAAAAGTGCGCATACCGTTGTAATCGGGCGGGTTTCTACTTTCAGATGCAACAGAAATTTTGCGGATTGGTCAATCCGTTCGCGAGATATGGCAGTTTGGAGGTAAGAAACGCTTGAGAAACTCAAAATTTTCGCATTTCTGATGCTCGATACGAATAACTAGAACGGCCTAGGGGCAAAGTGCACATACCGTTGTAATCGGGCGAGTTTCTACTTTCAGATGCAACAGAAATTTTGCGGATTGATCAATCCGTTCGCGAGATATGGCAATTTGGAGATAAGAAACGCTTGAGAAACTCAAAATTTTCGCAGTTCTGATGCTCGACACGAATAACTAGAACGGCCTAGGGGAAAAGTGCGTATACCGTTGTAATCGGGCGAGTTTCTACTTTTAGATGCAACAGAAATTTTGCGGATTGGTCAATCCGTTCGCGAGATATGGCAGTTTGGAGGTAAGAAACGCTTGAGAAATTCAAAATTTTCGCAGTTCTGATGCTCGACACGAATAACTAGAACGGCCTAGGGGAAAAGAGCGCATACCGTTGTAATCGGGCGAGTTTCTACTTTCAGATGCAACAGAAATTTTGCGGATTGATCAATCCGTTCGCGATATATGGCAATTTGGAGATAAGAAACGCTTGAGAAACTCAAAATTTTCGCATTTCTGATGCTCGATACGAATAACTAGAACGGCCTAGGGGAAAAGTGCGCATACCGCTGTAATCGGGCGAGTTTCTACTTTCAGAAGCAACAGAAATTTTGCGGATTGGTCAATCCGTTCGCGAGATATGGCAGTTTGGATGTAAGAAACGCTTGAGAAACTCAAAATTTTCGCAGTTCTGATGCTCGAAATGAATAACTGGAACGGCCTAGGGGAAAACTACACCTACCGTTGTAATCGGGCGAGTTTCTACTTTCAGATGCAACAGAAATTTTGCGGATTGATCAATCCGTTCGCGAGATATGGCAGTTTGGAGATAAGAAACGCTTGAGAAACTCAAACTTTTCGCAGTTCTGATGCTCGACACGAATAACTAGAACGGCCAAGGGGAAAAGTGCGCATACGGTTGTAATCGGGCGAGTTTCTACTTTCAGATGCAACAGAAATTTTGCGGATTGGTCAATCCGTTCGCGAGATATGGCAGTTTGGAGGTAAGAAACGCTTGAGAAACTCAAAATTTTCGCAGTTCTGATGCTCGACACGAATAACTAGAACGGCCTAGGGGAAAACTACACCTACCTTTGTAATCGGGCGAGTTTCTACTTTCAGATGCAACAGAAATTTTGCGGATTGGTCAATCCGTTCGCGAGATATGGCAGTTTAGAGGTAAGAAACGCTTGAGAAACTCAAAATTTTCGCAGTTCTGATGCTCGACACGAATAACTAGAACGGCCTAGGGGAAAACTACACATACCTTTGTAATCGGGCGAGTTTCTACTTTAAGATGCAACGGAAATTTTGCGGATTGATCAATCCGTTCGCGAGATATGGCAGTTTGGAGATAAGAAACGCTTGAGAAACTCAAAATTTTCGCAGTTCTGATGCCCGACACGAATAACTAGAACGGCCTAGGGGAAAAGTGTGCATACCGTTGTAATCGGGCGAGTTTCTACTTTCAGATGCAACAGAAATTTTGCGGATTGGTCAATCCGTTTGCGAGATATGGCCGTTTGGATTTAAGAAACGCTTGAGGACCTCAAAATTTTCGCATTTCTGATGCTCGAAACGAATAACTAGAACGGCCTAGGGGAAAAGTGCGCATACCGTTGTAATCGGGCGAGTTTCTACTTTCAGATGCAACAGAAATTTTGCGGATTGATCAATCCGTTCGCGAGATATGGCAGTTTGGAGATAAGAAACGCTTGAGAAACTCAAAATTTTCGCAGTTTTGATGCTCGAAACGAGTAACTAGAACGGCCTAGGGGAAAAGTGCGCATACCGTTGTAATCGGGCGAGTTTCTACTTTCAGATGCTACAGAAATTTTGCGGATTGGTCAATCCGGTCGCGAGATATGGCAGTTTGGAGGTAAGAAACGCTTGAGAAACTCAAAATTTTCGCAGTTCTGATGCTCAAAACGAATGACTAGAGCGGCCTAGGGGAGAAGTACGCATACCGTTGTAATCGGGCGAGTTTCTACTTTCTGATGGCACAGAAATTTTGCGGATTGATCAATCCGTTCGCGAGATACGGCAGTTTGGAGATAAGAAACGCTTGAGAAACTCAAAATTTTCGCAGTTTTGATGCTCGAAACGAGTAACTAGAACGGCCTAGGGGAAAAGTGCGCATACCGTTGTAATCGGGCGAGTTTCTACTTTCAGATGCTGCAGAAATTTTGCGGATTGGTCAATCCGGTCGCGAGATATGGCAGTTTGGAGGTAAGAAACGCTTGAGAAACTCAAAATTTTCGCAGTTCTGATGCTCAAAACGAATGACTAGAGCGGCCTAGGGGAGAAGTACGCATACCGTTGTAATCGGGCGAGTTTCTACTTTCTGATGGCACAGAAATTTTGCGGATTGATCAATCCGTTCGCGAGATACGGCAGTTTGGAGATAAGAAACGCTTGAGAAACTCAAAATTTTCGCAGTTTTGATGCTCGAAACGAGTAACTAGAACGGCCTAGGGGAAAAGTGCGCATACCGTTGTAATCGGGCGAGTTTCTACTTTCAGATGCGACAGAAATTTTGCGGATTGGTCAATCCGGTCGCGAGATATGGCAGTTTGGAGGTAAGAAACGCTTGAGAAACTCAAAATTTTCGCAGTTCTGATGCTCGACACGAATAACTAGAACGGCCTACGGGAAAAGTGCGCATACGGTTGTAATCGGGCGAGTTTCTACTTTCAGATGCAACAGAAATTTTGCGGATTGGTCAATCCGTTCGCGAGATATGGCAGCTTGCAGGTAAGAAACGCTTGAGAAACTCAAAATTTTCGCAGTTCTGATGCTCGACACGAATAACTAGAACGGCCTAGGGGCAAAGTGCACATACCGTTGTAATCGGGCGAGTTTCTACTTTCAGATGCAACAGAAATTTTGCGGATTGATCAATCCGTTCGCGAGATATGGCAATTTGGAGATAAGAAACGCTTGAGAAACTCAAAATTTTCGCAGTTCTGATGCTCGAAACGAGTAACTAGAACGGCCTAGGGGAAAAGTACACATACCGTTGTAACCGGGCGAGTTTCTACTTTTAGATGCAACAGAAATTTTGCGGATTGGTCAATCCGTTCGCGAGATATGGCAGTTTGGAGGTAAGAAACGCTTGAGAAATTCAAAATTTTCGCAGTTCTGATGCTCGACACGAATAACTAGAACGGCCTAGGGGAGAAGAGCGCATACCGTTGTAATCGGGCGAGTCTCTACTTTCAGATGCAACAGAAATTTTGCGGATTGGTCAATCCGTTCGCGAGATATGGCAGTTTGGAGGTAAGAAACGATTGAGAAACTCAAAATTTTCGCAGTTCTGATGCTCGACACGAATAACTAGAACGGCCTACGGGAAAAGTGCGCATACGGTTGTAATCGGGCGAGTTTCTACTTTCAGATGCAACAGAAGTTTTGCGGATTGGTCAATCCGTTCGCGAGATATGGCAGCTTGCAGGTAAGAAACGCTTGAGAAACTCAAAATTTTCGCAGTTCTGTTGCTCGACACGAATAACTAGAACGGCCTAGGGGCAAAGTGCACATACCGTTGTAATCGGGCGAGTTTCTACTTTCAGATGCAACAGAAATTTTGCGGATTGATCAATCCGTTCGCGAGATATGGCAGTTTGGAGGTAAGAAACGCTTGAGAAACTCAAAATTTTCGCAGGTCTGATGCTCGACACGAATAACTAGAACGGTCTAGGGGCAAAGTGCGCATACCGTTGTAATCGGGCGAGTTTCTACTTTCAGATGCAACAGAAATTTTGCGGATTGGTCAATCCGTTCGCGAGATATGGCAGTATGGAGGTAAGAAACGCTTGAGAAACTCAAAATTTTCGCAGTTCTGATGCTCGACACGAATAACTAGAACGGCCTAGGGGAAAACTACACCTACCTTTGTAATCGGGCGAGTTTCTACTTTAAGATGCAACGGAAATTTTGCGGATTGATCAATCCGTTCGCGAGATATGGCAGTTTGGAGATAAGAAACGCTTGAGAAACTCAAAATTTTCGCAGTTCTGATGCTCGACACGAATAACTAGAACGGCCTAGGGGAAAAGTGTGCATACCGTTGTAATCGGGCGAGTTTCTACTTTCAGATGCAACAGAAATTTTGCGGATTGGTCAATCCGCTTGCGAGGTATGGCCGTTTGGATTTAAGAAACGCTTGAGGACCTCAAAATTTTCGCATTTCTGATGCTCGAAACGAATAACTAGAACGGCCTAGGGGAAAAGTGCGCATACCGTTGTAATCGGGCGAGTTTCTACTTTCGGATGCAACAGAAATTTTGCGGATTGATCAATCCGTTCGCGAGATATGGCAGTTTGGAGATAAGAAACGCTTGAGAAACTCAAAATTTTCGCAGTTTTGATGCTCGAAACGAGTAACTAGAACGGCCTAGGGGAAAAGTGCGCATACCGCTGTAATCGGGCGAGTTTCTACTTTCAGATGCTACAGAAATTTTGCGGATTGGTCAATCCGGTCGCGAGATATGGCAGTTTGGAGGTAAGAAACGCTTGAGAAACTCAAAATTTTCGCAGTTCTGATGCTCAAAACGAATGACTAGAGCGGCCTAGGGGAGAAGTACGCATACCGTTGTAATCGGGCGAGTTTCTACTTTCTGATGGCACAGAAATTTTGCGGATTGATCAATCCGTTCGCGAGATACGGCAGTTTGGAGATAAGAAACGCTTGAGAAACTCAAAATTTTCGCAGTTTTGATGCTCGAAACGAGTAACTAGAACGGCCTAGGGGAAAAGTGCGCATACCGTTGTAATCGGGCGAGTTTCTACTTTCAGATGCTACAGAAATTTTGCGGATTGGTCAATCCGGTCGCGAGATATGGCAGTTTGGAGGTAAGAAACGCTTGAGAAACTCAAAATTTTCGCAGTTCTGATGCTCGACACGAATAACTAGAACGGCCTAGGGGAGAAGAGCGCATACCGTTGTAATCGGGCGAGTCTCTACTTTCAGATGCAACAGAAATTTTGCGGATTGGTCAATCCGTGCGCGAGATATGGCAGTTTGGAGGTAAGAAACGCTTGAGAAACTCAAAATTTTCGCAGTTCTGATGCTCGACACGAATAACTAGAACGGCCTACGGGAAAAGTGCGCATACGGTTGTAATCGGGCGAGTTTCTACTTTCAGATGCAACAGAAATTTTGCGGATTGGTCAATCCGTTCGCGAGATATGGCAGTTTGGAGGTAAGAAACGCTTGAGAAACTCAAAATTTTCGCATTTTTCATGCTCGAAACGAATAACTAGAACGGCCTAGGGGAAAAGTGCGCATACCGCTGTAATCGGGCGAGTTTCTACTTTCAGAAGCAACAGAAATTTTGCGGATTGGTTAATCCGTTCGCGAGATATGGCAGTTTGGAGGTAAGAAACGCTTGAGAAACTCAAAATTTTCGCAGTTCTGATGCTCGTCACGAATAACTATAACGGCCTAGTGGAAAACTACACCTACCTTTGTAATCGGGCGAGTTTCTGCTTTCAGATGCAACAGAAATTTTGCGGATTGATCAATCCGTTCGCCAGATATGGCAATTTGGAGATAAGAAACGCTTGAGAAACTCAAAATTATCGCAGTTCTGATGCTCGAAACGAGTAACTAGAACGGCCTAGGGGAAAAGTACGCATACCGTTGTAATCGGGCGAGTTTCTACTTTTAGATGCAACAGAAATTTTGCGGATTGGTCAATCCGTTCGCGAGATATGGCAGTTTGGAGATAAGAAACGCTTGAGGAACTCAAAATTTTCGCAGTTCTGATGCTCGACACGAATAACTAGAACGGCCTAGGGGCAAACTACACCTACCTTTGTAATCGGGCGAGTTTCTGCTTTCAGATGCAACAGAAATTTTGCGGATTGACCAATCCGTTCGCGAGATATGGCAATTTGGAGATAAGAAACGCTTGAGAAACTCAAAATTTTCGCAGTTCTGATGCTCGAAATGAATAACTGGAACGGCCTAGGGGAAAACTACACCTACCGTTGTAATCGGGCGAGTTTCTACTTTCAGATGCAACAGAAATTTTGCGGATTGATCAATCCGTTCGCGAGATATGGCAGTTTGGAGATAAGAAACGCTTGAGAAACTCAAACTTTTCGCAGTTCTGATGCTCGACACGAATAACTAGAACGGCCAAGGGGAAAAGTGCGCATACGGTTGTAATCGGGCGAGTTTCTACTTTCAGATGCAACAGAAATTTTGCGGATTGGTCAATCCGTTCGCGAGATATGGCAGTTTGGAGGTAAGAAACGCTTGAGAAACTCAAAATTTTCGCAGTTCTGATGCTCGACACGAATAACTAGAACGGCCTAGGGGAAAACTACACCTACCTTTGTAATCGGGCGAGTTTCTACTTTCAGATGCAACAGAAATTTTGCGGATTGGTCAATCCGTTCGCGAGATATGGCAGTTTGGAGGTAAGAAACGCTTGAGAAACTCAAAATTTTCGCAGTTCTGATGCTCGACACGAATAACTAGAACGGCCTAGGGGAAAACTACACATACCTTTGTAATCGGGCGAGTTTCTACTTTAAGATGCAACGGAAATTTTGCGGATTGATCAATCCGTTCGCGAGATATGGCAGTTTGGAGATAAGAAACGCTTGAGAAACTCAAAATTTTCGCAGTTCTGATGCCCGACACGAATAACTAGAACGGCCTAGGGGAAAAGTGTGCATACCGTTGTAATCGGGCGAGTTTCTACTTTCAGATGCAACAGAAATTTTGCGGATTGGTCAATCCGTTTGCGAGATATGGCCGTTTGGATTTAAGAAACGCTTGAGGACCTCAAAATTTTCGCATTTCTGATGCTCGAAACGAATAACTAGAACGGCCTAGGGGAAAAGTGCGCATACCGTTGTAATCGGGCGAGTTTCTACTTTCAGATGCAACAGAAATTTTGCGGATTGATCAATCCGTTCGCGAGATATGGCAGTTTGGAGATAAGAAACGCTTGAGAAACTCAAAATTTTCGCAGTTTTGATGCTCGAAACGAGTAACTAGAACGGCCTAGGGGAAAAGTGCGCATACCGTTGTAATCGGGCGAGTTTCTACTTTCAGATGCTACAGAAATTTTGCGGATTGGTCAATCCGGTCGCGAGATATGGCAGTTTGGAGGTAAGAAACGCTTGAGAAACTCAAAATTTTCGCAGTTCTGATGCTCAAAACGAATGACTAGAGCGGCCTAGGGGAGAAGTACGCATACCGTTGTAATCGGGCGAGTTTCTACTTTCTGATGGCACAGAAATTTTGCGGATTGATCAATCCGTTCGCGAGATACGGCAGTTTGGAGATAAGAAACGCTTGAGAAACTCAAAATTTTCGCAGTTTTGATGCTCGAAACGAGTAACTAGAACGGCCTAGGGGAAAAGTGCGCATACCGTTGTAATCGGGCGAGTTTCTACTTTCAGATGCTGCAGAAATTTTGCGGATTGGTCAATCCGGTCGCGAGATATGGCAGTTTGGAGGTAAGAAACGCTTGAGAAACTCAAAATTTTCGCAGTTCTGATGCTCAAAACGAATGACTAGAGCGGCCTAGGGGAGAAGTACGCATACCGTTGTAATCGGGCGAGTTTCTACTTTCTGATGGCACAGAAATTTTGCGGATTGATCAATCCGTTCGCGAGATACGGCAGTTTGGAGATAAGAAACGCTTGAGAAACTCAAAATTTTCGCAGTTTTGATGCTCGAAACGAGTAACTAGAACGGCCTAGGGGAAAAGTGCGCATACCGTTGTAATCGGGCGAGTTTCTACTTTCAGATGCGACAGAAATTTTGCGGATTGGTCAATCCGGTCGCGAGATATGGCAGTTTGGAGGTAAGAAACGCTTGAGAAACTCAAAATTTTCGCAGTTCTGATGCTCGACACGAATAACTAGAACGGCCTACGGGAAAAGTGCGCATACGGTTGTAATCGGGCGAGTTTCTACTTTCAGATGCAACAGAAATTTTGCGGATTGGTCAATCCGTTCGCGAGATATGGCAGCTTGCAGGTAAGAAACGCTTGAGAAACTCAAAATTTTCGCAGTTCTGATGCTCGACACGAATAACTAGAACGGCCTAGGGGCAAAGTGCACATACCGTTGTAATCGGGCGAGTTTCTACTTTCAGATGCAACAGAAATTTTGCGGATTGATCAATCCGTTCGCGAGATATGGCAATTTGGAGATAAGAAACGCTTGAGAAACTCAAAATTTTCGCAGTTCTGATGCTCGAAACGAGTAACTAGAACGGCCTAGGGGAAAAGTACACATACCGTTGTAACCGGGCGAGTTTCTACTTTTAGATGCAACAGAAATTTTGCGGATTGGTCAATCCGTTCGCGAGATATGGCAGTTTGGAGGTAAGAAACGCTTGAGAAATTCAAAATTTTCGCAGTTCTGATGCTCGACACGAATAACTAGAACGGCCTAGGGGAGAAGAGCGCATACCGTTGTAATCGGGCGAGTCTCTACTTTCAGATGCAACAGAAATTTTGCGGATTGGTCAATCCGTTCGCGAGATATGGCAGTTTGGAGGTAAGAAACGATTGAGAAACTCAAAATTTTCGCAGTTCTGATGCTCGACACGAATAACTAGAACGGCCTACGGGAAAAGTGCGCATACGGTTGTAATCGGGCGAGTTTCTACTTTCAGATGCAACAGAAGTTTTGCGGATTGGTCAATCCGTTCGCGAGATATGGCAGCTTGCAGGTAAGAAACGCTTGAGAAACTCAAAATTTTCGCAGTTCTGTTGCTCGACACGAATAACTAGAACGGCCTAGGGGCAAAGTGCACATACCGTTGTAATCGGGCGAGTTTCTACTTTCAGATGCAACAGAAATTTTGCGGATTGATCAATCCGTTCGCGAGATATGGCAGTTTGGAGGTAAGAAACGCTTGAGAAACTCAAAATTTTCGCAGTTCTGATGCTCGACACGAATAACTAGAACGGTCTAGGGGCAAAGTGCGCATACCGTTGTAATCGGGCGAGTTTCTACTTTCAGATGCAACAGAAATTTTGCGGATTGGTCAATCCGTTCACGAGATATGGCAGTATGGAGGTAAGAAACGCTTGAGAAACTCAAAATTTTCGCAGTTCTGATGCTCGACACGAATAACTAGAACGGCCTAGGGGAAAACTACACCTACCTTTGTAATCGGGCGAGTTTCTACTTTAAGATGCAACGGAAATTTTGCGGATTGATCAATCCGTTCGCGAGATATGGCAGTTTGGAGATAAGAAACGCTTGAGAAACTCAAAATTTTCGCAGTTCTGATGCTCGACACGAATAACTAGAACGGCCTAGGGGAAAAGTGTGCATACCGTTGTAATCGGGCGAGTTTCTACTTTCAGATGCAACAGAAATTTTGCGGATTGGTCAATCCGCTTGCGAGGTATGGCCGTTTGGATTTAAGAAACGCTTGAGGACCTCAAAATTTTCGCATTTCTGATGCTCGAAACGAATAACTAGAACGGCCTAGGGGAAAAGTGCGCATACCGTTGTAATCGGGCGAGTTTCTACTTTCGGATGCAACAGAAATTTTGCGGATTGATCAATCCGTTCGCGAGATATGGCAGTTTGGAGATAAGAAACGCTTGAGAAACTCAAAATTTTCGCAGTTTTGATGCTCGAAACGAGTAACTAGAACGGCCTAGGGGAAAAGTGCGCATACCGCTGTAATCGGGCGAGTTTCTACTTTCAGATGCTACAGAAATTTTGCGGATTGGTCAATCCGGTCGCGAGATATGGCAGTTTGGAGGTAAGAAACGCTTGAGAAACTCAAAATTTTCGCAGTTCTGATGCTCAAAACGAATGACTAGAGCGGCCTAGGGGAGAAGTACGCATACCGTTGTAATCGGGCGAGTTTCTACTTTCTGATGGCACAGAAATTTTGCGGATTGATCAATCCGTTCGCGAGATACGGCAGTTTGGAGATAAGAAACGCTTGAGAAACTCAAAATTTTCGCAGTTTTGATGCTCGAAACGAGTAACTAGAACGGCCTAGGGGAAAAGTGCGCATACCGTTGTAATCGGGCGAGTTTCTACTTTCAGATGCTACAGAAATTTTGCGGATTGGTCAATCCGGTCGCGAGATATGGCAGTTTGGAGGTAAGAAACGCTTGAGAAACTCAAAATTTTCGCAGTTCTGATGCTCGACACGAATAACTAGAACGGCCTAGGGGAGAAGAGCGCATACCGTTGTAATCGGGCGAGTCTCTACTTTCAGATGCAACAGAAATTTTGCGGATTGGTCAATCCGTGCGCGAGATATGGCAGTTTGGAGGTAAGAAACGCTTGAGAAACTCAAAATTTTCGCAGTTCTGATGCTCGACACGAATAACTAGAACGGCCTACGGGAAAAGTGCGCATACGGTTGTAATCGGGCGAGTTTCTACTTTCAGATGCAACAGAAATTTTGCGGATTGGTCAATCCGTTCGCGAGATATGGCAGTTTGGAGGTAAGAAACGCTTGAGAAACTCAAAATTTTCGCATTTTTCATGCTCGAAACGAATAACTAGAACGGCCTAGGGGAAAAGTGCGCATACCGCTGTAATCGGGCGAGTTTCTACTTTCAGAAGCAACAGAAATTTTGCGGATTGGTTAATCCGTTCGCGAGATATGGCAGTTTGGAGGTAAGAAACGCTTGAGAAACTCAAAATTTTCGCAGTTCTGATGCTCGTCACGAATAACTATAACGGCCTAGTGGAAAACTACACCTACCTTTGTAATCGGGCGAGTTTCTGCTTTCAGATGCAACAGAAATTTTGCGGATTGATCAATCCGTTCGCGAGATATGGCAATTTGGAGATAAGAAACGCTTGAGAAACTCAAAATTATCGCAGTTCTGATGCTCGAAACGAGTAACTAGAACGGCCTAGGGGAAAAGTACGCATACCGTTGTAATCGGGCGAGTTTCTACTTTTAGATGCAACAGAAATTTTGCGGATTGGTCAATCCGTTCGCGAGATATGGCAGTTTGGAGATAAGAAACGCTTGAGGAACTCAAAATTTTCGCAGTTCTGATGCTCGACACGAATAACTAGAACGGCCTAGGGGCAAACTACACCTACCTTTGTAATCGGGCGAGTTTCTGCTTTCAGATGCAACAGAAATTTTGCGGATTGACCAATCCGTTCGCGAGATATGGCAATTTGGAGATAAGAAACGCTTGAGAAACTCAAAATTTTCGCAGTTCTGATGCTCGAAACGAGTAACTAGAACGGCCTAGGGGAAAAGTACGCATGCCGTTGTAATCGGGCGAGTTTCTACTTTTAGATGCAACAGAAATTTTGCGGATTGGTCAATCCGTTCGCGAGATATGGCAGTTTGGAGATAAGAAACGCTTGAGGAACTCAAAATTTTCGCAGTTCTGATGCTCGACACGAATAACTAGAACGGCCTAGGGGCAAAGTGCGCATACCGTTGTAATCGGGCGAGTTTCTACTTTCAGATGCAACAAAAATTTTGCGGATTGGTCAATCCGTTCGCGAGATATGGCAGTTTGGAGGTAAGAAACGCTTGAGAAACTCAAAATTTTCGCAGTTCTGATGCTCGAAACGAGTAACTAGAACGGCCTAGGGGAAAAGTACGCATACCGTTGTAATCGGGCGAGTTTCTACTTTTAGATGCAACAGAAATTTTGCGGATTGGTCAATCCGTTCGCGAGATATGGCAGTTTGGAGGTAAGAAACGCTTGAGAAACTCAAAATTTTCGCAGTTCTGATGCTCGACACGAATAACTAGAACGGCCTAGGGGAACAGTGCTCATACCGTTGTAATCGGGCGAGTTTCTACTTTCAGAAGCAACAGAAATTTTGCGGATTGGTTAATCCGTTCGCGAGATATGGCAGTTTGGAGGTAAGAAACGCTTGAGAAACTCAAAATTTTCGCATTTTTGATGCTCGAAACGAATAACTAGAACGGCCTAGGGGAAAAGTGCGCATACCGCTGTAATCGGGCGAGTTTCTACTTTCAGAAGCAACAGAAATTTTGCGGATTGGTCAATCCGTTCGCGAGATATGGCAGTTTGGAGGTAAGAAACGCTTGAGAAACTCAAAATTTTCGCAGTTCTGATGCTCGTCACGAATAACTAGAACGGCCTAGGGGAAAACTACACCTACCTTTGTAATCGGGCGAGTTTCTGCTTTCAGATGCAACAGAAATTTTGCGGATTGATCAATCCGTTCGCGAGATATGGCAATTTGGAGATAAGAAACGCTTGAGAAACTCAAAATTTTCGCATTTTTGATGCTCGAAACGAATAACTAGAACGGCCTAGGGGAAAAGTGCGCATACCGGTGTAATGGGGCGAGTTTCTACTTTCAGAAGCAACAGAAATTTTGCGGATTGGTCAATCCGTTCGCGAGATATGGCAGTTTGGAGGTAAGAAACGCTTGAGAAACTCAAAATTTTCGCAGTTCTGATGCTCGTCACGAATAACTAGAACGGCCTAGGGGAAAACTACACCTACTTTTGTAATCGGGCGAGTTTCTGCTTTCAGATGCAACAGAAATTTTGCGGATTGATTAATCCGTTCGCGAGATATGGCAATTTGGAGATAAGAAACGCTTGAGAAACTCAAAATTATCGCAGTTCTGATGCTCGAAACGAGTAACTAGAACGGCCTAGGGGAAAAGTACGCATACCGTTGTAATCGGGCGAGTTTCTACTTTTAGATGCAACAGAAATTTTGCGGATTGGTCAATCCGTTCGCGAGATATGGCAGTTTGGATATAAGAAACGCTTGAGGAACTCAAAATTTTCGCAGTTCTGATGCTCGACACGAATAACTAGAACGGCCTAGGGGCAAACTACACCTACCTTTGTAATCGGGCGAGTTTCTGCTTTCAGATGCAACAGAAATTTTGCGGATTGATCAATCCGTTCGCGAGATATGGCAATTTGGAGATAAGAAACGCTTGAGAAACTCAAAATTTTCGCAGTTCTGATGTTCGACACGAATAACTAGAACGGCCTAGGGGAAAAGTGCTCATACCGTTGTAATCGGGCGAGTTTCTACTTTCAGAAGCAACAGAAATTTTGCGGATTGGTTAATCCGTTCGCGAGATATGGCAGTTTGGACGTAAGAAACGCTTGAGAAACTCAAAATTTTCGCATTTTTGATGCTCGAAACGAATAACTAGAACGGCCTAGGGGAAAAGTGCGCATACCGCTGTAATCGGGCGAGTTTCTACTTTCAGAAGCAACAGAAATTTTGCGGATTGGTCAATCCGTTCGCGAGATATGGCAGTTTGGAGGTAAGAAACGCTTGAGAAACTCAAAATTTTCGCAGTTCTGATGCTCGTCACGAATAACTAGAACGGCCTAGGGGAAAACTACACCTACCTTTGTAATCGGGCGAGTTTCTGCTTTCAGATGCAACAGAAATTTTGCGGATTGATCAATCCGTTCGCGAGATATGGCAATTTGGAGATAAGAAACGCTTGAGAAACTCAATATTTTCGCAGTTCTGATGCTCGAAACGAGTAACTAGAACGGCCTAGGGGAAAAGTACGCATACCGTTGTAATCGGGCGAGTTTCTACTTTTAGATGCAACAGAAATTTTGCGGATTGGTCAATCCCTTCGCGAGATATGGCAGTTTGGAGGTAAGAAACGCTTGAGAAACTCAAAATTTTCGCAGTTCTGATGCTCGACACGAATAACTAGAACGGCCTAGGGGAAAAGTGCGCATACCGTTGTAATCGGGCGAGTTTCTACTTTCAGATGCAACAGAAATTTTGCGGATTGGTCAATCCGTTCGCGAGATATGGCAGTTTGGAGGTAAGAAACGCTTGAGAAACTCAAAATTTTCGCAGTTCTGATGCTCGTCACGAATAACTAGAACGGCCTAGGGGGAAACTACACCTACCTTTGTAATCGGGCGAGTTTCTGCTTTCAGATGCAACAGAAATTTTGCGGATTGATCAATCCGTTCGCGAGATATGGCAATTTGGAGATAAGAAACGCTTGAGAAACTCAAAATTTTCGCAGTTCTGATGCTCGAAACGAGTAACTAGAACGGCCTAGGGGAAAAGAGCGCATACCGTTGTAATCGGGCGAGTTTCTACTTTCATATGCAACAGAAATTTTGCGGATTGGCCAATCCGTTCGCGAGATATGGCAGTTTGGAGGTAAGAAACGCTTGAGAAACTCAAAATTTTCGCAGTTCTGATGCTCGAAACGAATAACTAGAACGGCCTAGGGGAAAACTACACCTACCGTTGTAATCGGGAGAGTTTCTACTTTCAGATGCAACAGAAATTTTGCGGATTGGTCAATCCGTTCGCGAGATATGGCAGTTTGGAGGTAAGAAACGCTTGAGAAACTCAAAACTTTCGCAGTTCTGATGCTCGAAACGATAAACTAGAACGGCCTAGGGGGAAAGTACGCATACCGTTGTAATCGGGCGAGTTTCTACTTTCCGATGGAACAGAAGTTTTGCGGATTGATCAATCCGTTCGCGAGATATGGCAGTTTGGAGATAAGAAACGCTTGAGAAACTCAAAATTTTCGCAGTTCTGATGCTCGACACGAATAACTAGAACGGCCTAGGGGAAAACTACACCTACCTTTGTAATCGGGCGAGTTTCTACTTTTAGATGCAACAGAAATTTTGCGGACTGGTCAATCCGTTCGCGAGATATGGCAGTTTGGAGGTAAGAAACGCTTGAGAAACTCAAAATTTTCGCAGTTCTGATGCTCGACACGAATAACTAGAACGGCCTAGGGGAAAAGAGCGCATACCGTTGTAATCGGGCGAGTTTCTACTTTCAGATGCAACAGAAATTTTGCGGACTGGTCAATCCGTTCGCGAGATATGGCAGTTTGGAGGTAAGAAACGCTTGAGAAACTCAAAATTTTCGCAGTTCTGATGCTCGACACGAATAACTAGAACGGCCTAGGGGAAAAGAGCGCATACCGTTGTAATCGGGCGAGTTTCTACTTTCAGATGCAACAGAAATTTTGCGGATTGGTCAATCCGTTCGCGAGATATGGCAGTTTGGAGATAAGAAACGCTTGAGAAACTCAAAATTTTCGCATTTCTGATGCTCGATACGAATAACTAGAACGGCCTAGGGGAAAAGTGCTCATACCGTTGTAATCGGGCGAGTTTCTACTTTCAGAAGCAACAGAAATTTTGCGGATTGGTTAATCCGTTCGCGGGATATGGCAGTTTGGAGGTAAGAAACGCTTGAGAAACTCAAAATTTTCGTACTTTTGATGCTCGAAACGAATAACTAGAACGGCCTAGGGGAAAGGTGCGCATACCGCTGTAATCGGGCGAGTTTCTACTTTCAGAAGCAACAGAAATTTTGCGGATTGGTCAATCCGTTCGCGAGATATGGCAGTTTGGAGGTAAGAAACGCTTGAGAAACTCAAAATTTTCGCAGTTCTGATGCTCGAAATGAGTAACAGGAACGGCCTAGGGGAAAACTACACCCACCGTTGTAATCGGGCGAGTTTCTACTTTCAGATGCAATAGAAATTTTGCGGATTGGTCAATCCGTTCGCGAGATATGGCAGTTTGGATGTAAGAAACGCTTGAGAAACTCAAAATTTTCGCAGTTCTGATGCTCGACACGAATAACTAGAATGGCCTAGGGGAAAAGAGCGCATACCGTTGTAATCGGGCGAGTTTCTACTTTCAGATGCAACAGAAATTTTGCGGATTGGTCAATCCGTTCGCGAGATATGGCAGTTTGGAGGTAAGAAAGGCTTGAGAAACTCAAAATTTTCGCAGTTCTGATGCTCGACACGAATAACTAGAACGGCCTAGGGGAAAACTACACCTACCTTTGTAATCGGGCGAGTTTCTACTTTCAGATGCAACAGAAATTTTGCGGATTGATCAATCCGTTCGCGAGATATGGCAGTTTGGAGATAAGAAACGCTTGAGAAACTAAAAATTTTCGCAGTTCTGATGCTCGAAACGAGTAACTAGAACGGCCTACGGGAAAAGTACGCACACCGTTGTAATCGGGCGGGTTTCTACTTTTAGATGCAACAGAAATTTTGCGGATTGGTCAATCCGTTCGCGAGATATGGCAGTTTGGAGGTAAGAAACGCTTGAGAAACTCAAAATTTTCGCAGTTCTGATGCTCGACACGAATAACTAGAACGGCCTAGGGGAAAACTACACCTACCGTTGTAATCGGGAGAGTTTCTACTTTCAGATGCAACAGAAATTTTGCGGATTGGTCAATCCGTTCGCGAGATATGGCAGTTTGGAGGTAAGAAACGCTTGAGAAACTCAAAACTTTCGCAGTTCTGATGCTCGAAACGATAAACTAGAACGGCCTAGGGGGAAAGTACGCATACCGTTGTAATCGGGCGAGTTTCTACTTTCCGATGGAACAGAAATTTTGCGGATTGATCAATCCGTTCGCGAGATATGGCAGTTTGGAGATAAGAAACGCTTGAGAAACTCAAAATTTTCGCAGTTCTGATGCTCGACACGAATAACTAGAACGGCCTAGGGGAAAACTACACCTACCTTTGTAATCGGGCGAGTTTCTACTTTTAGATGCAACAGAAATTTTGCGGACTGGTCAATCCGTTCGCGAGATATGGCAGTTTGGAGGTAAGAAACGCTTGAGAAACTCAAAATTTTCGCAGTTCTGATGCTCGACACGAATAACTAGAACGGCCTAGGGGAAAAGAGCGCATACCGTTGTAGTCGGGCGAGTTTCTACTTTCAGATGCAACAGAAATTTTGCGGACTGGTCAATCCGTTCGCGAGATATGGCAGTTTGGAGGTAAGAAACGCTTGAGAAACTCAAAATTTTCGCAGTTCTGATGCTCGACACGAATAACTAGAACGGCCTAGGGGAAAAGAGCGCATACCGTTGTAATCGGGCGAGTTTCTACTTTCAGATGCAACAGAAATTTTGCGGATTGGTCAATCCGTTCGCGAGATATGGCAGTTTGGAGATAAGAAACGCTTGAGAAACTCAAAATTTTCGCATTTCTGATGCTCGATACGAATAACTAGAACGGCCTAGGGGAAAAGTGCTCATACCGTTGTAATCGGGCGAGTTTCTACTTTCAGAAGCAACAGAAATTTTGCGGATTGGTTAATCCGTTCGCGGGATATGGCAGTTTGGAGGTAAGAAACGCTTGAGAAACTCAAAATTTTCGTACTTTTGATGCTCGAAACGAATAACTAGAACGGCCTAGGGGAAAGGTGCGCATACCGCTGTAATCGGGCGAGTTTCTACTTTCAGAAGCAACAGAAATTTTGCGGATTGGTCAATCCGTTCGCGAGATATGGCAGTTTGGAGGTAAGAAACGCTTGAGAAACTCAAAATTTTCGCAGTTCTGATGCTCGAAATGAGTAACAGGAACGGCCTAGGGGAAAACTACACCCACCGTTGTAATCGGGCGAGTTTCTACTTTCAGATGCAATAGAAATTTTGCGGATTGGTCAATCCGTTCGCGAGATATGGCAGTTTGGATGTAAGAAACGCTTGAGAAACTCAAAATTTTCGCAGTTCTGATGCTCGACACGAATAACTAGAATGGCCTAGGGGAAAAGAGCGCATACCGTTGTAATCGGGCGAGTTTCTACTTTCAGATGCAACAGAAATTTTGCGGATTGGTCAATCCGTTCGCGAGATATGGCAGTTTGGAGGTAAGAAACGCTTGAGAAACTCAAAATTTTCGCAGTTCTGATGCTCGACACGAATAACTAGAACGGCCTAGGGGAAAACTACACCTACCTTTGTAATCGGGCGAGTTTCTACTTTCAGATGCAACAGAAATTTTGCGGATTGATCAATCCGTTCGCGAGATATGGCAGTTTGGAGATAAGAAACGCTTGAGAAACTAAAAATTTTCGCAGTTCTGATGCTCGAAACGAGTAACTAGAACGGCCTACGGGAAAAGTACGCACACCGTTGTAATCGGGCGGGTTTCTACTTTTAGATGCAACAGAAATTTTGCGGATTGGTCAATCCGTTCGCGAGATATGGCAGTTTGGAGGTAAGAAACGCTTGAGAAACTCAAAATTTTCGCAGTTCTGATGCTCGACACGAATAACTAGAATGGCCTGGGGGAAAAGAGCGCATACCGTTGTAATCGGGCGAGTTTCTACTTTCAGATGCAACAGAAATTTTGCGGATTGGTCAATCCGTTCGCGAGATATGGCAGTTTGGGGATAAGAAACGCTTGAGGAACTCAAAATTTTCGCATTTCTGATGCTCGATACGAATAACTAGAACGGCCTAGGGGAAAAGTGATCATACCGTTGTAATCGGGCGTGTTTCTACTTTCAGAAGCAACAGAAATTTTGCGGATTGGTTAATCCGTTCGCGAGATATGGCAGTTTGGAGGTAAGAAACGCTTGAGAAACTCAAAATTTTCGCATTTTTGATGCTCGAAACGAATAACTAGAACGGCCTACGGGAAAAGTGCGCATACCGTTGTAATCGGGCGAGTTTCTACTTTCAGATGCAACAGAAATTTTGCGGATTGGTCAATCCGTTCGCGAGATATGGCAGTTTGGGGATAAGAAACGCTTGAGAAACTCAAAATTTTCGCATTTCTGATGCTCGATACGAATAACTAGAACGGCCTAGGGGAAAAGTGATCATACCGTTGTAATCGGGCGTGTTTCTACTTTCAGAAGCAACAGAAATTTTGCGGATTGGTTAATCCGTTCGCGAGATATGGCAGTTTGGAGGTAAGAAACGCTTGAGAAACTCAAAATTTTCGCATTTTTGATGCTCGAAACGAATAACTAGAACGGCCTACGGGAAAAGTGCGCATACCGTTGTAATAGGGCGAGTTTCTACTTTCAGATGCAACAGAAATTTTGCGGATTGGTCAATCCGTTCGCGAGATATGGCAGTTTGGAGGTAAGAAACGCTTGAGAAACTCAAAATTTTCGCAGTTCTGATGCTCCACACGAATAACTAGAACGGCCTAGGGTAAAAGTGCTCATACCGTTGTAATCGGGCGAGTTTCTACTTTCAGAAGCAACAGAAATTTTGCGGATTGGTTAATCCGTTCGCGAGATATGGCAGTTTGGAGGTAAGAAACGCTTGAGAAACTCAAAATTTTCGCATTTTTGATGCTCGAAACGAATAACTAGAACGGCCTACGGGAAAAGTACCCATACCGTTGTAATCGGTCGGGTTTCTACTTTCAGATGCAACAGAAATTTTGCGGATTGGTTAATCCGTTCGCGAGATATGGCAGTTTGGAGGTAAGAAACGCTTGAGAAACTCAAAATTTTCGCATTTTTGATGCTCGAAACGAATAAGTAGAACGGCCTAGGGGAAAAGTGCGCATACCCCTGTAATCGGGCGGGTTTCTACTTTTAGATGCGACAGAAATTTTGCGGATTGGTCAATCCGTTCGCGAGATATGGCAGTTTGGAGGTAAGAAACGCTTGAGAAACTCAAAATTTTCGCATTTCTGATGCTCGATACGAATAACTAGAACGGCCTAGGGGAAAAGTGATCATACCGTTGTAATCGGGCGTGTTTCTACTTTCAGAAGCAACAGAAATTTTGCGGATTGGTTAATCCGTTCGCGAGATATGGCAGTTTGGAGGTAAGAAACGCTTGAGAAACTCAAAATTTTCGCATTTTTGATGCTCGAAACGAATAACTAGAACGGCCTACGGGAAAAGTGCGCATACCGTTGTAATCGGGCGAGTTTCTACTTTCAGATGCAACAGAAATTTTGCGGATTGGTCAATCCGTTCGCGAGATATGGCAGTTTGGAGGTAAGAAACGCTTGAGAAACTCAAAATTTTCGCAGTTCTGATGCTCGACACGAATAACTAGAACGGCCTAGGGTAAAAGTGCTCATACCGTTGTAATCGGGCGAGTTTCTACTTTCAGAAGCAACAGAAATTTTGCGGATTGGTTAATCCGTTCGCGAGATATGGCAGTTTGGATGTAAGAAACGCTTGAGAAACTCAAAATTTTCGCAGTTCTGATGCTCGACACGAATAACTAGAATGGCCTAGGGGAAAAGAGCGCATACCGTTGTAATCGGGCGAGTTTCTACTTTCAGATGCAACAGAAATTTTGCGGATTGGTCAATCCGTTCGCGAGATATGGCAGTTTGGAGGTAAGAAACGCTTGAGAAACTCAAAATTTTCGCAGTTCTGATGCTCGACACGACTAACTAGAACGGCCTAGGGGAAAACTACACCTACCTTTGTAATCGGGCGAGTTTCTACTTTCAGATGCAACAGAAATTTTGCGGATTGATCAATCCGTTCGCGAGATATGGCAGTTTGGAGATAAGAAACGCTTGAGAAACTCAAAATTTTCGCAGTTCTGATGCTCGAAACGAGTAACTAGAACGGCCTACGGGAAAAGTACGCACACCGTTGTAATCGGGCGGGTTTCTACTTTTAGATGCAACAGAAATTTTGCGGATTGGTCAATCCGTTCGCGAGATATGGCACTTTGGAGGTAAGAAACGCTTGAGAAACTCAAAATTTTCGCAGTTCTGATGCTCGACACGAATAACTAGAATGGCCTGGGGGAAAAGAGCGCATACCGTTGTAATCGGGCGAGTTTCTACTTTCAGATGCAACAGAAATTTTGCGGATTGGTCAATCCGTTCGCGAGATATGGCAGTTTGGGGATAAGAAACGCTTGAGAAACTCAAAATTTTCGCATTTTTGATGCTCGAAACGAATAAGTAGAACGGCCTAGGGGAAAAGTGCGCATACCCCTGTAATCGGGCGAGTTTCTACTTTCAGAAGCAACAGAAATTTTGCGGATTGGTCAATCCGTTCGCGAGATATGGCAGTTTGGAGGTAAGAAACGCTTGAGAAACTCAAAATTTTCGCAGTTCTGATGCTCGAAATGAATAACTGGAACGGCCTAGGGGAAAACAACACCTACTGTTGTAATCGGGCGAGTTTCTACTTTCAGATGCAACAGAAATTTTGCGGATTGATCAATCCGTTCGCGAGATATGGCAGTTTGGAGATAAGAAACGCTTGAGAAACTCAAAATTTTCGCAGTTCTGATGCTCGAAACGAGTAACTAGAACGGCCTACGGGAAAAGTACGCACACCGTTGTAATCGGGCGGGTTTCTACTTTTAGATGCAACAGAAATTTTGCGGATTGGTCAATCCGTTCGCGAGATATGGCACTTTGGAGGTAAGAAACGCTTGAGAAACTCAAAATTTTCGCAGTTCTGATGCTCGACACGAATAACTAGAATGGCCTGGGGGAAAAGAGCGCATACCGTTGTAATCGGGCGAGTTTCTACTTTCAGATGCAACAGAAATTTTGCGGATTGGTCAATCCGTTCGCGAGATATGGCAGTTTGGGGATAAGAAACGCTTGAGAAACTCAAAATTTTCGCATTTCTGATGCTCGATACGAATAACTAGAACGGCCTAGGGGAAAAGTGATCATACCGTTGTAATCGGGCGTGTTTCTACTTTCAGAAGCAACAGAAATTTTGCGGATTGGTTAATCCGTTCGCGAGATATGGCAGTTTGGAGGTAAGAAACGCTTGAGAAACTCAAAATTTTCGCATTTTTGATGCTCGAAACGAATAACTAGAACGGCCTACGGGAAAAGTGCGCATACCGTTGTAATCGGGCGAGTTTCTACTTTCAGATGCAACAGAAATTTTGCGGATTGGTCAATCCGTTCGCGAGATATGGCAGTTTGGAGGTAAGAAACGCTTGAGAAACTCAAAATTTTCGCAGTTCTGATGCTCGACACGAATAACTAGAACGGCCTAGGGTAAAAGTGCTCATACCGTTGTAATCGGGCGAGTTTCTACTTTCAGAAGCAACAGAAATTTTGCGGATTGGTTAATCCGTTCGCGAGATATGGCAGTTTGGAGGTAAGAAACGCTTGAGAAACTCAAAATTTTCGCATTTTTGATGCTCGAAACGAATAAGTAGAACGGCCTAGGGGAAAAGTGCGCATACCCCTGTAATCGGGCGAGTTTCTACTTTCAGAAGCAACAGAAATTTTGCGGATTGGTCAATCCGTTCGCGAGATATGGCAGTTTGGAGGTAAGAAACGCTTGAGAAACTCAAAATTTTCGCAGTTCTGATGCTCGAAATGAGTAACTGGAACGGCCTAGGGGAAAACTACACCCACCGTTGTAATCGGGCGAGTTTCTACTTTCAGATGCAACAGAAATTTTGCGGATTGGTCAATCCGTTCGCGAGATATGGCAGTTTGGAGGTAAGAAACGCTTGAGAAACTCAAAATTTTCGCAGTTCTGATGCTCGACACGAATAACTAGAATGGCCTAGGGGAAAAGAGCGCATACCGTTGTAATCGGGCGAGTTTCTACTTTAAGACGCAACAGAAATTTTGCGGATTGGTCAATCCGTTCGCGAGATATGACAGTTTGGAGATAAGAAACGCTTGAGAAACTCAAAATTTTCGCATTTCTGATGCTCGATACGAATAACTAGAACGGCCTAGGGGAAAAGTGCTCACACCGTTGTAATCGGGCGAGTTTCTACTTTCAGAAGCAACAGAAATTTTGCGGATTGGTTAATCCGTTCGCGAGATATGGCAGTTTGGAGGTAAGAAACGCTTGAGAAACTCAAAATTTTCGCATTTTTGATGCTCGAAACGAATAACTAGAACGGCCTAGGGGAAAAGTGCGCATACCGCTGTAATCGGGCGTGTTTCTACTTTCAGAAGCAACAGAAATTTTCGGGATTGGTCAATCCGTTCGCGAGATATGGCAGTTTGGAGGTAAGAAACGCTTGAGAAACTCAAAATTTTCGCAGTTCTGATGCTCGAAATGAATAACTGGAACGGCCTAGGGGAAAACTACACCTACCGTTGTAATCGGGCGAGTTTCTACTTTCAGATGCAACAGAAATTTTGCGGATTGATCAATCCGTTCGCGAGATATGGCAGTTTGGATGTAAGAAACGCTTGAGAAACTCAAAATTTTCGCAGTTCTGATGCTCGACACGAATAACTAGAACGGCCTAGGGGAGAAGTGCGCATACCGTTGTAATCGGGCGAGTTTCTACTTTCAGATGCAACAGATATTTTGCGGATTGGTCAATCCGTTCGCGAGATATGGCAGTTTGGAGGTAAGAAACGCTTGAGAAACTCAAAATGTTCGCAGTTCTGATGCTCGACACGAATAACTAGAACGGCCTAGGGGAAAACTACACCTACCTTTGTAATCGGGCGAGTTTCTACTTTCAGATGCAACAGAAATTTTGCGGATTGATCAATCCGTTCGCGAGATATGGCAGTTTGGAGATAAGAAACGCTTGAGAAACTCAAAATTTTCGCAGTTCTGATGCTCGAAATGAGTAACTGGAACGGCCTAGGGGAAAACTACACCCACCGTTGTAATCGGGCGAGTTTCTACTTTCAGATGCAACAGAAATTTTGCGGATTGGTCAATCCGTTCGCGAGATATGGCAGTTTGGAGGTAAGAAACGCTTGAGAAACTCAAAATTTTCGCAGTTCTGATGCTCGACACGAATAACTAGAACGGCCTAGGGTAAAAGTGCTCATACCGTTGTAATCGGGCGAGTTTCTACTTTCAGAAGCAACAGAAATTTTGCGGATTGGTTAATCCGTTCGCGAGATATGGCAGTTTGGAGGTAAGAAACGCTTGAGAAACTCAAAATTTTCGCATTTTTGATGCTCGAAACGAATAAGTAGAACGGCCTAGGGGAAAAGTGCGCATACCCCTGTAATCGGGCGAGTTTCTACTTTCAGAAGCAACAGAAATTTTGCGGATTGGTCAATCCGTTCGCGAGATATGGCAGTTTGGAGGTAAGAAACGCTTGAGAAACTCAAAATTTTCGCAGTTCTGATGCTCGAAATGAGTAACTGGAACGGCCTAGGGGAAAACTACACCCACCGTTGTAATCGGGCGAGTTTCTACTTTCAGATGCAACAGAAATTTTGCGGATTGGTCAATCCGTTCGCGAGATATGGCAGTTTGGGGATAAGAAACGCTTGAGAAACTCAAAATTTTCGCAGTTCTGATGCTCGACACGAATAACTAGAATGGCCTGGGGGAAAAGAGCGCATACCGTTGTAATCGGGCGAGTTTCTACTTTCAGATGCAACAGAAATTTTGCGGATTGGTCAATCCGTTCGCGAGATATGGCAGTTTGGGGATAAGAAACGCTTGAGAAACTCAAAATTTTCGCAGTTCTGATGCTCGACACGAATAACTAGAATGGCCTAGGGGAAAAGAGCGCATACCGTTGTAATCGGGCGAGTTTCTACTTTAAGACGCAACAGAAATTTTGCGGATTGGTCAATCCGTTCGCGAGATATGACAGTTTGGAGATAAGAAACGCTTGAGAAACTCAAAATTTTCGCATTTCTGATGCTCGATACGAATAACTAGAACGGCCTAGGGGAAAAGTGCTCACACCGTTGTAATCGGGCGAGTTTCTACTTTCAGAAGCAACAGAAATTTTGCGGATTGGTTAATCCGTTCGCGAGATATGGCAGTTTGGAGGTAAGAAACGCTTGAGAAACTCAAAATTTTCGCATTTTTGATGCTCGAAACGAATAACTAGAACGGCCTAGGGGAAAAGTGCGCATACCGCTGTAATCGGGCGTGTTTCTACTTTCAGAAGCAACAGAAATTTTCGGGATTGGTCAATCCGTTCGCGAGATATGGCAGTTTGGAGGTAAGAAACGCTTGAGAAACTCAAAATTTTCGCAGTTCTGATGCTCGAAATGAATAACTGGAACGGCCTAGGGGAAAACTACACCTACCGTTGTAATCGGGCGAGTTTCTACTTTCAGATGCAACAGAAATTTTGCGGATTGATCAATCCGTTCGCGAGATATGGCAGTTTGGATGTAAGAAACGCTTGAGAAACTCAAAATTTTCGCAGTTCTGATGCTCGACACGAATAACTAGAACGGCCTAGGGGAGAAGTGCGCATACCGTTGTAATCGGGCGAGTTTCTACTTTCAGATGCAACAGATATTTTGCGGATTGGTCAATCCGTTCGCGAGATATGGCAGTTTGGAGGTAAGAAACGCTTGAGAAACTCAAAATGTTCGCAGTTCTGATGCTCGACACGAATAACTAGAACGGCCTAGGGGAAAACTACACCTACCTTTGTAATCGGGCGAGTTTCTACTTTCAGATGCAACAGAAATTTTGCGGATTGATCAATCCGTTCGCGAGATATGGCAGTTTGGAGATAAGAAACGCTTGAGAAACTCAAAATTTTCGCAGTTCTGATGCTCGAAACGAGTAACTAGAACGGCCTAGGGGAAAAGTACGCATACCGTTGTAATCGGGCGAGTTTCTACTTTCAGATGCAACAGAAATTTTGCGGATTGGTCAATCCGTTCGCGAGATATGGCAGTTTGGAGGTAAGAAACGCTTGAGAAACTCAAAATTTTCGCAGTTCTGATGCTCGACACTTATAACTAGAACGGCCTAGGGGAAAAGTGCGCATACCGTTGTAATCGGGCGAGTTTCTACTTTCAGATGCAACAGAAATTTTGCGGATTGGTCAATCCGTTCGCGAGATATGGCAGTTTGGAGGTAAGAAACGCTTGAGAAACTCAAAATTTTCGCAGTTCTGATGCTCGACACGAATAACTAGAACGGCCTAGGGGAAAAGTGCGCATACCGTTGTAATCGGGCGTGTTTCTACTTTCAGAAGCAACAGAAATTTTGCGGATTGGTCAATCCGTTCGCGAGATATGGCAGTTTGGAGGTAAGAAACGCTTGAGAAACTCAAAATTTTCGCAGTTCTGATGCTCGACACGAATAACTAGAATGGCCTAGGGGAAAAGAGCGCATACCGTTGTAATCGGGCGAGTTTCTACTTTAAGACGCAACAGAAATTTTGCGGATTGGTCAATCCGTTCGCGAGATATGACAGTTTGGAGATAAGAAACGCTTGAGAAACTCAAAATTTTCGCATTTCTGATGCTCGATACGAATAACTAGAACGGCCTAGGGGAAAAGTGCTCACACCGTTGTAATCGGGCGAGTTTCTACTTTCAGAAGCAACAGAAATTTTGCGGATTGGTTAATCCGTTCGCGAGATATGGCAGTTTGGAGGTAAGAAACGCTTGAGAAACTCAAAATTTTCGCATTTTTGATGCTCGAAACGAATAACTAGAACGGCCTAGGGGAAAAGTGCGCATACCGCTGTAATCGGGCGTGTTTCTACTTTCAGAAGCAACAGAAATGTTCGGGATTGGTCAATCCGTTCGCGAGATATGGCAGTTTGGAGGTAAGAAACGCTTGAGAAACTCAAAATTTTCGCAGTTCTGATGCTCGAAATGAATAACTGGAACGGCCTAGGGGAAAACTACACCTACCGTTGTAATCGGGCGAGTTTCTACTTTCAGATGCAACAGAAATTTTGCGGATTGATCAATCCGTTCGCGAGATATGGCAGTTTGGAGGTAAGAAACGCTTGAGAAACTCAAAATTTTCGCAGTTCTGATGCTCGACACGAATAACTAGAACGGCCTAGGGGAGAAGTGCGCATACCGTTGTAATCGGGCGAGTTTCTACTTTCAGATGCAACAGATATTTTGCGGATTGGTCAATCCGTTCGCGAGATATGGCAGTTTGGAGGTAAGAAACGCTTGAGAAACTCAAAATGTTCGCAGTTCTGATGCTCGACACGAATAACTAGAACGGCCTAGGGGAAAACTACACCTACCTTTGTAATCGGGCGAGTTTCTACTTTCAGATGCAACAGAAATTTTGCGGATTGATCAATCCGTTCGCGAGATATGGCAGTTTGGAGATAAGAAACGTTTGAGAAACTCAAAATTTTCGCAGTTCTGATGCTCGAAACGAGTAACTAGAACGGCCTAGGGGAAAAGTACGCATACCGTTGTAATCGGGCGAGTTTCTACTTTCAGATGCAACAGAAATTTTGCGGATTGGTCAATACGTTCGCGAGATATGGCAGTTTGGAGGTAAGAAACGCTTGAGAAACTCAAAATTTTCGCAGTTCTGATGCTCGACACTTATAACTAGAACGGCCTAGGGGAAAAGTGCGCATACCGTTGTAATCGGGCGAGTTTCTACTTTCAGATGCAACAGAAATTTTGCGGATTGGTCAATCCGTTCGCGAGATATGGCAGTTTGGAGGTAAGAAACGCTTGAGAAACTCAAAATTTTCGCAGTTCTGATGCTCGACACGAATAACTAGAACGGCCTAGGGGAAAACTACACCTACCTTTGTAATCGGGCGAGTTTCTACTTTCAGATGCAACAGAAATTTTGCGGATTGGTCAATCCGTTCGCGAGATATGGCAGTTTGGAGGTAAGAAACGCTTGAGAAACTCAAAATTTTCGCAGTTCTGATGCTCGACACGAATAACTAGAATGGCCTGGGGGAAAAGAGCGCATACCGTTGTAATCGGGCGAGTTTCTACTTTCAGATGCAACAGAAATTTTGCGGATTGGTCAATCCGTTCGCGAGATATGGCAGTTTGGGGATAAGAAACGCTTGAGAAACTCAAAATTTTCGCATTTCTGATGCTCGATACGAATAACTAGAACGGCCTAGGGGAAAAGTGATCATACCGTTGTAATCGGGCGTGTTTCTACTTTCAGAAGCAACAGAAATTTTGCGGATTGGTTAATCCGTTCGCGAGATATGGCAGTTTGGAGGTAAGAAACGCTTGAGAAACTCAAAATTTTCGCATTTTTGATGCTCGAAACGAATAACTAGAACGGCCTACGGGAAAAGTGCGCATACCGTTGTAATCGGGCGAGTTTCTACTTTCAGATGCAACAGAAATTTTGCGGATTGGTCAATCCGTTCGCGAGATATGGCAGTTTGGGGATAAGAAACGCTTGAGAAACTCAAAATTTTCGCATTTCTGATGCTCGATACGAATAACTAGAACGGCCTAGGGGAAAAGTGATCATACCGTTGTAATCGGGCGTGTTTCTACTTTCAGAAGCAACAGAAATTTTGCGGATTGGTTAATCCGTTCGCGAGATATGGCAGTTTGGAGGTAAGAAACGCTTGAGAAACTCAAAATTTTCGCATTTTTGATGCTCGAAACGAATAACTAGAACGGCCTACGGGAAAAGTGCGCATACCGTTGTAATCGGGCGAGTTTCTACTTTCAGATGCAACAGAAATTTTGCGGATTGGTCAATCCGTTCGCGAGATATGGCAGTTTGGAGGTAAGAAACGCTTGAGAAACTCAAAATTTTCGCAGTTCTGATGCTCGACATGAATAACTAGAACGGCCTAGGGTAAAAGTGCTCATACCGTTGTAATCGGGCGAGTTTCTACTTTCGGAAGCAACAGAAATTTTGCGGATTGGTTAATCCGTTCGCGAGATATGGCAGTTTGGAGGTAAGAAACGCTTGAGAAACTCAAAATTTTCGCATTTTTGATGCTCGAAACGAATAAGTAGAACGGCCTAGGGGAAAAGTGCGCATACCCCTGTAATCGGGCGAGTTTCTACTTTCAGAAGCAACAGAAATTTTGCGGATTGGTCAATCCGTTCGCGAGATATGGCAGTTTGGAGGTAAGAAACGCTTGAGAAACTCAAAATTTTCGCAGTTCTGATGCTCGAAATGAATAACTGGAACTGCCTAGGGGAAAACAACACCTACCCTTGTAATCGGGCGAGTTTCTACTTTCAGATGCAACAGAAATTTTGCGGATTGATCAATCCGTTCGCGAGATATGGCAGTTTGGAGATAAGAAACGCTTGAGAAACTCAACATTTTCGCAGTTCTGATGCTCGAAACGAGTAACTAGAACGGCCTACGGGAAAAGTACGCACACCGTTGTAATCGGGCGGGTTTCTACTTTTAGATGCAACAGAAATTTTGCGGATTGGTCAATCCGTTCGCGAGATATGGCAGTTTGGAGGTAAGAAACGCTTGAGAAACTCAAAATTTTCGCATTTCTGATGCTCGATACGAATAACTAGAACGGCCTAGGGGAAAAGTGATCATAACGTTGTAATCGGGCGTGTTTCTACTTTCAGAAGCAACAGAAATTTTGCGGATTGGTTAATCCGTTCGCGAGATATGGCAGTTTGGAGGTAAGAAACGCTTGAGAAACTCAAAATTTTCGCATTTTTGATGCTCGAAACGAATAACTAGAACGGCCTACGGGAAAAGTGCGCATACCGTTGTAATCGGGCGAGTTTCTACTTTCAGATGCAACAGAAATTTTGCGGATTGGTCAATCCGTTCGCGAGATATGGCAGTTTGGAGGTAAGAAACGCTTGAGAAACTCAAAATTTTCGCAGTTCTGATGCTCGACACGAATAACTAGAACGGCCTAGGGTAAAAGTGCTCATACCGTTGTAATCGGGCGAGTTTCTACTTTCAGAAGCAACAGAAATTTTGCGGATTGGTTAATCCGTTCGCGAGATATGGCAGTTTGGATGTAAGAAACGCTTGAGAAACTCAAAATTTTCGCAGTTCTGATGCTCGACACGAATAACTAGAATGGCCTAGGGGAAAAGAGCGCATACCGTTGTAATCGGGCGAGTTTCTACTTTCAGATGCAACAGAAATTTTGCGGATTGGTCAATCCGTTCGCGAGATATGGCAGTTTGGAGGTAAGAAACGCTTGAGAAACTCAAAATTTTCGCAGTTCTGATGCTCGACACGAATAACTAGAACGGCCAAGGGGAAAACTACACCTACCTTTGTAATCGGGCGAGTTTCTACCTTCAGATGCAACAGAAATTTTGCGGATTGATCAATCCGTTCGCGAGATATGGCAGTTTGGAGATAAGAAACGCTTGAGAAACTCAAAATTTTCGCATTTTTGATGCTCTAAACGAATAACTAGAACGGCCTAGGGGAAAACTACACCCACCGTTGTAATCGGGCGAGTTTCTACTTTCAGATGCAACAGAAATTTTGCGGATTGGTCAATCCGTTCGCGAGATATGGCAGTTTGGAGGTAAGAAACGCTTGAGAAACTCAAAATTTTCGCAGTTCTGATGCTCGAAATGAATAACTGGAACGGCCTAGGGGAAAACTACACCTACCGTTGTAATCGGGCGAGTTTCTACTTTCAGATGCAACAGAAATTTTGCGGATTGATCAATCCGTTCGCGAGATATGGCAGTTTGGAGGTAAGAAACGCTTGAGAAACTCAAAATTTTCGCAGTTCTGATGCTCGAAATGAATAACTGGAACGGCCTAGGGGAAAACTACACCTACCGTTGTAATCGGGCGAGTTTCTACTTTCAGATGCAACAGAAATTTTGCGGATTGATCAATCCGTTCGCGAGATATGGCAGTTTGGAGGTAAGAAACGCTTGAGAAACTCAAAATTTTCGCAGTTCTGATGCTCGACACGAATAACTAGAACGGCCTAGGGGAGAAGTGCGCATACCGTTGTAATCGGGCGAGTTTCTACTTTCAGATGCAACAGATATTTTGCGGATTGGTCAATCCGTTCGCGAGATATGGCAGTTTGGAGGTAAGAAACGCTTGAGAAACTCAAAATGTTCGCAGTTCTGATGCTCGACACGAATAACTAGAACGGCCTAGGGGAAAACTACACCTACCTTTGTAATCGGGCGAGTTTCTACTTTCAGATGCAACAGAAATTTTGCGGATTGATCAATCCGTTCGCGAGATATGGCAGTTTGGAGATAAGAAACGCTTGAGAAACTCAAAATTTTCGCAGTTCTGATGCTCGAAACGAGTAACTAGAACGGCCTAGGGGAAAAGTACGCATACCGTTGTAATCGGGCGAGTTTCTACTTTCAGATGCAACAGAAATTTTGCGGATTGGTCAATCCGTTCGCGAGATATGGCAGTTTGGAGGTAAGAAACGCTTGAGAAACTCAAAATTTTCGCAGTTCTGATGCTCGACACTTATAACTAGAACGGCCTAGGGGAAAAGTGCGCATACCGATGTAATCGGGCGAGTTTCTACTTTCAGATGCAACAGAAATTTTGCGGATTGGTCAATCCGTTCGCGAGATATGGCAGTTTGGAGGTAAGAAACGCTTGAGAAACTCAAAATTTTCGCAGTTCTGATGCTCGACACGAATAACTAGAACGGCCTAGGGGAAAACTACACCTACCTTTGTAATCGGGCGAGTTTCTACTTTCAGATGCAACAGAAATTTTGCGGATTGGTCAATCCGTTCGCGAGATATGGCAGTTTGGAGGTAAGAAACGCTTGAGAAACTCAAAATTTTCGCAGTTCTGATGCTCGACACGAATAACTAGAACGGCCTAGGGGAGAAGTGCGCATACCGTTGTAATCGGGCGAGTTTCTACTTTCAGATGCAACAGAAATTTTGCGGATTGATCAATCCGTTCGCGAGATATGGCAGTTTGGAGATAAGAAACGCTTGAGAAACTCAAAATTTTCGCAGTTCTGATGCTCGAAACGAATAACTAGAACGGCCTAGGCTAAAACTACACCTACCGTTGTAATCGGGAGAGTTTCTACTTTCAGATGCAACAGAAATTTTGCGGATTGGTCAATCCGTTCGCGAGATATGGCAGTTTGGAGGTAAGAAACGCTTGAGAAACTCAAAATTTTCGCAGTTCTGATGCTCGACACGAATAACTAGAACGGCCTAGGGGAAAAGTGCGCATACCGTTGTAATCGGGCGAGTTTCTACTTTCAGATGCAACAGAAATTTTGCGGATTGGTCAATCCGTTCGCGAGATATGGCAGTTTGGAAGTAAGAAACGCTTGAGAAACTCAAAATTTTCGCAGTTCTGATGCTCGACACGAATAACTAGAACGGCCTAGGGGAAAACTACACCTACCTTTGTAATCGGGCGAGTTTCTACTTTCAGAGGCAACAGAAATTTTGCGGATTGGTCAATCCGTTCGCGAGATATGGCAGTTTGGAGGTAAGAAACGCTTGAGAAACTCAAAATTTTCGCAGTTCTGATGCTCGACACGAATAACTAGAACGGTCTAGGGGCAAGGTGCGCATACCGTTGTAATCGGGCGAGTTTCTACTTTCAGATGCAACAGAAATTTTGCGGATTGGACAATCCGTTCGCGAGATATGGCAGTTTGGAGGTAAGAAACGCTTGAGAAACTCAAAATTTTCGCAGTTCTGATGCTCGACACGAATAACTAGAACGGCCTAGGGGAAAACTACACCTACCTTTGTAATCGGGCGAGTTTCTACTTTCAGATGCAATGGAAATTTTGCGGATTGATCAATCCGTTCGCGAGATATGGCAGTTTGGAGATAAGAAACGCTTGAGAAACTCAAAATTTTCGCAGTTCTGATGCTCGAAACGAATAACTAGAACGGCCTAGGGGAAAACTACACCTACCTTTCTAATCGGGCGAGTTTCTGCTTTCAGATGCAACAGAAATTTTGCGGATTGGTCAATCCGTTCGCGAGATATGGCAGTTTGGAGGTAAGAAACGCTTGAGAAACTCAAAATTTTCGAATTTCTGATGCTCGAAACGAATAACTAGAACTGCCTAGGGGAAAAGTGCGCATACCGTTGTAATCGGGCGAGTTTCTACTTTCAGATGCAACAGAAATTTTGCGGATTGGTCGATCCGTTCGCGAGATATGGCAGTTTGGTGGTAAGAAATGCTTGAGAAACTCAAAATTTTCGCAGTTCTGATGCTCGACACGAATAACTAGAACGGCCTAGAGGAAAAGTGCGCATACCGTTGTAATCGGGCGAGTTTCTACTTTCAGATGCAACAGAAATTTTGCGGATTGGTCAATCCGTTCGCGAGATATGGCAGTTTGGAGGTAAGAAACGCTTGAGAAACTCAAAATTTTCGCAGTTCTGATGCTCGACACGATTAACTAGAACGGCCTAGGGGCAAAGTGCGCATACCGTTGTAATCGGGCGAGTTTCTACTTTCAGATGCAACAGAAATTTTGCGGATTGGTCAATCCGTTCGCGAGATATGGCAGTTTGGAGGTAAGAAACGCTTGAGAAACTCAAAATTTTCGCAGTTCTGATGCTCGACACGAATAACTAGAACGGCCTAGGGGCAAAGTGCGCATACCGTTGTAATCGGGCGAGTTTCTACTTTCAGATGCAACAGAAATTTTGCGGATTGGACAATCCGTTCGCGAGATATGGCAGTTTGGAGGTAAGAAACGCTTGAGAAACTCAAAATTTTCGCAGTTCTGATGCTCGACCCGAATAACTAGAACGGCCTAGGGGAAAACTACACATACCGTTGTAATCGGGAGAGTTTCTACTTTCAGATGCAACAGAAATTTTGCGGATTGGTCAATCCGTTCGCGAGATATGGCAGTTTGGAGGTAAGAAACGCTTGAGAAACTCTAAATTTTCGCAGTTCTGATGCTCGAAACGAATAACTAGAACCGCCTAGGGGAAAAGTACGCATACCGTTGTAATCGGGCGAGTTTCTACTTTCAGATGGAACAGAAATTTTGCGGATTGATCAATCCGTTCGCGAGATATGGCAGTTTGGAAATAAGAAACGCTTGAGAAACTCAAAATTTTCGCAGTTCTGATGCTCGACACGAATAACTAGAACGGCCTAGGGGAAAAGTGCGCATACCGTTGTAATCGGGCGAGTGTCTACTTTCAGATGCAACAGAAATTTTGCGGATTGGTCAATCCGTTCGCGAGATATGGCAGTTTGGAGGTAAGAAACGCTTGAGAAACTCAAAATTTTCGCAGTTCTGATGCTCGACACGAATAACTGGAACGGCCTAGGGGAAAACTACACCTACCTTTGTAATCGGGCGAGTTTCTACTTTCAGAGGCAACAGAAATTTTGCGGATTGGTCAATCCGTTCGCGAGATATGGCAGTTTGGAGGTAAGAAACGCTTGAGAAACTCAAAATTTTCGCAGTTCTGATGCTCGACACGAATAACTAGAACGGTCTAGGGGAAAACTACACCTACCTTTGTAATCGGGCGAGTTTCTACCTTCAGATGCAACAGAAATTTTGCGGATTGATCAATCCGTTCGCGAGATATGGCAGTTTGGAGATAAGAAACGCTTGAGAAACTCAAAATTTTCGCATTTTTGATGCTCTAAACGAATAACTAGAACGGCCTAGGGGAAAACTACACCCACCGTTGTAATCGGGCGAGTTTCTACTTTCAGATGCAACAGAAATTTTGCGGATTGGTCAATCCGTTCGCGAGATATGGCAGTTTGGAGGTAAGAAACGCTTGAGAAACTCAAAATTTTCGCAGTTCTGATGCTCGAAATGAATAACTGGAACGGCCTAGGGGAAAACTACACCTACCGTTGTAATCGGGCGAGTTTCTACTTTCAGATGCAACAGAAATTTTGCGGATTGATCAATCCGTTCGCGAGATATGGCAGTTTGGAGGTAAGAAACGCTTGAGAAACTCAAAATTTTCGCAGTTCTGATGCTCGAAATGAATAACTGGAACGGCCTAGGGGAAAACTACACCTACCGTTGTAATCGGGCGAGTTTCTACTTTCAGATGCAACAGAAATTTTGCGGATTGATCAATCCGTTCGCGAGATATGGCAGTTTGGAGGTAAGAAACGCTTGAGAAACTCAAAATTTTCGCAGTTCTGATGCTCGACACGAATAACTAGAACGGCCTAGGGGAGAAGTGCGCATACCGTTGTAATCGGGCGAGTTTCTACTTTCAGATGCAACAGATATTTTGCGGATTGGTCAATCCGTTCGCGAGATATGGCAGTTTGGAGGTAAGAAACGCTTGAGAAACTCAAAATGTTCGCAGTTCTGATGCTCGACACGAATAACTAGAACGGCCTAGGGGAAAACTACACCTACCTTTGTAATCGGGCGAGTTTCTACTTTCAGATGCAACAGAAATTTTGCGGATTGATCAATCCGTTCGCGAGATATGGCAGTTTGGAGATAAGAAACGCTTGAGAAACTCAAAATTTTCGCAGTTCTGATGCTCGAAACGAGTAACTAGAACGGCCTAGGGGAAAAGTGCGCATACCGATGTAATCGGGCGAGTTTCTACTTTCAGATGCAACAGAAATTTTGCGGATTGGTCAATCCGTTCGCGAGATATGGCAGTTTGGAGGTAAGAAACGCTTGAGAAACTCAAAATTTTCGCAGTTCTGATGCTCGACACGAATAACTAGAACGGCCTAGGGGAAAACTACACCTACCTTTGTAATCGGGCGAGTTTCTACTTTCAGATGCAACAGAAATTTTGCGGATTGGTCAATCCGTTCGCGAGATATGGCAGTTTGGAGGTAAGAAACGCTTGAGAAACTCAAAATTTTCGCAGTTCTGATGCTCGACACGAATAACTAGAACGGCCTAGGGGAGAAGTGCGCATACCGTTGTAATCGGGCGAGTTTCTACTTTCAGATGCAACAGAAATTTTGCGGATTGATCAATCCGTTCGCGAGATATGGCAGTTTGGAGATAAGAAACGCTTGAGAAACTCAAAATTTTCGCAGTTCTGATGCTCGAAACGAATAACTAGAACGGCCTAGGCTAAAACTACACCTACCGTTGTAATCGGGAGAGTTTCTACTTTCAGATGCAACAGAAATTTTGCGGATTGGTCAATCCGTTCGCGAGATATGGCAGTTTGGAGGTAAGAAACGCTTGAGAAACTCAAAATTTTCGCAGTTCTGATGCTCGACACGAATAACTAGAACGGCCTAGGGGAAAAGTGCGCATACCGTTGTAATCGGGCGAGTTTCTACTTTCAGATGCAACAGAAATTTTGCGGATTGGTCAATCCGTTCGCGAGATATGGCAGTTTGGAAGTAAGAAACGCTTGAGAAACTCAAAATTTTCGCAGTTCTGATGCTCGACACGAATAACTAGAACGGCCTAGGGGAAAACTACACCTACCTTTGTAATCGGGCGAGTTTCTACTTTCAGAGGCAACAGAAATTTTGCGGATTGGTCAATCCGTTCGCGAGATATGGCAGTTTGGAGGTAAGAAACGCTTGAGAAACTCAAAATTTTCGCAGTTCTGATGCTCGACACGAATAACTAGAACGGTCTAGGGGCAAGGTGCGCATACCGTTGTAATCGGGCGAGTTTCTACTTTCAGATGCAACAGAAATTTTGCGGATTGGACAATCCGTTCGCGAGATATGGCAGTTTGGAGGTAAGAAACGCTTGAGAAACTCAAAATTTTCGCAGTTCTGATGCTCGACACGAATAACTAGAACGGCCTAGGGGAAAACTACACCTACCTTTGTAATCGGGCGAGTTTCTACTTTCAGATGCAATGGAAATTTTGCGGATTGATCAATCCGTTCGCGAGATATGGCAGTTTGGAGATAAGAAACGCTTGAGAAACTCAAAATTTTCGCAGTTCTGATGCTCGAAACGAATAACTAGAACGGCCTAGGGGAAAACTACACCTACCTTTCTAATCGGGCGAGTTTCTGCTTTCAGATGCAACAGAAATTTTGCGGATTGGTCAATCCGTTCGCGAGATATGGCAGTTTGGAGGTAAGAAACGCTTGAGAAACTCAAAATTTTCGAATTTCTGATGCTCGAAACGAATAACTAGAACTGCCTAGGGGAAAAGAGCGCATACCGTTGTAATCGGGCGAGTTTCTACTTTCAGATGCAACAGAAATTTTGCGGATTGGTCGATCCGTTCGCGAGATATGGCAGTTTGGTGGTAAGAAATGCTTGAGAAACTCAAAATTTTCGCAGTTCTGATGCTCGACACGAATAACTAGAACGGCCTAGAGGAAAAGTGCGCATACCGTTGTAATCGGGCGAGTTTCTACTTTCAGATGCAACAGAAATTTTGCGGATTGGTCAATCCGTTCGCGAGATATGGCAGTTTGGAGGTAAGAAACGCTTGAGAAACTCAAAATTTTCGCAGTTCTGATGCTCGACACGATTAACTAGAACGGCCTAGGGGCAAAGTGCGCATACCGTTGTAATCGGGCGAGTTTCTACTTTCAGATGCAACAGAAATTTTGCGGATTGGTCAATCCGTTCGCGAGATATGGCAGTTTGGAGGTAAGAAACGCTTGAGAAACTCAAAATTTTCGCAGTTCTGATGCTCGACACGAATAACTAGAACGGCCTAGGGGCAAAGTGCGCATACCGTTGTAATCGGGCGAGTTTCTACTTTCAGATGCAACAGAAATTTTGCGGATTGGACAATCCGTTCGCGAGATATGGCAGTTTGGAGGTAAGAAACGCTTGAGAAACTCAAAATTTTCGCAGTTCTGATGCTCGACCCGAATAACTAGAACGGCCTAGGGGAAAACTACACATACCGTTGTAATCGGGAGAGTTTCTACTTTCAGATGCAACAGAAATTTTGCGGATTGGTCAATCCGTTCGCGAGATATGGCAGTTTGGAGGTAAGAAACGCTTGAGAAACTCTAAATTTTCGCAGTTCTGATGCTCGAAACGAATAACTAGAACCGCCTAGGGGAAAAGTACGCATACCGTTGTAATCGGGCGAGTTTCTACTTTCAGATGGAACAGAAATTTTGCGGATTGATCAATCCGTTCGCGAGATATGGCAGTTTGGAAATAAGAAACGCTTGAGAAACTCAAAATTTTCGCAGTTCTGATGCTCGACACGAATAACTAGAACGGCCTAGGGGAAAAGTGCGCATACCGTTGTAATCGGGCGAGTGTCTACTTTCAGATGCAACAGAAATTTTGCGGATTGGTCAATCCGTTCGCGAGATATGGCAGTTTGGAGGTAAGAAACGCTTGAGAAACTCAAAATTTTCGCAGTTCTGATGCTCGACACGAATAACTGGAACGGCCTAGGGGAAAACTACACCTACCTTTGTAATCGGGCGAGTTTCTACTTTCAGAGGCAACAGAAATTTTGCGGATTGGTCAATCCGTTCGCGAGATATGGCAGTTTGGAGGTAAGAAACGCTTGAGAAACTCAAAATTTTCGCAGTTCTGATGCTCGACACGAATAACTAGAACGGTCTAGGGGCAAAGTGCGCATACCTTTGTAATCGGGCGAGTTTCTACTTTCAGATGCAACAGAAATTTTGCGGATTGGACAATCCGTTCGCGAGATATGGCAGTTTGGAGGTAAGAAACGCTTGAGAAACTCAAAATTTTCGCAGTTCTGATGCTCGACACGAATAACTAGAACGGCCTAGGGGAAAACTACACCTACCTTTGTAATCGGGCGAGTTTCTACTTTCAGATGCAACGGAAATTTTGCGGATTGATCAATCCGTTCGCGAGATATGGCAGTTTGGAGATAAGAAACGCTTGAGAAACTCAAAATTTTCGCAGTTCTGATGCTCGAAACGAATAACTAGAACGGCCTAGGGGAAAACTACACCTACCTTTCTAATCGGGCGAGTTTCTGCTTTCAGATGCAACAGAAATTTTGCGGATTGGTCAATCCGTTCGCGAGATATGGCAGTTTGGAGGTAAGAATCGCTTGAGAAACTCAAAATTTTCGAATTTCTGATGCTCGAAACGAATAACTAGAACTGCCTAGGGGAAAAGTGCGCATACCGTTGTAATCGGGCGAGTTTCTACTTTCAGATGCAACAGAAATTTTGCGGATTGGTCGATCCGTTCGCGAGATATGGCAGTTTGGTGGTAAGAAACGCTTGAGAAACTCAAAATTTTCGCAGTTCTGATGCTCGACACGAATAACTAGAACGGCCTAGAGGAAAAGTGCGCATACCGTTGTAATCGGGCGAGTTTCTACTTTCAGATGCAACAGAAATTTTGCGGATTGGTCAATCCGTTCGCGAGATATGGCAGTTTGGAGGTAAGAAACGCTTGAGAAACTCAAAATTTTCGCAGTTCTGATGCTCGACACGATTAACTAGAACGGCCTAGGGGCAAAGTGCGCATACCGTTGTAATCGGGCGAGTTTCTACTTTCAGATGCAACAGAAATTTTGCGGATTGGTCAATCCGTTCGCGAGATATGGCAGTTTGGAGGTAAGAAACGCTTGAGAAACTCAAAATTTTCGCAGTTCTGATGCTCGACACGAATAACTAGAACGGCCTAGGGGCAAAGTGCGCATACCGTTGTAATCGGGCGAGTTTCTACTTTCAGATGCAACAGAAATTTTGCGGATTGGACAATCCGTTCGCGAGATATGGCAGTTTGGAGGTAAGAAACGCTTGAGAAACTCAAAATTTTCGCAGTTCTGATGCTCGACACGAATAACTAGAACGGCCTAGGGGAAAACTACACCTACCTTTGTAATCGGGCGAGTTTCTACTTTCAGATGCAACAGAAATTTTGCGGATTGGTCAATCCGTTCGCGAGATATGGCAGTTTGGAGGTAAGAAACGCTTGAGAAACTCAAAATTTTCGCAGTTCTGATGCTCGACACGAATAACTAGAACGGCCTAGGGGCAAAGTGCGCATACCGTTGTAATCGGGCGAGTTTCTACTTTCAGATGCAACAGAAATTTTGCGGATTGGTCAATCCGTTCGCGAGATATGGCAGTTTGGAGGTAAGAAACGCTTGAGAAACTCAAAATTTTCGCAGTTCTGATGCTCGACACGAATAACTAGAACGGCCTAGGGGAAAACTACACCTACCTTTGTAATCGGGCGAGTTTCTACTTTCAGATGCAACGGAAATTTTGCGGATTGATCAATCCGTTCGCGAGATATGGCAGTTTGGAGATAAGAAACGCTTGAGAAACTCAAAATTTTCGCAGTTCTGATGCTCGAAACGAATAACTAGAACGGCCTAGGGGAAAACTACACCTACCTTTGTAATCGGGCGAGTTTCTACTTTCAGATGCAACAGAAATTTTGCGGATTTGTCAATCCGTTCGCGAGATATGGCAGTTTGGAGGTAAGAAACGCTTGAGAAACTCAAAATTTTCGCAGTTCTGATGCTCGAAACGAATAACTAGAACGGCCTAGGCTAAAACTACACCTACCGTTGTAATCGGGAGAGTTTCTACTTTCAGATGCAACAAAAATTTTGCGGATTGGTCAATCCGTTCGCGACATATGGCAGTTTGGAAGTAAGAAACGCTTGAGAAACTCAAAATTTTCGCAGTTCTGATGCTCGAAAGGAATAACTAGAAACGCTTAGGGGAAAAGTACGCATACCGTTGTAATCGGGCGAGTTTCTACTTTCAGATGGAACAGAAATTTTGCGGATTGATCAATCCGTTCGCGAGATATGGCAGTTTGGAGATAAGAAACGCTTGAGAAACTCAAAATTTTCGCAGTTCTGATGCTCGACACGAATGACTAGAACGGCCTAGGGGAAAAGTGCGCATACCGTTGTAATCGGGCGAGTGTCTACTTTCAGATGCAACAGAAATTTTGCGGATTGGTCAATCCGTTCGCGAGATATGGCAGTTTGGAGGTAAGAAACGCTTGAGAAACTCAAAATTTTCGCAGTTCTGATGCTCGACACGAATAACTAGAACGGCCTAGGGGAAAACTACACCTACCTTTGTAATCGGGCGAGTTTCTACTTTCAGATGCAACGGAAATTTTGCGGATTGATCAATCCGTTCGCGAGATATGGCAGTTTGGATATAAGAAACGCTTGAGAAACTCAAAATTTTCGCAGTTCTGATGCTCGAAACGAATAACTAGAACGGCCTAGGGGAAAACTACACCTACCTTTGTAATCGGGCGAGTTTCTACTTTCAGATGCAACAGAAATTTTGCGGATTTGTCAATCCGTTCGCGAGATATGGCAGTTTGGAGGTAAGAAACGATTGAGAAACTCAAAATTTTCGCAGTTCTGATGCTCGAAACGAATAACTAGAACGGCCTAGGCTAAAACTACACCTACCGTTGTAATCGGGAGAGTTTCTACTTTCAGATGCAACAGAAATTTTGCGGATTGGTCAATCCGTTCGCGAGATATGGCAGTTTGGATGTAAGAAACGCTTGAGAAACTCAAAATTTTCGCAGTTCTGATGCTCGACACGAATAACTAGAACGGCCTAGGGGAAAAGTGCGCATACCGTTGTAATCGGGCGAGTTTCTACTTTCAGATGCAACAGAAATTTTGCGGATTGGTTAATCCGTTCGCGAGATATGGCAGTTTGGAGGTAAGAAACGCTTGAGAAACTCAAAATTATCGCATTTTTCAAGCTCGAAACGAATAACTAGAACGGCCTAGGGGAAAAGTGCGCATACCGCTGTAATCGGGCGAGTTTCTACTTTCAGATGCAACAGAAATTTTGCGGATTGGTCAATCCGTTCGCGAGATATGGCAGTTTGGGGGTAAGAAACGCTTGAGAAACTCAAAATTTTCGCAGTTCTGATGCTCGACACGATTAACTAGAACGGCCTAGGGGCAAAGTGCGCATACCGTTGTAATCGGGCGAGTTTCTACTTTCAGATGCAACAGAAATTTTGCGGATTGGTCAATCCGTTCGCGAGATATGGCAGTTTGGAGGTAAGAAACGCTTGAGAAACTCAAAATTTACGCAGTTCTGATGCTCGACACGAATAACTAGAACGGCCTAGGGGAAAAGAGCGCCTACCGTTGTAATCGGACGAGTTTCTACTTTCAGATGCAACAGAAATTTTGCGGATTGGTCAATCTGTTCGCGAGATATGGCAGTTTGGATGTAAGAAACGCTTGAGAAACTCAAAATTTTCGCAGTTCTGATGCTCGAAATGAATAACTAGAACGGCCTAGGGGAAAAGTGCGCATACCGTTGTAATCGGGCGAGTTTCTACTTTCAGATGCAACAGAAATTTTGCGGATTGGTCAATCCGTTCGCGAGATATGGCAGTTTGGAGGTAAGAAACGCTTGAGAAACTCAAAATTTTCGCAGTTCTGATGCTCGACACGATTAACTAGAACGGCCTAGGGGCAAAGTGCGCATACCGTTGTAATCGGGCGAGTTTCTACTTTCAGATGCAACAGAAATTTTGCGGATTGGTCAATCCGTTCGCGAGATATGGCAGTTTGGAGGTAAGAAACGCTTGAGAAACTCAAAATTTTCGCAGTTCTGATGCTCGAAACGAATAACTAGAACCGCCTAGGGGAAAAGTGCGCATACCGTTGTAATCGGGCGAGTTTCTACTTTCAGATGCAACAGAAATTTTGCGGATTGGTGAATCCGTTCGCGAGATATGGCAGTTTGGAGGTAAGAAACGCTTGAGAAACTCAAAATTTTGGCAGTTCTGATGCTCGAAACGAATAACTAGAACGGCCTAGGGGAAAACTACACCTACCGTTGTAATCGGGAGAGTTTCTACTTTCAGATGCAACAGAAATTTTGCGGATTGGTCAATCCGTTCGCGAGATATGGCAGTTTGGAGGTAAGAAACGCTTGAGAAACTCAAAATTTTCGCAGTTCTGATGCTCGACACGAATAACTAGAACGGCCTAGGGGAAAAGTGCGCATACCGTTGTAATCGGGCGAGTTTCTACTTTCAGATGCAACAGAAATTTTGCGGATTGGTCAATCCGTTCGCGAGATATGGCAGTTTGGAGGTAAGAAACGCTTATGAAACTCAAAATTTTCGCAGTTCTGATGCTCGACACGAATAACTAGAACGGCCTAGGGGAAAAGAGCGCCTACCGTTGTAATCGGACGAGTTTCTACTTTCAGATGCAACAGAAATTTTGCGGATTGGTCAATCCGTTCGCGAGATATGGCAGTTTGGATGTAAGAAACGCTTGAGAAACTCAAAATTTTCGCAGTTCTGATGCTCGACACGAATAACTAGAACGGCCTAGGGGAAAACTACACCTCCCGTTGTAATCGGGCGAGTTTCTACTTTCAGATGCAACAGAAATTTTGCGGATTGGTCAATCCTTTCGCGAGATATGGCAGTTTGGAGGTAAGAAACGCTTGAGAAACTCAAAATTTTCGCAGTTCTGATGCTCGAGACGAATAACTAGAACGGTCTAGGGGCAAAGTGCACATACCGTTGTAATCGGGCGAGTTTCTACTTTCAGATGCAACAGAAATTTTGCGGATTGGTCAATCCGGTCGCGAGATATCGCAGTTTGGAGGTAAGAAACGCTTGAGAAACTCAAAATTTTCGCAGTTCTGATGCTCGACACGAATAACTAGAACGGCCTAGGGGAAAACTACACCTACCTTTGTAATCGGGCGAGTTTCTACTTTCAGATGCAAGAGAAATTTTGCGGATTGGTCAATCCGTTCGCGAGATATGGCAGTTTGGAGGTAAGAAACGCTTATGAAACTCAAAATTTTCGCAGTTCTGATGCTCGACACGAATAACTAGAACGGCCTAGGGGAAAAGAGCGCCTACCGTTGTAATCGGACGAGTTTCTACTTTCAGATGCAACAGAAATTTTGCGGATTGGTCAATCCGTTCGCGAGATATGGCAGTTTGGATGTAAGAAACGCTTGAGAAACTCAAAATTTTCGCAGTTCTGATGCTCGACACGAATAACTAGAACGGCCTAGGGGAAAAGTGCGCATACCGTTGTAATCGGGCGAGTTTCTACTTTCAGATGCAACAGAAATTTTGCGGATTGGTCAATCCGTTCGCGAGATATGGCAGTTTGGAGGTAAGAAACGCTTGAGAAACTCAAAATTTTCGCAGTTCTGATGCTCGAAATGAATAACTGGAACGGCCTAGGGGAAAACTACACCTCCCGTTGTAATCGGGCGAGTTTCTACTTTCAGATGCAACAGAAATTTTGCGGATTGGTCAATCCTTTCGCGAGATATGGCAGTTTGGAGGTAAGAAACGCTTGAGAAACTCAAAATTTTCGCAGTTCTGATGCTCGAGACGAATAACTAGAACGGTCTAGGGGCAAAGTGCACATACCGTTGTAATCGGGCGAGTTTCTACTTTCAGATGCAACAGAAATTTTGCGGATTGGTCAATCCGGTCGCGAGATATCGCAGTTTGGAGGTAAGAAACGCTTGAGAAACTCAAAATTTTCGCAGTTCTGATGCTCGACACGAATAACTAGAACGGCCTAGGGGAAAACTACACCTACCTTTGTAATCGGGCGAGTTTCTACTTTCAGATGCAACAGAAATTTTGCGGATTGGTCAATCCGTTCGCGAGATATGGCAGTTTGGAGGTAAGAAACGCTTGAGAAACTCAAAATTTTCGCAGTTCTGATGCTCGACACGAATAACTAGAACGGCCTAGGGGCAAAGTGCGCATACCGTTGTAATCGGGCGAGTTTCTACTTTCAGATACAACAGAAATTTTGCGGATTGGTCAATCCGTTCGCGAGATATGGCAGTTTGGAGGTAAGAAACGCTTGAGAAACTCAAAATTTTCGCAGTTCTGATGCTCGACACGAAAAACTAGAACGGCCTAGGGGAAAAGTGCGCATACCGTTGTAATCGGGCGAGTTTCTACTTTCAGATGCAACAGAAATTTTGCGGATTGGTCAATCCGTTCGCGAGATATGGCAGTTTGGAGGTAAGAAATGCTTGAGAAACTCAAAATTTTCGCAGTTCTGATGCTCGACACGAATAACTAGAACGGCCTAGGGGCAAAGTGCGCATACCGTTGTAATCGGGCGAGTTTCTACTTTCAGATGCAACAGAAATTTTGCGGATTGGTCAATCCGTTCGCGAGATATGGCAGTTTGGAGGTAAGAAACGCTTGAGAAACTCAAAATTTTCGCAGTTCTGATGCTCGACACGAATAACTAGAACGGTCTAGGGGAAAGCTACACCTACCGTTGTAATCGGGCGAGTTTCTACTTTCAGGTGCAACAGAAATTTTGCGGATTGGTGAATCCGTTCGCGAGATATGGCAGTTTGGAGGTAAGAAACGCTTGGGAAACTCAAAATTTTCGCAGTTCTGATGCTCGACACGAATAACTAGAATGGCCTGGGGGAAAAGACCGCATACCGTTGTATTCGGGCGAGTTTCTACTTTTAGATGCAACAGAAATTTTGCGGATTGGTCAATCCGTTCGCGAGATATGGCAGTTTGGGGATAAGAAACGCTTGAGAAACTCAAAATTTTCGCATATCTGATGCTCGATACGAATAACTAGAACGGCCTAGGGGAAAAGTGCGCATACAGTTGTAATCGGGCGTGTTTCTACTTTCAGATGCAACAGAAATTTTGCGGATTGGTCAATCCGTTCGCGAGATATGGCAGTTTGGAGGTAAGAAACGCTTGAGAAACTCAAAATTTTCGCAGTTCTGATGCTCGACACGAATAACTAGAACGGCCTAGGGGAAAACTACACCTACCTTTGTAATCGAGCGAGTTTCTACTTTCAGATGCAACAGAAATTTTGCGGATTGATCAATCCGTTCGTGAGATATGGCAGTTTGGAGGTAAGAAACCCTTGAGAAACTCAAAATTTTCGCAGTTCTGATGCTCGAAACGAATAACTAGAACGGCCTAGGGGAAAACTACACCTACCGTTGTAATCGGGAGAGTTTCTACTTTCAGATGCAACAGAAATTTTGCGGATTGGTCAATCCGTTCGCGAAATATGGCAGTTTGGAGGTAAGAAACGCTTGAGAAACTCAAAATTTTCGCAGTTCTGATGCTCGAAACGAATAACTAGAACCGCCTAGGGGAAAAGTACGCATACCGTTGTAATCGGGCGAGTTTCTACTTTCAGATGGAACAGAAATTTTGCGGATTGATCAATCCGTTCGCGAGATATGGCAGTTTGGAAATAAGAAACGCTTGAGAAACTCAAAATTTTCGCAGTTCTGATGCTCGACACGAATAACTAGAACGGCCTAGGGGAAAAGTGCGCATACCGTTGTAATCGGGCGAGTGTCTACTTTCAGATGCAACAGAAATTTTGCGGATTGGTCAATCCGTTCGCGAGATATGGCAGTTTGGAGGTAAGAAACGCTTGAGAAACTCAAAATTTTCGCAGTTCTGATGCTCGACACGAATAACTGGAACGGCCTAGGGGAAAACTACACCTACCTTTGTAATCGGGCGAGTTTCTACTTTCAGATGCAACGGAAATTTTGCGGATTGGTCAATCCGTTCGCGAGATATGGCACTTTGGAGATAAGAAACGCTTGAGAAACTCAAAATTTTCGCAGTTCTGATGCTCGAAACGAATAACTAGAACGGCCTAGGGGAAAACTACACCTACCTTTGTAATCGGGCGAGTTTCTACTTTCAGATGCAACAGAAATTTTGCGGATTTGTCAATCCGTTCGCGAGATATGGCAGTTTGGAGGTAAGAAACGCTTGAGAAACTCAAAATTTTCGCAGTTCTGATGCTCGAAACGAATAACTAGAACGGCCTAGGCTAAAACTACACCTACCGTTGTAATCGGGAGAGTTTCTACTTTCAGATGCAACAGAAATTTTGCGGATTGGTCAATCCGTTCGCGAGATATGGCAGTTTGGAGGTAAGAACCGCTTGAGAAACTCAAAATTTTCGCAGTTCTGATGCTCGACACGAATAACTAGAACGGCCTAGGGGAAAAGTGCGCATACCTTTGTAATCGGGCGAGTTTCTACTTTCAGATGCAACAGAAATTTTGCGGATTGGTCAATCCGTTCGCGAGATATGGCAGTTTGGAGGTAAGAAATGCTTGAGAAACTCAAAATTTTCGCAGTTCTGATGCTCGACACGAATAACTAGAGCGGCCTAGGGGAAAAGTACGCACACCGTTGTAATCGGGCGAGTTTCTACTTTCAGATGGAACAGAAATTTTGCGGATTGGTCAATCCGTTCGCGAGATATGGCAGTTTGGAGGTAAGAAACGCTTGAGAAACTCAAAATTTTCGCAGTTCTGATGCTCGACACGAATAACTAGAACGGCCTAGGGGAAAAGAGCGCCTACCGTTGTAATCGGACGAGTTTCTACTTTCAGATGCAACAGAAATTTTGCGGATTGGTCAATCCGTTCGCGAGATATGGCAGTTTGGAGGTAAGAAACGCTTGAGAAACTCAAAATTTTCGCAGTTCTGATGCTCGAAATGAATAACTGGAACGGCCTAGGGGAAAACTACACCTCCCGTTGTAATCGGGCGAGTTTCTACTTTCAGATGCAACAGAAATTTTGCGGATTGGTCAATCCGTTCGCGAGATATGGCAGTTTGGAAGTAAGAAACGCTTGAGAAACTCAAAATTTTCGCAGTTCTGATGCTCGACACGAATAACTAGAACGGCCTAGGGGAATACTACACCTACCTTTGTAATCGGGCGAGTTTCTACTTTCAGATGCAACAGAAATTTTGCGGATTGGTCAATCCGTTCGCGAGATATGGCAGTTTGGAGGTAAGAAACTCTTGAGAAACTCAAAATTTTCGCAGTTCTGATGCTCGACACGAATAACTAGAACGGCCTAGGGGCAAAGTGCGCATACCGTTGTAATCGGGCGAGTTTCTACTTTCAGATGCAACAGAAATTTTGCGGATTGGACAATCCGTTCGCGAGATATGGCAGTTTGGGGGTAAGAAACGCTTGAGAAACTCAAAATTTTCGCAGTTCTGATGCTCGACACGAATAACTAGAACGGCCTAGGGGAAAACTACACCTACCTTTGTAATCGGGCGAGTTTCTACTTTCAGAGGCAACAGAAATTTTGCGGATTGGTCAATCCGTTCGCGAGATATGGCAGTTTGGAGGTAAGAAACGCTTGAGAAACTCAAAATTTTCGCAGTTCTGATGCTCGACACGAATAACTAGAACGGCCTAGGGGCAAAGTGCGCATACCGTTGTAATCGGGCGAGTTTCTACTTTCAGATGCAACAGAAATTTTGCGGATTGGACAATCCGTTCGCGAGATATGGCAGTTTGGAGGTAAGAAACGCTTGAGAAACTCAAAATTTTCGCAGTTCTGATGCTCGACACGAATAACTAGAACGGCCTAGGGGAAAACTACACCTACCTTTGTAATCGGGCGAGTTTCTACTTTCAGATGCAACGGAAATTTTGCGGATTGATCAATCCGTTCGCGAGATATGGCAGTTTGGAGATAAGAAACGCTTGAGAAACTCAAAATTTTCGCAGTTCTGATGCTCGAAACGAATAACTAGAACGGCCTAGGGGAAAACTACACCTACCTTTGTAATCGGGCGAGTTTCTACTTTCAGATGCAACAGAAATTTTGCGGATTGGTCAATCCGTTCGCGAGATATGGCAGCTTGGAGGTAAGAAACGCTTGAGAAACTCAAAATTTTCGAATTTCTGATGCTCGAAACGAATAACTAGAACTGCCTAGGGGAAAAGTGCGCATACCGTTGTAATCGGGCGAGTTTCTACTTTCAGATGCAACAGAAATTTTGCGGATTGGTCGATCCGTTCGCGAGATATGGCAGTTTGGTGGTAAGAAACGCTTGAGAAACTCAAAATTTTCGCAGTTCTGATGCTCGACACGAATAACTAGAACGGCCTAGAGGAAAAGTGCGCATACCGTTGTAATCGGGCGAGTTTCTACTTTCAGATGCAACAGAAATTTTGCGGATTGGTCAATCCCTTCGCGAGATATGGCAGTTTGGAGGTAAGAAACGCTTGAGAAACTCAAAATTTTCGCAGTTCTGATGCTCGACACGATTAACTAGAACGGCCTAGGGGCAAAGTGCGCATACCGTTGTAATCGGGCGAGTTTCTACTTTCAGATGCAACAGAAATTTTGCGGATTGGTCAATCCGTTCGCGAGATATGGCAGTTTGGAGGTAAGAAACGCTTGAGAAACTCAAAATTTTCGCAGTTCTGATGCTCGACACGAATAACTAGAACGGCCTAGGGGCAAAGTGCGCATACCGTTGTAATCGGGCGAGTTTCTACTTTCAGATGCAACAGAAATTTTGCGGATTGGACAATCCGTTCGCGAGATATGGCAGTTTGGAGGTAAGAAACGCTTGAGAAACTCAAAATTTTCGCAGTTCTGATGCTCGACACGAATAACTAGAACGGCCTAGGGGAAAACTACACCTACCTTTGTAATCGGGCGAGTTTCTACTTTCAGATGCAACAGAAATTTTGCGGATTGGTCAATCCGTTCGCGAGATATGGCAGTATGGAGGTAAGAAACGCTTGAGAAACTCAAAATTTTCGCAGTTCTGATGCTCGACACGAATAACTAGAACGGCCTAGGGGCAAAGTGCGCATACCGTTGTAATCGGGCGAGTTTCTACTTTCAGATGCAACAGAAATTTTGCGGATTGGTCAATCCTTTCGCGAGATATGGCAGTTTGGAGGTAAGAAACGCTTGAGAAACTCAAAATTTTCGCAGTTCTGATGCTCGAGACGAATAACTAGAACGGTCTAGGGGCAAAGTGCACATACCGTTGTAATCGGGCGAGTTTCTACTTTCAGATGCAACAGAAATTTTGCGGATTGGTCAATCCGGTCGCGAGATATCGCAGTTTGGAGGTAAGAAACGCTTGAGAAACTCAAAATTTTCGCAGTTCTGATGCTCGACACGAATAACTAGAACGGCCTAGGGGAAAAGTGCGCACACCGTTGTAATCGGGCGAGTTTCTACTTTCAGATGCAACAGAAATTTTGCGGATTTGTCAATCCGTTCGCGAGATATGGCAGTTTGGAGGTAAGAAACGCTTGAGAAACTCAAAATTTTCGCAGTTCTGATGCTCGAAACGAATAACTAGAACGGCCTAGGCTAAAACTACACCTACCGTTGTAATCGGGAGAGTTTCTACTTTCAGGTGCAACAGAAATTTTGCGGATTGGTCAATCCGTTCGCGAGATATGGCAGTTTGGAGGTAAGAACCGCTTGAGAAACTCAAAATTTTCGCAGTTCTGATGCTCGACACGAATAACTAGAACGGCCTAGGGGAAAAGTGCGCATACCTTTGTAATCGGGCGAGTTTCTACTTTCAGATGCAACAGAAATTTTGCGGATTGGTCAATCCGTTCGCGAGATATGGCAGTTTGGAGGTAAGAAATGCTTGAGAAACTCAAAATTTTCGCAGTTCTGATGCTCGACACGAATAACTAGAGCGGCCTAGGGGAAAAGTACGCACACCGTTGTAATCGGGCGAGTTTCTACTTTCAGATGGAACAGAAATTTTGCGGATTGGTCAATCCGTTCGCGAGATATGGCAGTTTGGAGGTAAGAAACGCTTGAGAAACTCAAAATTTTCGCAGTTCTGATGCTCGACACGAATAACTAGAACGGCCTAGGGGAAAAGAGCGCCTACCGTTGTAATCGGACGAGTTTCTACTTTCAGATGCAACAGAAATTTTGCGGATTCGTCAATCCGTTCGCGAGATATGGCAGTTTGGATGTAAGAAACGCTTGAGAAACTCAAAATTTTCGCAGTTCTGATGCTCGACACGAATAACTAGAACGGCCTAGGGGAAAAGTGCGCATACCGTTGTAATCGGGCGAGTTTCTACTTTCAGATGCAACAGAAATTTTGCGGATTGGTCAATCCGTTCGCGAGATATGGCAGTTTGGAGGTAAGAAACGCTTGAGAAACTCAAAATTTTCGCAGTTCTGATGCTCGAAATGAATAACTGGAACGGCCTAGGGGAAAACTACACCTCCCGTTGTAATCGGGCGAGTTTCTACTTTCAGATGCAACAGAAATTTTGCGGATTGGTCAATCCGTTCGCGAGATATGGCAGTTTGGAAGTAAGAAACGCTTGAGAAACTCAAAATTTTCGCAGTTCTGATGCTCGACACGAATAACTAGAACGGCCTAGGGGAATACTACACCTACCTTTGTAATCGGGCGAGTTTCTACTTTCAGATGCAACAGAAATTTTGCGGATTGGTCAATCCGTTCGCGAGATATGGCAGTTTGGAGGTAAGAAACTCTTGAGAAACTCAAAATTTTCGCAGTTCTGATGCTCGACACGAATAACTAGAACGGCCTAGGGGCAAAGTGCGCATACCGTTGTAATCGGGCGAGTTTCTACTTTCAGATGCAACAGAAATTTTGCGGATTGGACAATCCGTTCGCGAGATATGGCAGTTTGGGGGTAAGAAACGCTTGAGAAACTCAAAATTTTCGCAGTTCTGATGCTCGACACGAATAACTAGAACGGCCTAGGGGAAAACTACACCTACCTTTGTAATCGGGCGAGTTTCTACTTTCAGAGGCAACAGAAATTTTGCGGATTGGTCAATCCGTTCGCGAGATATGGCAGTTTGGAGGTAAGAAACGCTTGAGAAACTCAAAATTTTCGCAGTTCTGATGCTCGACACGAATAACTAGAACGGCCTAGGGGCAAAGTGCGCATACCGTTGTAATCGGGCGAGTTTCTACTTTCAGATGCAACAGAAATTTTGCGGATTGGACAATCCGTTCGCGAGATATGGCAGTTTGGAGGTAAGAAACGCTTGAGAAACTCAAAATTTTCGCAGTTCTGATGCTCGACACGAATAACTAGAACGGCCTAGGGGAAAACTACACCTACCTTTGTAATCGGGCGAGTTTCTACTTTCAGATGCAACGGAAATTTTGCGGATTGATCAATCCGTTCGCGAGATATGGCAGTTTGGAGATAAGAAACGCTTGAGAAACTCAAAATTTTCGCAGTTCTGATGCTCGAAACGAATAACTAGAACGGCCTAGGGGAAAACTACACCTACCTTTGTAATCGGGCGAGTTTCTACTTTCAGATGCAACAGAAATTTTGCGGATTGGTCAATCCGTTCGCGAGATATGGCAGTTTGGAGGTAAGAAACGCTTGAGAAACTCAAAATTTTCGAATTTCTGATGCTCGAAACGAATAACTAGAACTGCCTAGGGGAAAAGTGCGCATACCGTTGTAATCGGGCGAGTTTCTACTTTCAGATGCAACAGAAATTTTGCGGATTGGTCGATCCGTTCGCGAGATATGGCAGTTTGGTGGTAAGAAACGCTTGAGAAACTCAAAATTTTCGCAGTTCTGATGCTCGACACGAATAACTAGAACGGCCTAGAGGAAAAGTGCGCATACCGTTGTAATCGGGCGAGTTTCTACTTTCAGATGCAACAGAAATTTTGCGGATTGGTCAATCCCTTCGCGAGATATGGCAGTTTGGAGGTAAGAAACGCTTGAGAAACTCAAAATTTTCGCAGTTCTGATGCTCGACACGATTAACTAGAACGGCCTAGGGGCAAAGTGCGCATACCGTTGTAATCGGGCGAGTTTCTACTTTCAGATGCAACAGAAATTTTGCGGATTGGTCAATCCGTTCGCGAGATATGGCAGTTTGGAGGTAAGAAACGCTTGAGAAACTCAAAATTTTCGCAGTTCTGATGCTCGACACGAATAACTAGAACGGCCTAGGGGCAAAGTGCGCATACCGTTGTAATCGGGCGAGTTTCTACTTTCAGATGCAACAGAAATTTTGCGGATTGGACAATCCGTTCGCGAGATATGGCAGTTTGGAGGTAAGAAACGCTTGAGAAACTCAAAATTTTCGCAGTTCTGATGCTCGACACGAATAACTAGAACGGCCTAGGGGAAAACTACACCTACCTTTGTAATCGGGCGAGTTTCTACTTTCAGATGCAACAGAAATTTTGCGGATTGGTCAATCCGTTCGCGAGATATGGCAGTATGGAGGTAAGAAACGCTTGAGAAACTCAAAATTTTCGCAGTTCTGATGCTCGACACGAATAACTAGAACGGCCTAGGGGCAAAGTGCGCATACCGTTGTAATCGGGCGAGTTTCTACTTTCAGATGCAACAGAAATTTTGCGGATTGGTCAATCCTTTCGCGAGATATGGCAGTTTGGAGGTAAGAAACGCTTGAGAAACTCAAAATTTTCGCAGTTCTGATGCTCGAGACGAATAACTAGAACGGTCTAGGGGCAAAGTGCACATACCGTTGTAATCGGGCGAGTTTCTACTTTCAGATGCAACAGAAATTTTGCGGATTGGTCAATCCGGTCGCGAGATATCGCAGTTTGGAGGTAAGAAACGCTTGAGAAACTCAAAATTTTCGCAGTTCTGATGCTCGACACGAATAACTAGAACGGCCTAGGGGAAAAGTGCGCACACCGTTGTAATCGGGCGAGTTTCTACTTTCAGATGCAACAGAAATTTTGCGGATTGGTCAATCCTTTCGCGAGATATGGCAGTTTGGAGGTAAGAAACGCTTGAGAAACTCAAAATTTTCGCAGTTCTGATGCTCGACACGAATAACTAGAACGGCCTAGGGGAAAAGAGCGCCTACCGTTGTAATCGGACGAGTTTCTACTTTCAGATGCAACAGAAATTTTGCGGATGGGTCAATCCGTTCGCGAGATATGGCAGTTTGGATGTAAGAAACGCTTGAGAAACTCAAAATTTTCGCAGTTCTGATGCTCGACACGAATAACTAGAACGGCCTAGGGGAAAAGTGCGCATACCGTTGTAATCGGGCGAGTTTCTACTTTCAGATGCAACAGAAATTTTGCGGATTGGTCAATCCGTTCGCGAGATATGGCAGTTTGGAGGTAAGAAACGCTTGAGAAACTCAAAATTTTCGCAGTTCTGATGCTCGAAATGAATAACTGGAACGGCCTAGGGGAAAACTACACCTCCCGTTGTAATCGGGCGAGTTTCTACTTTCAGATGCAACAGAAATTTTGCGGATTGGTCAATCCTTTCGCGAGATATGGCAGTTTGGAGGTAAGAAACGCTTGAGAAACTCAAAATTTTCGCAGTTCTGATGCTCGAGACGAATAACTAGAACGGTCTAGGGGCAAAGTGCACATACCGTTGTAATCGGGCGAGTTTCTACTTTCAGATGCAACAGAAATTTTGCGGATTGGTCAATCCGGTCGCGAGATATCGCAGTTTGGAGGTAAGAAACGCTTGAGAAACTCAAAATTTTCGCAGTTCTGATGCTCGACACGAATAACTAGAACGGCCTAGGGGAAAAGTGCGCACACCGTTGTAATCGGGCGAGTTTCTACTTTCAGATGCAACAGAAATTTTGCGGATTGGTCAATCCTTTCGCGAGATATGGCAGTTTGGAGGTAAGAAACGCTTGAGAAACTCAAAATTTTCGCAGTTCTGATGCTCGACACGAATAACTAGAACGGCCTAGGGGAAAAGAGCGCCTACCGTTGTAATCGGACGAGTTTCTACTTTCAGATGCAACAGAAATTTTGCGGATTGGTCAATCCGTTCGCGAGATATGGCAGTTTGGATGTAAGAAACGCTTGAGAAACTCAAAATTTTCGCAGTTCTGATGCTCGACACGAATAACTAGAACGGCCTAGGGGAAATCTACACCTACCTTTGTAATCGGGCGAGTTTCTACTTTCAGATGCAACGGAAATTTTGCGGATTGATCAATCCGTTCGCGAGATATGGCAGTTTGGAGATAAGAAACGCTTGAGAAACTCAAAATTTTCGCAGTTCTGATGCTCGAAACGAATAACTAGAACGGCCTAGGGGAAAACTACACATACCTTTGTAATCGGGCGAGTTTCTACTTTCAGATGCAACAGAAATTTTGCGGATTGGTCAATCCGTTCGCGAGATATGGCAGCTTGGAGGTAAGAAACGCTTGAGAAACTCAAAATTTTCGAATTTCTGATGCTCGAAACGAATAACTAGAACTGCCTAGGGGAAAAGTGCGCATACCGTTGTAATCGGGCGAGTTTCTACTTTCAGATGCAACAGAAATTTTGCGGATTGGTCGATCCGTTCGCGAGATATGGCAGTTTGGTGGTAAGAAACGCTTGAGAAACTCAAAATTTTCGCAGTTCTGATGCTCGACACGAATAACTAGAACGGCCTAGAGGAAAAGTGCGCATACCGTTGTAATCGGGCGAGTTTCTACTTTCAGATGCAACAGAAATTTTGCGGATTGGTCAATCCCTTCGCGAGATATGGCAGTTTGGAGGTAAGAAACGCTTGAGAAACTCAAAATTTTCGCAGTTCTGATGCTCGACACGATTAACTAGAACGGCCTAGGGGCAAAGTGCGCATACCGTTGTAATCGGGCGAGTTTCTACTTTCAGATGCAACAGAAATTTTGCGGATTGGTCAATCCGTTCGCGAGATATGGCAGTTTGGAGGTAAGAAACGCTTGAGAAACTCAAAATTTTCGCAGTTCTGATGCTCGACACGAATAACTAGAACGGCCTAGGGGCAAAGTGCGCATACCGTTGTAATCGGGCGAGTTTCTACTTTCAGATGCAACAGAAATTTTGCGGATTGGACAATCCGTTCGCGAGATATGGCAGTTTGGAGGTAAGAAACGCTTGAGAAACTCAAAATTTTCGCAGTTCTGATGCTCGACACGAATAACTAGAACGGCCTAGGGGAAAACTACACCTACCTTTGTAATCGGGCGAGTTTCTACTTTCAGATGCAACAGAAATTTTGCGGATTGGTCAATCCGTTCGCGAGATATGGCAGTATGGAGGTAAGAAACGCTTGAGAAACTCAAAATTTTCGCAGTTCTGATGCTCGACACGAATAACTAGAACGGCCTAGGGGCAAAGTGCGCATACCGTTGTAATCGGGCGAGTTTCTACTTTCAGATGCAACAGAAATTTTGCGGATTGGTCAATCCGTTCGCGAGATATGGCAGTTTGGAGGTAAGAAACGCTTGAGAAACTCAAAATTTTCGCAGTTCTGATGCTCGACACGAATAACTAGAACGGCCTAGGGGAAAACTACACCTACCTTTGTAATCGGGCGAGTTTCTACTTTCAGATGCAACGGAAATTTTGCGGATTGATCAATCCGTTCGCGAGATATGGCAGTTTGGAGATAAGAAACGCTTGAGAAACTCAAAATTTTCGCAGTTCTGATGCTCGAAACGAATAACTAGAACGGCCTAGGGGAAAACTACACCTACCTTTGTAATCGGGCGAGTTTCTACTTTCAGATGCAACAGAAATTTTGCGGATTGGTCAATCCGTTCGCGAGATATGGCAGTTTGGAGGTAAGAAACGCTTGAGAAACTCAAAATTTTCGCAGTTCTGATGCTCGACACGAAAAACTAGAACGGCCTAGGGGAAAAGTGCGCATACCGTTGTAATCGGGCGAGTTTCTACTTTCAGATGCAACAGAAATTTTGCGGATTGGTCAATCCGTTCGCGAGATATGGCAGTTTGGAGGTAAGAAATGCTTGAGAAACTCAAAATTTTCGCAGTTCTGATGCTCGACACGAATAACTAGAACGGCCTAGGGGCAAAGTGCGCATACCGTTGTAATCGGGCGAGTTTCTACTTTCAGATGCAACAGAAATTTTGCGGATTGGTCAATCCGTTCGCGAGATATGGCAGTTTGGAGGTAAGAAACGCTTGAGAAACTCAAAATTTTCGCAGTTCTGATGCTCGACACGAATAACTAGAACGGCCTAGGGGAAAAGAGCGCCTACCGTTGTAATCGGACGAGTTTCTACTTTCAGATGCAACAGAAATTTTGCGGATTGGTCAATCCGTTCGCGAGATATGGCAGTTTGGATGTAAGAAACGCTTGAGAAACTCAAAATTTTCGCAGTTCTGATGCTCGACACGAATAACTAGAACGGCCTAGGGGAAAAGTGCGCATACCGTTGTAATCGGGCGAGTTTCTACTTTCAGATGCAACAGAAATTTTGCGGATTGGTCAATCCGTTCGCGAGATATGGCAGTTTGGAGGTAAGAAACGCTTGAGAAACTCAAAATTTTCGCAGTTCTGATGCTCGAAATGAATAACTGGAACGGCCTAGGGGAAAACTACACCTCCCGTTGTAATCGGGCGAGTTTCTACTTTCAGATGCAACAGAAATTTTGCGGATTGGTCAATCCTTTCGCGAGATATGGCAGTTTGGAGTTAAGAAACGCTTGAGAAACTCAAAATTTTCGCAGTTCTGATGCTCGAGACGAATAACTAGAACGGTCTAGGGGCAAAGTGCACATACCGTTGTAATCGGGCGAGTTTCTACTTTCAGATGCAACAGAAATTTTGCGGATTGGTCAATCCGGTCGCGAGATATCGCAGTTTGGAGGTAAGAAACGCTTGAGAAACTCAAAATTTTCGCAGTTCTGATGCTCGACACGAATAACTAGAACGGCCTAGGGGAAAAGTGCGCACACCGTTGTAATCGGGCGAGTTTCTACTTTCAGATGCAACAGAAATTTTGCGGATTGGTCAATCCTTTCGCGAGATATGGCAGTTTGGAGGTAAGAAACGCTTGAGAAACTCAAAATTTTCGCAGTTCTGATGCTCGACACGAATAACTAGAACGGCCTAGGGGAAAAGAGCGCCTACCGTTGTAATCGGACGAGTTTCTACTTTCAGATGCAACAGAAATTTTGCGGATTGGTCAATCCGTTCGCGAGATATGGCAGTTTGGATGTAAGAAACGCTTGAGAAACTCAAAATTTTCGCAGTTCTGATGCTCGACACGAATAACTAGAACGGCCTAGGGGAAAAGTGCGCATACCGTTGTAATCGGGCGAGTTTCTACTTTCAGATGCAACAGAAATTTTGCGGATTGGTCAATCCGTTCGCGAGATATGGCAGTTTGGAGGTAAGAAACGCTTGAGAAACTCAAAATTTTCGCAGTTCTGATGCTCGAAATGAATAACTGGAACGGCCTAGGGGAAAACTACACCTCCCGTTGTAATCGGGCGAGTTTCTACTTTCAGATGCAACAGAAATTTTGCGGATTGGTCAATCCTTTCGCGAGATATGGCAGTTTGGAGGTAAGAAACGCTTGAGAAACTCAAAATTTTCGCAGTTCTGATGCTCGAGACGAATAACTAGAACAGTCTAGGGGCAAAGTGCACATACCGTTGTAATCGGGCGAGTTTCTACTTTCAGATGCAACAGAAATTTTGCGGATTGGTCAATCCGGTCGCGAGATATCGCAGTTTGGAGGTAAGAAACGCTTGAGAAACTCAAAATTTTCGCAGTTCTGATGCTCGACACGAATAACTAGAACGGCCTAGGGGAAAACTACACCTACCTTTGTAATCGGGCGAGTTTCTACTTTCAGGTGCAACAGAAATTTTGCGGATTGGTCAATCCGTTCGCGAGATATGGCAGTTTGGAGGTAAGAAACGCTTGAGAAACTCAAAATTTTCGCAGTTCTGATGCTCGACACGAATAACTAGAACGGCCTAGGGGCAAAGTGCGCATACCGTTGTAATCGGGCGAGTTTCTACTTTCAGATGCAACAGAAATTTTGCGGATTGGTCAATCCGTTCGCGAGATATGGCAGTTTGGAGGTAAGAAACGCTTGAGAAACTCAAAATTTTCGCAGTTCTGATGCTCGACACGAAAAACTAGAACGGCCTAGGGGAAAAGTGCGCATACCGTTGTAATCGGGCGAGTTTCTACTTTCAGATGCAACAGAAATTTTGCGGATTGGTCAATCCGTTCGCGAGATATGGCAGTTTGGAGGTAAGAAATGCTTGAGAAACTCAAAATTTTCGCAGTTCTGATGCTCGACACGAATAACTAGAACGGCCTAGGGGCAAAGTGCGCATACCGTTGTAATCGGGCGAGTTTCTACTTTCAGATGCAACAGAAATTTTGCGGATTGGTCAATCCGTTCGCGAGATATGGCAGTTTGGAGGTAAGAAACGCTTGAGAAACTCAAAATTTTCGCAGTTCTGATGCTCGACACGAATAACTAGAACGGCCTAGGGGAAAACTACACCTACCTTTGTAATCGGGCGAGTTTCTACTTTCAGATGCAACAGAAATTTTGCGGATTGGTCAATCCGTTCGCGAGATATGGCAGTTTGGAGGTAAGAAACGCTTGAGAAACTCAAAATTTTCGCAGTTCTGATGCTCGACACGAAAAACTAGAACGGCCTAGGGGAAAAGTGCGCATACCGTTGTAATCGGGCGAGTTTCTACTTTCAGATGCAACAGAAATTTTGCGGATTGGTCAATCCGTTCGCGAGATATGGCAGTTTGGAGGTAAGAAATGCTTGAGAAACTCAAAATTTTCGCAGTTCTGATGCTCGACACGAATAACTAGAACGGCCTAGGGGAAAAGTGCGCATACCGTTGTAATCGGGCGAGTTTCTACTTTCAGATGCAACAGAAATTTTGCGGATTGGTCAATCCGTTCGCGAGATATGGCAGTTTGGAGGTAAGAAACGCTTGAGAAACTCAAAATTTTCGCAGTTCTGATGCTCGAAATGAATAACTGGAACGGCCTAGGGGAAAACTACACCTCCCGTTGTAATCGGGCGAGTTTCTACTTTCAGATGCAACAGAAATTTTGCGGATTGGTCAATCCTTTCGCGAGATATGGCAGTTTGGAGGTAAGAAACGCTTGAGAAACTCAAAATTTTCGCAGTTCTGATGCTCGAGACGAATAACTAGAACGGTCTAGGGGCAAAGTGCACATACCGTTGTAATCGGGCGAGTTTCTACTTTCAGATGCAACAGAAATTTTGCGGATTGGTCAATCCGGTCGCGAGATATCGCAGTTTGGAGGTAAGAAACGCTTGAGAAACTCAAAATTTTCGCAGTTCTGATGCTCGACACGAATAACTAGAACGGCCTAGGGGAAAAGTGCGCACACCGTTGTAATCGGGCGAGTTTCTACTTTCAGATGCAACAGAAATTTTGCGGATTGGTCAATCCTTTCGCGAGATATGGCAGTTTGGAGGTAAGAAACGCTTGAGAAACTCAAAATTTTCGCAGTTCTGATGCTCGACACGAATAACTAGAACGGCCTAGGGGAAAAGAGCGCCTACCGTTGTAATCGGACGAGTTTCTACTTTCAGATGCAACAGAAATTTTGCGGATTGGTCAATCCGTTCGCGAGATATGGCAGTTTGGATGTAAGAAACGCTTGAGAAACTCAAAATTTTCGCAGTTCTGATGCTCGACACGAATAACTAGAACGGCCTAGGGGAAAAGTGCGCATACCGTTGTAATCGGGCGAGTTTCTACTTTCAGATGCAACAGAAATTTTGCGGATTGGTCAATCCGTTCGCGAGATATGGCAGTTTGGAGGTAAGAAACGCTTGAGAAACTCAAAATTTTCGCAGTTCTGATGCTCGAAATGAATAACTGGAACGGCCTAGGGGAAAACTACACCTCCCGTTGTAATCGGGCGAGTTTCTACTTTCAGATGCAACAGAAATTTTGCGGATTGGTCAATCCTTTCGCGAGATATGGCAGTTTGGAGGTAAGAAACGCTTGAGAAACTCAAAATTTTCGCAGTTCTGATGCTCGAGACGAATAACTAGAACGGTCTAGGGGCAAAGTGCACATACCGTTGTAATCGGGCGAGTTTCTACTTTCAGATGCAACAGAAATTTTGCGGATTGGTCAATCCGGTCGCGAGATATCGCAGTTTGGAGGTAAGAAACGCTTGAGAAACTCAAAATTTTCGCAGTTCTGATGCTCGACACGAATAACTAGAACGGCCTAGGGGAAAACTACACCTACCTTTGTAATCGGGCGAGTTTCTACTTTCAGGTGCAACAGAAATTTTGCGGATTGGTCAATCCGTTCGCGAGATATGGCAGTTTGGAGGTAAGAAACGCTTGAGAAACTCAAAATTTTCGCAGTTCTCATGCTCGACACGAATAACTAGAACGGCCTAGGGGCAAAGTGCGCATACCGTTGTAATCGGGCGAGTTTCTACTTTCAGATGCAACAGAAATTTTGCGGATTGGTCAATCCGTTCGCGAGATATGGCAGTTTGGAGGTAAGAAACGCTTGAGAAACTCAAAATTTTCGCAGTTCTGATGCTCGACACGAAAAACTAGAACGGCCTAGGGGAAAAGTGCGCATACCGTTGTAATCGGGCGAGTTTCTACTTTCAGATGCAACAGAAATTTTGCGGATTGGTCAATCCGTTCGCGAGATATGGCAGTTTGGAGGTAAGAAATGCTTGAGAAACTCAAAATTTTCGCAGTTCTGATGCTCGACACGAATAACTAGAACGGCCTAGGGGCAAAGTGCGCATACCGTTGTAATCGGGCGAGTTTCTACTTTCAGATGCAACAGAAATTTTGCGGATTGGTCAATCCGTTCGCGAGATATGGCAGTTTGGAGGTAAGAAACGCTTGAGAAACTCAAAATTTTCGCAGTTCTGATGCTCGACACGAATAACTAGAACGGCCTAGGGGAAAACTACACCTACCTTTGTAATCGGGCGAGTTTCTACTTTCAGATGCAACAGAAATTTTGCGGATTGGTCAATCCGTTCGCGAGATATGGCAGTTTGGATGTAAGAAACGCTTGAGAAACTCAAAATTTTCGCAGTTCTGATGCTCGAAACGAATAACTAGAACGGCCTAGGGGAAAAGTGCGCATACCGTTGTAATCGGGCGAGTTTCTACTTTCAGATGCAACAGAAATTTTGCGGATTGGTCAATCCGTTCGCGAGATATGGCAGTTTGGAGGTAAGAAACGCTTGAGAAACTCAAAATTTTCGCAGTTCTGATGCTCGACACGATTAACTAGAACGGCCTAGGGGCAAAGTGCGCATACCGTTGTAATCGGGCGAGTTTCTACTTTCAGATGCAACAGAAATTTTGCGGATTGGTCAATCCGTTCGCGAGATATGGCAGTTTGGAGGTAAGAAACGCTTGAGAAACTCAAAATTTTCGCAGTTCTGATGCTCGAAACGAATAACTAGAACCGCCTAGGGGAAAAGTGCGCATACCGTTGTAATCGGGCGAGTTTCTACTTTCAGATGCAACAGAAATTTTGCGGATTGGTCAATCCGTTCGCGAGATATGGCAGTTTGGAGGTAAGAAACGCTTGAGAAACTCAAAATTTTCGCAGTTCTGATGCTCGACACGAATAACTAGAACGGCCTAGGGGAAAACTACACCTACCTTTGTAATCGGGCGAGTTTCTACTTTCAGATGCAACAGAAATTTTGCGGATTGGTCAATCCGTTCGCGAGATATGGCAGTTTGGAGGTAAGAAACGCTTGAGAAACTCAAAATTTTCGCAGTTCTGATGCTCGAAACGAATAACTAGAACCGCCTAGGGGAAAAGTGCGCATACCGTTGTAATCGGGCGAGTTTCTACTTTCAGATGCAACAGAAATATTGCGGATTGGTCAATCCGTTCGCGAGATATGGCAGTTTGGAGGTAAGAAACGCTTGAGAAACTCAAAATTTTCGCAGTTCTGATGCTCGACACGAATAACTAGAACGGCCTAGGGGAAAAGAGCGCATACCGTTGTAATCGGGCGAGTTTCTACTTTCAGATGCAACAGAAATTTTGCGGATTGGTCAATCCGTTCGCGAGATATGGCAGTTTGGAGGTAAGAAATGCTTGAGAAACTCAAAATTTTCGCAGTTCTGATGCTCGAAACGAATAACTAGAACGGCCTAGGGGAAAACTACACCTACCGTTGTAATCGGGAGAGTTTCTACTTTCAGATGCAACAGAAATTTTGCGGATTGGTCAATCCGTTCGCGAGATATGGCAGTTTGGAGGTAAGAAACGCTTGAGAAACTCAAAATTTTCGCAGTTCTGATGCTCGACACGAATAACTAGAACGGCCTAGGGGCAAAGTGCGCATACCGTTGTAATCGGGCGAGTTTCTACTTTCAGATGCAACAGAAATTTTGCGGATTGGTCAATCCGTTCGCGAGATATGGCAGTTTGGAGGTAAGAAACGCTTGAGAAACTCAAAATTTTCGCAGTTCTGATGCTCGACACGAATAACTAGAACGGCCTAGGGGCAAAGTGCGCATACCGTTGTAATCGGGCGAGTTTCTACTTTCAGATGCAACAGAAATTTTGCGGATTGGTCAATCCGTTCGCGAGATATGGCAGTTTGGAGGTAAGAAGCGCTTGAGAAACTCAAAATTTTCGCAGTTCTGATGCTCGACACGATTAACTAGAACGGCCTGGGGGAAAAGTGCTCATACCGTTGTAATCGGGCGAGTTTCTACTTTCAGATGCTACAGAAATTTTGCGGATTGGTCAATCCGTTCGCGAGATATGGCAGTTTGGAGGTAAGAAACGCTTGAGAAACTCAAAATTTTCGCAGTTCTGATGCTCGACACGAATAACTAGAACGGCCTAGGGGAAAACTACACCTACCTTTGTAATCGGGCGAGTTTCTACTTTCAGATGCAACAGAAATTTTGCGGATTGGTCAATCCGTTCGCGAGATATGGCAGTTTGGATGTAAGAAACGCTTGAGAAACTCAAAATTTTCGCAGTTCTGATGCTCGAAACGAATAACTAGAACGGCCTAGGGGAAAAGTGCGCATACCGTTGTAATCGGGCGAGTTTCTACTTTCAGATGCAACAGAAATTTTGCGGATTGGTCAATCCGTTCGCGAGATATGGCAGTTTGGAGGTAAGAAACGCTTGAGAAACTCAAAATTTTCGCAGTTCTGATGCTCGACACGATTAACTAGAACGGCCTAGGGGCAAAGTGCGCATACCGTTGTAATCGGGCGAGTTTCTACTTTCAGATGCAACAGAAATTTTGCGGATTGGTCAATCCGTTCGCGAGATATGGCAGTTTGGAGGTAAGAAACGCTTGAGAAACTCAAAATTTTCGCAGTTCTGATGCTCGACACGAATAACTAGAACGGCCTAGGGGAAAACTACACCTCCCGTTGTAATCGGGCGAGTTTCTACTTTCAGATGCAACAGAAATTTTGCGGATTGGTCAATCCTTTCGCGAGATATGGCAGTTTGGAGGTAAGAAACGCTTGAGAAACTCAAAATTTTCGCAGTTCTGATGCTCGAGACGAATAACTAGAACGGTCTAGGGGCAAAGTGCACATACCGTTGTAATCGGGCGAGTTTCTACTTTCAGATGCAACAGAAATTTTGCGGATTGGTCAATCCGGTCGCGAGATATCGCAGTTTGGAGGTAAGAAACGCTTGAGAAACTCAAAATTTTCGCAGTTCTGATGCTCGACACGAATAACTAGAACGGCCTAGGGGAAAACTACACCTACCTTTGTAATCGGGCGAGTTTCTACTTTCAGGTGCAACAGAAATTTTGCGGATTGGTCAATCCGTTCGCGAGATATGGCAGTTTGGAGGTAAGAAACGCTTGAGAAACTCAAAATTTTCGCAGTTCTCATGCTCGACACGAATAACTAGAACGGCCTAGGGGCAAAGTGCGCATACCGTTGTAATCGGGCGAGTTTCTACTTTCAGATGCAACAGAAATTTTGCGGATTGGTCAATCCGTTCGCGAGATATGGCAGTTTGGAGGTAAGAAACGCTTGAGAAACTCAAAATTTTCGCAGTTCTGATGCTCGACACGAAAAACTAGAACGGCCTAGGGGAAAAGTGCGCATACCGTTGTAATCGGGCGAGTTTCTACTTTCAGATGCAACAGAAATTTTGCGGATTGGTCAATCCGTTCGCGAGATATGGCAGTTTGGAGGTAAGAAATGCTTGAGAAACTCAAAATTTTCGCAGTTCTGATGCTCGACACGAATAACTAGAACGGCCTAGGGGCAAAGTGCGCATACCGTTGTAATCGGGCGAGTTTCTACTTTCAGATGCAACAGAAATTTTGCGGATTGGTCAATCCGTTCGCGAGATATGGCAGTTTGGAGGTAAGAAACGCTTGAGAAACTCAAAATTTTCGCAGTTCTGATGCTCGACACGAATAACTAGAACGGCCTAGGGGAAAACTACACCTACCTTTGTAATCGGGCGAGTTTCTACTTTCAGATGCAACAGAAATTTTGCGGATTGGTCAATCCGTTCGCGAGATATGGCAGTTTGGATGTAAGAAACGCTTGAGAAACTCAAAATTTTCGCAGTTCTGATGCTCGAAACGAATAACTAGAACGGCCTAGGGGAAAAGTGCGCATACCGTTGTAATCGGGCGAGTTTCTACTTTCAGATGCAACAGAAATTTTGCGGATTGGTCAATCCGTTCGCGAGATATGGCAGTTTGGAGGTAAGAAACGCTTGAGAAACTCAAAATTTTCGCAGTTCTGATGCTCGACACGATTAACTAGAACGGCCTAGGGGCAAAGTGCGCATACCGTTGTAATCGGGCGAGTTTCTACTTTCAGATGCAACAGAAATTTTGCGGATTGGTCAATCCGTTCGCGAGATATGGCAGTTTGGAGGTAAGAAACGCTTGAGAAACTCAAAATTTTCGCAGTTCTGATGCTCGAAACGAATAACTAGAACCGCCTAGGGGAAAAGTGCGCATACCGTTGTAATCGGGCGAGTTTCTACTTTCAGATGCAACAGAAATTTTGCGGATTGGTCAATCCGTTCGCGAGATATGGCAGTTTGGAGGTAAGAAACGCTTGAGAAACTCAAAATTTTCGCAGTTCTGATGCTCGACACGAATAACTAGAACGGCCTAGGGGAAAACTACACCTACCTTTGTAATCGGGCGAGTTTCTACTTTCAGATGCAACAGAAATTTTGCGGATTGGTCAATCCGTTCGCGAGATATGGCAGTTTGGAGGTAAGAAACGCTTGAGAAACTCAAAATTTTCGCAGTTCTGATGCTCGAAACGAATAACTAGAACCGCCTAGGGGAAAAGTGCGCATACCGTTGTAATCGGGCGAGTTTCTACTTTCAGATGCAACAGAAATATTGCGGATTGGTCAATCCGTTCGCGAGATATGGCAGTTTGGAGGTAAGAAACGCTTGAGAAACTCAAAATTTTCGCAGTTCTGATGCTCGACACGAATAACTAGAACGGCCTAGGGGAAAAGAGCGCATACCGTTGTAATCGGGCGAGTTTCTACTTTCAGATGCAACAGAAATTTTGCGGATTGGTCAATCCGTTCGCGAGATATGGCAGTTTGGAGGTAAGAAATGCTTGAGAAACTCAAAATTTTCGCAGTTCTGATGCTCGAAACGAATAACTAGAACGGCCTAGGGGAAAACTACACCTACCGTTGTAATCGGGAGAGTTTCTACTTTCAGATGCAACAGAAATTTTGCGGATTGGTCAATCCGTTCGCGAGATATGGCAGTTTGGAGGTAAGAAACGCTTGAGAAACTCAAAATTTTCGCAGTTCTGATGCTCGACACGAATAACTAGAACGGCCTAGGGGCAAAGTGCGCATACCGTTGTAATCGGGCGAGTTTCTACTTTCAGATGCAACAGAAATTTTGCGGATTGGTCAATCCGTTCGCGAGATATGGCAGTTTGGAGGTAAGAAACGCTTGAGAAACTCAAAATTTTCGCAGTTCTGATGCTCGACACGAATAACTAGAACGGCCTAGGGGCAAAGTGCGCATACCGTTGTAATCGGGCGAGTTTCTACTTTCAGATGCAACAGAAATTTTGCGGATTGGTCAATCCGTTCGCGAGATATGGCAGTTTGGAGGTAAGAAACGCTTGAGAAACTCAAAATTTTCGCAGTTCTGATGCTCGACACGAATAACTAGAACGGCCTAGGGGCAAAGTGCGCATACCGTTGTAATCGGGCGAGTTTCTACTTTCAGATGCAACAGAAATTTTGCGGATTGGTCAATCCGTTCGCGAGATATGGCAGTTTGGAGGTAAGAAGCGCTTGAGAAACTCAAAATTTTCGCAGTTCTGATGCTCGACACGATTAACTAGAACGGCCTGGGGGAAAAGTGCTCATACCGTTGTAATCGGGCGAGTTTCTACTTTCAGATGCTACAGAAATTTTGCGGATTGGTCAATCCGTTCGCGAGATATGGCAGTTTGGAGGTAAGAAACGCTTGAGAAACTCAAAATTTTCGCAGTTCTGATGCTCGACACGAATAACTAGAACGGCCTAGGGGAAAACTACACCTACCTTTGTAATCGGGCGAGTTTCTACTTTCAGATGCAACAGAAATTTTGCGGATTGGTCAATCCGTTCGCGAGATATGGCAGTTTGGATGTAAGAAACGCTTGAGAAACTCAAAATTTTCGCAGTTCTGATGCTCGAAACGAATAACTAGAACGGCCTAGGGGAAAAGTGCGCATACCGTTGTAATCGGGCGAGTTTCTACTTTCAGATGCAACAGAAATTTTGCGGATTGGTCAATCCGTTCGCGAGATATGGCAGTTTGGAGGTAAGAAACGCTTGAGAAACTCAAAATTTTCGCAGTTCTGATGCTCGACACGATTAACTAGAACGGCCTAGGGGCAAAGTGCGCATACCGTTGTAATCGGGCGAGTTTCTACTTTCAGATGCAACAGAAATTTTGCGGATTGGTCAATCCGTTCGCGAGATATGGCAGTTTGGAGGTAAGAAACGCATGAGAAACTCAAAATTTTCGCAGTTCTGATGCTCGAAACGAATAACTAGAACCGCCTAGGGGAAAAGTGCGCATACCGTTGTAATCGGGCGAGTTTCTACTTTCAGATGCAACAGAAATTTTGCGGATTGGTCAATCCGTTCGCGAGATATGGCAGTTTGGAGGTAAGAAACGCTTGAGAAACTCAAAATTTTCGCAGTTCTGATGCTCGACACGAATAACTAGAACGGCCTAGGGGAAAACTACACCTACCTTTGTAATCGGGCGAGTTTCTACTTTCAGATGCAACAGAAATTTTGCGGATTGGTCAATCCGTTCGCGAGATATGGCAGTTTGGAGGTAAGAAACGCTTGAGAAACTCAAAATTTTCGCAGTTCTGATGCTCGAAACGAATAACTAGAACCGCCTAGGGGAAAAGTGCGCATACCGTTGTAATCGGGCGAGTTTCTACTTTCAGATGCAACAGAAATTTTGCGGATTGGTCAATCCGTTCGCGAGATATGGCAGTTTGGAGGTAAGAAACGCTTGAGAAACTCAAAATTTTCGCAGTTCTGATGCTCGACACGAATAACTAGAACGGCCTAGGGGAAAACTACACCTACCTTTGTAATCGGGCGAGTTTCTACTTTCAGATGCAACAGAAATTTTGCGGATTGGTCAATCCGTTCGCGAGATATGGCAGTTTGCAGGTAAGAAACGCTTGAGAAACTCAAAATTTTCGCAGTTCTGATGCTCGACACGAATAACTAGAACGGCCTAGGGGCAAAGTGCGCATACCGTTGTAAGCGGGCGAGTTTCTACTTTTAGATGCAACAGAAATTTTGCGGATTGGTCAATCCGTTCGCGAGATATGGCAGTTTGGAGGTAAGAAACGCTTGAGAAACTCAAAATTTTCGCAGTTCTGATGCTCGACACGAATAACTAGAACGGCCTAGGGGAAAAGAGCGCATACCGTTGTAATCGGGCGAGTTTCTACTTTCAGATGCAACAGAAATTTTGCGGATTGGTCAATCCGTTCGCGAGATATGGCAGTTTGGAGGTAAGAAATGCTTGAGAAACTCAAAATTTTCGCAGTTCTGATGCTCGAAACGAATAACTAGAACGGCCTAGGGGAAAACTACACCTACCGTTGTAATCGGGAGAGTTTCTACTTTCAGATGCAACGGAAATTTTGCGGATTGGTCAATCCGTTCGCGAGATATGGCAGTTTGGAGGTAAGAAACGCTTGAGAAACTCAAAATTTTCGCAGTTCTGATGCTCGACACGAATAACTAGAACGGCCTAGGGGCAAAGTGCGCATACCGTTGTAATCGGGCGAGTTTCTACTTTCAGATGCAACAGAAATTTTGCGGATTGGTCAATCCGTTCGCGAGATATGGCAGTTTGGAGGTAAGAAACGCTTGAGAAACTCAAAATTTTCGCAGTTCTGATGCTCGACACGAATAACTAGAACGGCCTAGGGGAAAACTACACCTACCTTTGTAATCTGGCGAGTTTCTACTTTCAGATGCAACAGAAATTTTGCGGATTGATCAATCCGTTCGCGAGATATGGCAGTTTGGAGATAAGAAACGCTTGAGAAACTCAAAATTATCGCATTTCTGATGCTCGATACGAATAACTGGAACGGCCTGGGGGAAAAGTGCTCATACCGTTGTAATCGGGCGAGTTTCTACTTTCAGATGCAACAGAAATTTTGCGGATTGGTCTATCCGTTCGCGAGATATGGCAGTTTGCAGGTAAGAAACGCTTGAGAAACTCAAAATTTTCGCAGTTCTGATGCTCGACACGAATAACTAGAACGGCCTAGGGGCAAAGTGCGCATACCGTTGTAATCGGGCGAGTTTCTACTTTCAGATGCAACAGAAATTTTGCGGATTTATCAATCCGTTCGCGAGATATGGCAGTTTGGAGGTAAGAAACGCTTGAGAAACTCAAAATTTTCGCATTTTTCATGCTCGAAACGAATAACTAGAACGGCCTAGGGGAAAAGTGCGCATACCGCTGTAATCGGGCAAGTTTCTACTTTCAGAAGCAACAGAAATTTTGCGGATTGGTCAATCCGGTCGCCAGATATGGCAGTTTGGAGGTAAGAAACGCTTGAGGAACTCAAAATTTTCGCAGTTCTGATGCTCGACACGAATAACTAGAACGGCCTAGGGGAAAACTACACCTACCTTTGTAATCGGGCGAGTTTCTACTTTCAGATGCAACAGAAATTTTGCGGATTGATCAATCCGTTCGCGAGATATGGCAGTTTGGAGATAAGAAACGCTTGAGAAACTCAAAATTTTCGCAGTTCTGATGCTCGAAACGAGTAACTAGAACGGCCTAGGGGAAAAGTACGCATACCGTTGTAACCGGGCGAGTTTCTACTTTTAGATGCAACAGAAATTTTGCGGACTGGTCAATCCGTTCGCGAGATATGGCAGTTTGGAGATAAGAAACGCTTGAGAAACTCAAAATTTTCGCATTTCTGATGCTCGATACCGAATAACTAGAACGGCCTAGGGGAAAAGTGCTCATACCGTTGTAATCGGGCGAGTTTCTACTTTCAGAAGCAACAGAAATTTTGCGGATTGGTTAATCCGTTCGCGAGATATGGCAGTTTGGAGGTAAGAAACGCTTGAGAAACTCAAAATTTTCGCATTTTTGATGCTCGAAACGAATAACTAGAACGGCCTAGGGGAAAAGTGCGCATACCGCTGTAATCGGGCGAGTTTCTACTTTCAGAAGCAACAGAAATTTTGCGGATTGGTCAATCCGTTCGCGAGATATGGCAGTTTGGAGGTAAGAAACGCTTGAGAAACTCAAAATTTTCGCAGTTCTGATGCTCGAAATGAATAACTGGAACGGCATAGGGGAAAACTACACCTACCGTTGTAATCGGGCGAGTTTCTACTTTCAGATGCAACAGAAATTTTGCGGATTGGTCTATCCGTTCGCGAGATATGGCAGTTTGCAGGTAAGAAACGCTTGAGAAACTCAAAATTTTCGCAGTTCTGATGCTCGACACGAATAACTAGAACGGCCTAGGGGCAAAGTGCGCATACCGTTGTAATCGGGCGAGTTTCTACTTTCAGATGCAACAGAAATTTTGCGGATTTATCAATCCGTTCGCGAGATATGGCAGTTTGGAGGTAAGAAACGCTTGAGAAACTCAAAATTTTCGCAGTTCTGATGCTCGACACGAATAACTAGAACGGCCTAGGGGAAAACTACACCTACCTTTGTAATCGGGCGAGTTTCTACTTTCAGATGCAACAGAAGTTTTGCGGATTGGTCAATCCGTTCGCGAGATATGGCAGTTTGCAGGTAAGAAACGCTTGAGAAACTCAAAATTTTCGCAGTTCTGATGCTCGTCACGAATAACTAGAACGGCCTAGGGGCAAAGTGCGCATACCGTTGTAATCGGGCGAGTTTCTACTTTCAGATGCAACAGAAATTTTGCGGATTGATCGATCCGTTCGCGAGATATGGCAGTTTGGAGGTAAGAAACGCTTGAGAAACTCAAAATTTTCGCAGTTCTGATGCTCGAAACGAATAACTAGAACGGCCTAGGGGAAAACTACACATACCGTTGTAATCGGGAGAGTTTCTACTTTCAGGTGCAACAGAAATTTTGCGGATTGGTCAATCCGTTCGCGAGATATGGCAGTTTGGAGGTAAGAAACGCTTGAGAAACTCAAAATTTTCGCAGTTCTGATGCTCGAAACGAGAAACTAGAACGGCCTAGGGGAAAAGTGCTCATACCGTTGTAATCGGGCGAGTTTCTACTTTCAGATGCAACAGAAATTTTGCGGATTGATCAATCCGTTCGCGAGATATGGCAGTTTGGAGGTAAGAAACGCTTGAGAAACTCAAAATTTTCGCAGTTCTGATGCTCGAAACGAATAACTCGAACGGCCTAGGGGAAAAGTGCGCATACCGTTGTAATCGGGCGAGTTTCTACTTTCAGATGCAACAGAAATTTTGCGGATTGGTCAATCCGTTCGCGAGATATGGCAGTTTGGAGATAAGAAACGCTTGAGAAACTCAAAATTATCGCATTTCTGATGCTCTATACGAATAACTGGAACGGCCTGGGGGAAAAGTGCTCATACCGTTGTAATCGGGCGAGTTTCTACTTTCAGATGCAACAGAAATTTTGCGGATTGGTCAATCCGTTCGCGAGATATGGCAGTTTGGAGGTAAGAAACGCTTGAGAAACTCAAAATTTTCGCAGTTCTGATGCTCGACACGAATAACTAGAACGGCCTAGGGGAAAACTACACCTACCTTTGTAATCGGGCGAGTTTCTACTTTCAGATGCAACAGAAATTTTGCGGATTGGTCAATCCGTTCGCGAGATATGGCAGTTTGGAGGTAAGAAACGCTTGAGAAACTCAAAATTTTCGCAGTTCTGATGCTCGACACGAATAACTAGAACGGCCTAGGGGCAAAGTGCGCATACCGTTGTAATCGGGCGAGTTTCTACTTTCAGATGCAACAGAAATTTTGCGGATTGGTCAATCCGTTCGCGAGATATGGCAGTTTGGAGGTAAGAAACGCTTGAGAAACTCAAAATTTTCGCAGTTCTGATGCTCGACACGAATAACTAGAACGGCCTAGGGGAAAACTACACCTACCTTTGTAATCTGGCGAGTTTCTACTTTCAGATGCAACAGAAATTTTGCGGATTGATCAATCCGTTCGCGAGATATGGCAGTTTGGAGATAAGAAACGCTTGAGAAACTCAAAATTATCGCATTTCTGATGCTCGATACGAATAACTGGAACGGCCTGGGGGAAAAGTGCTCATACCGTTGTAATCGGGCGAGTTTCTACTTTCAGATGCAACAGAAATTTTGCGGATTGGTCTATCCGTTCGCGAGATATGGCAGTTTGCAGGTAAGAAACGCTTGAGAAACTCAAAATTTTCGCAGTTCTGATGCTCGACACGAATAACTAGAACGGCCTAGGGGCAAAGTGCGCATACCGTTGTAATCGGGCGAGTTTCTACTTTCAGATGCAACAGAAATTTTGCGGATTTATCAATCCGTTCGCGAGATATGGCAGTTTGGAGGTAAGAAACGCTTGAGAAACTCAAAATTTTCGCATTTTTCATGCTCGAAACGAATAACTAGAACGGCCTAGGGGAAAAGTGCGCATACCGCTGTAATCGGGCAAGTTTCTACTTTCAGAAGCAACAGAAATTTTGCGGATTGGTCAATCCGGTCGCCAGATATGGCAGTTTGGAGGTAAGAAACGCTTGAGAAACTCAAAATTTTCGCAGTTCTGATGCTCGACACGAATAACTAGAACGGCCTCGGGGAAAACTACACCTACCTTTGTAATCGGGCGAGTTTCTACTTTCAGATGCAACAGAAATTTTGCGGATTGATCAATCCGTTCGCGAGATATGGCAGTTTGGAGATAAGAAACGCTTGAGAAACTCAAAATTTTCGCAGTTCTGATGCTCGAAACGAGTAACTAGAACGGCCTAGGGGAAAAGTACGCATACCGTTGTAACCGGGCGAGTTTCTACTTTTAGATGCAACAGAAATTTTGCGGACTGGTCAATCCGTTCGCGAGATATGGCAGTTTGGGGATAAGAAACGCTTGAGAAACTCAAAATTATCGCATTTCTGATGCTCGATACGAATAACTGGAACGGCCTGGGGGAAAAGTGCTCATACCGTTGTAATCGGGCGAGTTTCTACTTTCAGAAGCAACAGAAATTTTGCGGATTGGTTAATCCGTTCGCGAGATATGGCAGTTTGGAGGTAAGAAACGCTTGAGAAACTCAAAATTTTCGCATTTTTGATGCTCGAAACGAATAACTAGAACGGCCTAGGGGAAAAGTGCGCATACCGCTGTAATCGGGCGAGTTTCTACTTTCAGAAGCAACAGAAATTTTGCGGATTGGTCAATCCGTTCGCGAGATATGGCAGTTTGGAGGTAAGAAACGCTTGAGAAACTCAAAATTTTCGCAGTTCTGATGCTCGAAATGAATAACTGGAACGGCATAGGGGAAAACTACACCTACCGTTGTAATCGGGAGAGTTTCTACTTTCAGATGCAACAGAAATTTTGCGGATTGGTCAATCCGTTCGCGAGATATGGCAGTTTGGAGGTAAGAAACGCTTGAGAAACTCAAAATTTTCGCAGTTCTGATGCTCGAAACGAGAAACTAGAACGGCCTAGGGGGAAAGTACGCATACCGTTGTAATCGGGCGAGTTTCTACTTTCAGATGGAACAGAAATTTTGCGGATTGATCAATCCGTTCGCGAGATATGGCAGTTTGGAGATAAGAAACGCTTGAGAAACTCAAAATTTTCGCAGTTCTGATGCTCGACACGAATAACTAGAACGGCCTCGGGGAAAACTACACCTACCTTTGTAATCGGGCGAGTTTCTACTTTCAGATGCAACAGAAATTTTGCGGATTGATCAATCCGTTCGCGAGATATGGCAGTTTGGAGATAAGAAACGCTTGAGAAACTCAAAATTTTCGCAGTTCTGATGCTCGAAACGAGTAACTAGAACGGCCTAGGGGAAAAGTACGCATACCGTTGTAACCGGGCGAGTTTCTACTTTTAGATGCAACAGAAATTTTGCGGACTGGTCAATCCGTTCGCGAGATATGGCAGTTTGGAGATAAGAAACGCTTGAGAAACTCAAAATTATCGCATTTCTGATGCTCGATACGAATAACTGGAACGGCCTGGGGGAAAAGTGCTCATACCGTTGTAATCGGGCGAGTTTCTACTTTCAGAAGCAACAGAAATTTTGCGGATTGGTTAATCCGTTCGCGAGATATGGCAGTTTGGAGGTAAGAAACGCTTGAGAAACTCAAAATTTTCGCATTTTTGATGCTCGAAACGAATAACTAGAACGGCCTAGGGGAAAAGTGCGCATACCGCTGTAATCGGGCGAGTTTCTACTTTCAGAAGCAACAGAAATTTTGCGGATTGGTCAATCCGTTCGCGAGATATGGCAGTTTGGAGGTAAGAAACGCTTGAGAAACTCAAAATTTTCGCAGTTCTGATGCTCGAAATGAATAACTGGAACGGCATAGGGGAAAACTACACCTACCGTTGTAATCGGGCGAGTTTCTACTTTCAGATGCAACAGAAATTTTGCGGATTGGTCTATCCGTTCGCGAGATATGGCAGTTTGCAGGTAAGAAACGCTTGAGAAACTCAAAATTTTCGCAGTTCTGATGCTCGACACGAATAACTAGAACGGCCTAGGGGCAAAGTGCGCATACCGTTGTAATCGGGCGAGTTTCTACTTTCAGATGCAACAGAAATTTTGCGGATTTATCAATCCGTTCGCGAGATATGGCAGTTTGGAGGTAAGAAACGCTTGAGAAACTCAAAATTTTCGCAGTTCTGATGCTCGACACGAATAACTAGAACGGCCTAGGGGAAAACTACACCTACCTTTGTAATCGGGCGAGTTTCTACTTTCAGATGCAACAGAAGTTTTGCAGATTGGTCAATCCGTTCGCGAGATATGGCAGTTTGCAGGTAAGAAACGCTTGAGAAACTCAAAATTTTCGCAGTTCTGATGCTCGTCACGAATAACTAGAACGGCCTAGGGGCAAAGTGCGCATACCGTTGTAATCGGGCGAGTTTCTACTTTCAGATGCAACAGAAATTTTGCGGATTGATCGATCCGTTCGCGAGATATGGCAGTTTGGAGGTAAGAAACGCTTGAGAAACTCAAAATTTTCGCAGTTCTGATGCTCGAAACGAATAACTAGAACGGCCTAGGGGAAAACTACACATACCGTTGTAATCGGGAGAGTTTCTACTTTCAGATGCAACAGAAATTTTGCGGATTGGTCAATCCGTTCGCGAGATATGGCAGTTTGGAGGTAAGAAACGCTTGAGAAACTCAAAATTTTCGCAGTTCTGATGCTCGAAACGAGAAACTAGAACGGCCTAGGGGGAAAGTACGCATACCGTTGTGATCGGGCGAGTTTCTACTTTCAGATGGAACAGAAATTTTGCGGATTGATAAATCGGTTCGCGAGATATGGCAGTTTGGATATAAGAAACGCTTGAGAAACTCAAAATTTTCGCAGTTCTGATGCTCGACACGAATAACTAGAACGGCCTAGGGGAAAAGTGCTCATACCGTTGTAATCGGGCGAGTTTCTACTTTCAGATGCAACAGAAATTTTGCGGATTGATCAATCCGTTCGCGAGATATGGCAGTTTGGAGGTAAGAAACGCTTGAGAAACTCAAAATTTTCGCAGTTCTGATGCTCGAAACGAATAACTCGAACGGCCTAGGGGAAAAGTGCGCATACCGTTGTAATCGGGCGAGTTTCTACTTTCAGATGCAACAGAAATTTTGCGGATTGGTCAATCCGTTCGCGAGATATGGCAGTTTGCAGGTAAGAAACGCTTGAGAAACTCAAAATTTTCGCAGTTCTGATGCTCGAAACGAATAACTAGAACGGCCTAGGGGAAAACTACACCTACCGTTGTAATCGGGAGAGTTTCTACTTTCAGATGCAACAGAAATTTTGCGGATTGGTCAATCCGTTCGCGAGATATGGCAGTTTGGAGGTAAGAAACGCTTGAGAAACTCAAAATTTTCGCAGTTCTGATGCTCGAAACGAGAAACTAGAACGGCCTAGGGGAAAAGTGCGCATACCGCTGTAATCGGGCGAGTTTCTACTTTCAGAAGCAACAGAAATTTTGCGGATTGGTCAATCCGTTCGCGAGATATGGCAGTTTGGAGGTAAGAAACGCTTGAGAAACTCAAAATTTTCGCAGTTCTGATGCTCGAAATGAATAACTGGAACGGCATAGGGGAAAACTACACCTACCGTTGTAATCGGGCGAGTTTCTACTTTCAGATGCAACAGAAATTTTGCGGATTGGTCTATCCGTTCGCGAGATATGGCAGTTTGCAGGTAAGAAACGCTTGAGAAACTCAAAATTTTCGCAGTTCTGATGCTCGACACGAATAACTAGAACGGCCTAGGGGCAAAGTGCGCATACCGTTGTAATCGGGCGAGTTTCTACTTTCAGATGCAACAGAAATTTTGCGGATTTATCAATCCGTTCGCGAGATATGGCAGTTTGGAGGTAAGAAACGCTTGAGAAACTCAAAATTTTCGCAGTTCTGATGCTCGACACGAATAACTAGAACGGCCTAGGGGAAAACTACACCTACCTTTGTAATCGGGCGAGTTTCTACTTTCAGATGCAACAGAAGTTTTGCAGATTGGTCAATCCGTTCGCGAGATATGGCAGTTTGCAGGTAAGAAACGCTTGAGAAACTCAAAATTTTCGCAGTTCTGATGCTCGTCACGAATAACTAGAACGGCCTAGGGGCAAAGTGCGCATACCGTTGTAATCGGGCGAGTTTCTACTTTCAGATGCAACAGAAATTTTGCGGATTGATCGATCCGTTCGCGAGATATGGCAGTTTGGAGGTAAGAAACGCTTGAGAAACTCAAAATTTTCGCAGTTCTGATGCTCGAAACGAATAACTAGAACGGCCTAGGGGAAAACTACACATACCGTTGTAATCGGGAGAGTTTCTACTTTCAGATGCAACAGAAATTTTGCGGATTGGTCAATCCGTTCGCGAGATATGGCAGTTTGGAGGTAAGAAACGCTTGAGAAACTCAAAATTTTCGCAGTTCTGATGCTCGAAACGAGAAACTAGAACGGCCTAGGGGGAAAGTACGCATACCGTTGTGATCGGGCGAGTTTCTACTTTCAGATGGAACAGAAATTTTGCGGATTGATAAATCGGTTCGCGAGATATGGCAGTTTGGATATAAGAAACGCTTGAGAAACTCAAAATTTTCGCAGTTCTGATGCTCGACACGAATAACTAGAACGGCCTAGGGGAAAAGTGCTCATACCGTTGTAATCGGGCGAGTTTCTACTTTCAGATGCAACAGAAATTTTGCGGATTGATCAATCCGTTCGCGAGATATGGCAGTTTGGAGGTAAGAAACGCTTGAGAAACTCAAAATTTTCGCAGTTCTGATGCTCGAAACGAATAACTCGAACGGCCTAGGGGAAAAGTGCGCATACCGTTGTAATCGGGCGAGTTTCTACTTTCAGATGCAACAGAAATTTTGCGGATTGGTCAATCCGTTCGCGAGATATGGCAGTTTGGAGGTAAGAAACGCTTGAGAAACTCAAAATTTTCGCAGTTCTGATGCTCGAAACGAGAAACTAGAACGGCCTAGGGGGAAAGTACGCATACCGTTGTAATCGGGCGAGTTTCTACTTTCAGATGGAACAGAAATTTTGCGGATTGATCAATCCGTTCGCGAGATATGGCAGTTTGGAGATAAGAAACGCTTGAGAAACTCAAAATTTTCGCAGTTCTGATGCTCGACACGAATAACTAGAACGGCCTAGGGGAAAACTACACCTACCTTTGTAATCGGGCGAGTTTCTACTTTTAGATGCAACAGAAATTTTGCGGACTGGTCAATCCGTTCGCGAGATATGGCAGTTTGGAGGTAAGAAACGCTTGAGAAACTCAAAATTTTCGCAGTTCCGATGCTCGACACGAATAACTAGAACGGCCTAGGGGAAAAGAGCGCATACCGTTGTAATCGGGCGAGTTTCTACTTTCAGATGCAACAGAAATTTTGCGGATTGGTCAATCCGTTCGCGAGATATGGCAGTTTGGAGATAAGAAACGCTTGAGAAACTCAAAATTTTCGCACTTCTGATGCTCGATACGAATAACTAGAACGGCCTAGGGGAAAAGTGCTCATGCCGTTGTAATCGGGCGAGTTTCTACTTTCAGAAGCAGCAGAAATTTTGCGGATTGGTTAATCCGTTCGCGAGATATGGCAGTTTGGAGGTAAGAAACGCTTGAGAAACTCAAAATTTTCGCATTTTTGATGCTCGAAACGAATAACTAGAACGGCCTAGGGGAAAACAACACCTACCTTTGTAATCGGGCGAGTTTCTACTTTCAGATGCAACAGAAATTTTGCGGATTGATCAATCCGTTCGCGAGATATGGCAGTTTGGAAATAAGAAACGCTTGAGAAACTCAAAATTTTCGCAGTTCTGATGCTCGAAACGAGTAACTAGAACGGCCTAGGGGAAAAGTACGCATACCGTTGTAATCGGGCGAGTTTCTACTTTTAGATGCAACAGAAATTTTGCGGACTGGTCAATCCGTTCGCGAGATATGGCAGTTTGGAGGTAAGAAACGCTTGAGAAACTCAAAATTTTCGCAGTTCTGATGCTCGACACGAATAACTAGAACGGCCTAGGGGAAAAGAGCGCATACCGTTGTAATCGGGCGAGTTTCTACTTTCAGATGCAACAGAAATTTTGCGGATTGGTCAGTCCGTTCGCGAGATATGGCATTTTGGAGGTAAGAAACGCTTGAGAAACTCAAAATTTTCGCAGTTCTGATGCTCGACACGAATAACTAGAACGGCCTAGGGGAAAAGAGCGCATACCGTTGTAATCGGGCGAGTTTGTACTTTCAGATGCAACAGAAATTTTGCGGATTGGTCAATCCGTTCGCGAGATATGGCAGTTTGGAGGTAAGAAACGCTTGAGAAACTCAAAATTTTGGCAGTTCTGATGCCCGAAACGAATAACTAGAACGGCCTAGGGGAAAACTACACCTACCGTTGTAATCGGGCGAGTTTCTACTTTCAGATGCAACAGAAATTTTGCGGATTAGTCAATCCGTTCGCGAGATATGGCAATTTGGATATAAGAAACGCTTGAGAAACTCAAAATTTTCGCAGTTCTGATGCTCGAAACGAGTAACTAGAACGGCCTAGGGGAAAAGTGCGCATACCGTTGTAATCGGGCGAGTTTCTACTTTTAGATGCAACAGAAATTTTGCGGATTGGTCAATCCGTTCGCGAGATATGGCAGTTTGGAGGTAAGAAACGCTTGAGAAACTCAAAATTTTCGCAGTTCTGATGCTCGACACGAATAACTAGAACGTCCTAGGGGGAAAGTACGCATACCGTTGTATTCCGGCGAGTTTCTACTTTCAGATGGAACAGAAATTTTGCGGATTGATCAATCCGTTCGCGAGATATGGCAGTTTGGATATAAGAAACGCTTGAGAAACTCAAAATTTTCGCAATTCTGATGCTCGACACGAATAACTAGAACGGCCTAGGGGAAAACTACACCTACCTTTGTAATCGGGCGAGTTTCTACTTTCAGATGCAACAGAAATTTTGCGGATTGATCAATCCGTTCGCGAGATATGGCAGTTTGGAAATAAGAAACGCTTGAGAAACTCAAAATTTTCGCAGTTCTGATGCTCGACACGAATAACTAGAACGGCCTAGGGGAAAACTACACCCACCTTTGTAATCGGGCGAGTTTCTACTTTCAGATGCAACAGAAATTTTGCGGATTGGTCAATCCGTTCGCGAGATATGGCAGTTTGGAGGTAAGAAACGCTTGAGAAACTCAAAATTTTCGCAGTTCTGATGCTCGACACGAATAACTAGAACAGCCTAGGGGTAAAGTGCGCATACCGTTGTAATCGGGCGAGTTTCTACTTTCAGATGCAACAGAAATTTTGCGGATTGGTCAATCCGTTCGCGAGATATGGCAGTTTGGAGGTAAGAAACGCTTGAGAAACTCAAAATTTTCGCAGTTCTGATGCTCGACACGAATAACTAGAACGGCCTAGGGGCAAAGTGCGCATACCGTTGTAATCGGGCGAGTTTCTACTTTCAGAAGCAACAGAAATTTTGCGGATTGGTCAATCCGTTCGCGAGATATGGCAGTTTGGAGGTAAGAATCGCTTGAGAAACTCAAAATTTTCGCAGTTCTGATGCTCGACATGAATAACTAGAACGGCCTAGGGGAAAAGTACGCATACCGTTGTAATCGGGCGAGTTTCTACTTTCAGATGCAACAGAAATTTAGCGGATTTGTCAATCCGTTCGCGAGATATGGCAGTTTGGATGTAAGACACGCTTGAGAAACTCAAAATTTTCGCAGTTCTGATGCTCGAAACGAATAACTAGAACCGCCTAGGAGAAAAGTACGCATACCGTTGTAATCGGGCGAGTTTCTACTTTCAGATGCAACAGAAATTTTGCGGATTGATCAATCCGTTCGCGAGATATGGCAGTTTGGAGATAAGAAGCGCTTGAGAAACTCAAAATTTTCGCAGTTCTGATGCTCGAAACGAGTAACTAGAACGGCCTAGGGGAAAAGTACGCATACCGTTGTAATCGGGCGAGTTTCTACTTTCAGATGCAACAGAAATTTTGCGGATTGGTCAATCCGGTCGCGAGATATGGCAGTTTGGAGGTAAGAAACGCTTGAGAAACTCAAAATTTTCGCAGTTCTGATGCTCGACATGAATAACTAGAACGGCCTAGGGGCAAAGTGCGCATACCGTTGTAATCGGGCGAGTTTCTACTTTCAGATGCAACAGAAATTTTGCGGATTGATCAATCCGTTCGCGAGATATGGCAGTTTGGAGATAAGAAGCGCTTGAGAAACTCAAAATTTTCGCAGTTCTGATGCTCGAAACGAGTAACTAGAACGGCCTAGGGGAAAAGTACGCATACCTTTGTAATCGGGCGAGTTTCTACTTTCAGATGCAACAGAAATTTTGCGGATTGGTCAATCCGTTCGCGAGATATGGCAGTTTGGAGGAAAGAAACGCTTGAGAAACTCAAAATTTTCGCAGTTCTGATGCTCGAAACGAATAACTAGAACGGCCTAGGGGAAAACTACACCTACCGTTGTAATCGGGCGAGTTTCTACTTTCAGATGCAACAGAAATTTTGCGGATTGGTCAATCCGTTCGGGAGATATGGCAGTTTGGAGGTAAGAAACGCTTGAGAAACTCAAAATTTTCGCATTTCTGATGCTCGACATCAATAACTAGAACGGCCTAGGGGCAAAGTGCGCATACCGTTGTAATCGGGCGAGTTTCTACTTTCAGAAGCAACAGATATTTTGCGGATTGGTCAATCCGTTCGCGAGATATGGCAGTTTGGAGGTAAGAATCGCTTGAGAAACTCAAAATTTTCGCAGTTCTGATGCTCGACATGAATAACTAGAACGGCCTAGGGGCAAAGTGCGCATACCGTTGTAATCGGGCGAGTTTCTACTTTCAGATGCAACAGAAATTTTGCGGATTGGTCAATCCGTTCGCGAGATATGGCAGTTTGGAGGTAAGAAACGCTTGAGAAACTCAAAATTTTCGCAGTTCTGATGCTCGACACGAATAACTAGAGCGGCCTAGGGGAAAACTACACCTACCGTTGTAATCGGGCGAGTTTCTACTTTCAGATGCAACAGAAATTTTGCGGATTGATCAATCCGTTCGCGAGATATGGCTGTTTGGAGATAAGAAACGCTTGAGAAACTCAAAATTTTCGCAGTTCTGATGCTCGAAACGAGTAACTAGAACGGCCTAGGGGAAAAGTACGCATACCGTTGTAATCGGGCGAGTTTCTACTTTCAGGTGCAACAGAAATTTTGCGGATTGGTCAATCCGTTCGCGAGATATGGCAGTTTGGAGGTAAGAAACGCTTGAGAAACTCAAAATTTTCGCAGTTCTGATGCTCGACACGAATAACTAAAACGGCCTAGGGGTAAAGTGCGCATACCGTTGTAATCGGGCGAGATTCTACTTTCAGATGCAACAGAAATTTTGCGGATTGGTCAATTGGTTCGCGAGATATGGCAGTTTGGAGGTAAGAAACGCTTGAGAAACTCAAAATTTTCGCTGTTCTGATGCTCGAAACGAATAACTAGAACGGCCTAGGGGAAAACTACACCTACCGTTGTAATCGGGAGAGTTTCTACTTTCAGATGCAACAGAAGTTTTGCGGATTGGTCAATCCGTTCGCGAGATATGGCAGTTTGGAGGTAAGAAACGCTTGAGAAACTCAAAATTTTCGCAGTTCTGATGCTCGAAACGAATAACTAGAACCGCCTAGGGGAAAAGTACGCATACCGTTGTAATCGGGCGAGTTTCTACTTTCAGATGGAACAGAAATTTTGCGGATTGATCAATCCGTTCGCGAGATATGGCAGTTTGGAGATAAGAAACGCTTGAGAAACTCAAAATTTTCGCAGTTCTGATGCTCGACACGAATAACTAGAACGGCCTAGGGGCAAAGTGCGCATACCGTTGTAATCGGGCGAGTTTCTACTTTCAGAAGCAACAGAAATTTTGCGGATTGGTCAATCCGTTCGCGAGATATGGCAGTTTGGAGGTAAGAATCGCTTGAGAAACTCAAAATTTTCGCAGTTTTGATGCTCGACATGAATAACTAGAACGGCCTAGGGGCAAAGTGCGCATACCGTTGTAATCGGGCGAGTTTCTACTTTCAGATGGAACAGAAATTTTGCGGATTGATCAATCCGTTCGCGAGATATGGCAGTTTGGAAATAAGAAACGCTTGAGAAACTCAAAATTTCGCAGTTCTGATGCTCGACACGAATAACTAGAACGGCCTAGGGGAAAACTACACCTACCTTCGTAATCGGGCGAATTTCTACTTTCAGATGCAACAGAAATTTTGCGGATTGATCAATCCGTTCGCGAGATATGGCAGTTTGGAGATAAGAAACGCTTGAGAAACTCAAAATTTTCGCAGTTCTGATGCTCGAAACGAGTAACTAGAACGGCCTAGGGGCAAAGTGCGCATACCGTTGTAATCGGGCGAGTTTCTACTTTCAGATGCAATAGAAGTTTTGCGGATTGGTCAATCCGTTCGCGAGATATGGCAGTTTGGAGGTAAGAAACGCTTGAGAAAATCAAAATTTTCGCAGTTCTGATGCTCGACACGAATAACTAGAGCGGCCTAGGGGAAAACTACACATACCGTTGTAATCGGGCGAGTTTCTACTTTCAGGTGCAACAGAAATTTTGCGGATTGATCAATCCGTTCGCGAGATATGGCAGTTTGGAGATAAGAAACGCTTGAGAAACTCAAAATTTTCGCAGTTCTGATGCTCGAAACGAGTAACTAGAACGGCCTAGGGGAAAAGTACGCATACCGTTGTAATCGGGCGAGTTTCTACTTTCAGATGCAACAGAAATTTTGCGGATTTGTCAATCCGTTCGCGAGATATGGCAGTTTGGATGTAAGACACGCTTGAGAAACTCAAAATTTTCGCAGTTCTGATGCTCGAAACGAATAACTAGAACCGCCTAGGAGAAAAGTACGCATACCGTTGTAATCGGGCGAGTTACTACTTTCAGATGCAACAGAAATTTTGCGGATTGATCAATCCGTTCGCGAGATATGGCAGTTTGGAGATAAGAAGCGCTTGAGAAACTCAAAATTTTCGCAGTTCTGATGCTCGAAACGAGTAACTAGAACGGCCTAGGGGAAAAGTACGCATACCGTTGTAATCGGGCGAGTTTCTACTTTCAGATGCAACAGAAATTTTGCGGATTGGTCAATCCGGTCGCGAGATATGGCAGTTTGGAGGTAAGAAACGCTTGAGAAACTCAAAATTTTCGCAGTTCTGATGCTCGACACGAATAACTAGAACGGCCTAGGGGAAAAGTGCGCATACCTTTGTAATCGGGCGAGTTTCTACTTTCAGATGCAACAGAAATTTTGCGGATTGGTCAATCCGTTCGCGAGATATGGCAGTTTGGAGGTAAGAAACGCTTGAGAACCTCAAAATTTTCGCATTTCTGATGCTCGAAACGAGTAACTAGAACTGTCTAGGGGAAAAGTGCGCATACCGTTGTAATCGGGCGAGTTTCTACTTTCAGATGCAACAGAAATTTTGCGGATTGGTCAATCCGTTCGCGAGATATGGCAGTTTGGAGGTAAGAAACGCTTGAGAAACTCAAAATTTTCGCAGTTCTGATGCTCGACACGAATAACTAGAACGGCCTAGGGGAAAACTACACCCACCTTTGTAATCGGGCGAGTTTCTACTTTCAGATGCAACAGAAATTTTGCGGATTGGTCAATCCGTTCGCGAGATATGGCAGTTTGGAGGTAAGAAACGCTTGAGAAACTCAAAATTTTCGCAGTTCTGATGCTAGACACGAATAACTAGAACAGCCTAGGGGTAAAGTGCGCATACCGTTGTAATCGGACGAGTTTCTACTTTCAGATGCAACAGAAATTTTGCGGATTGGTCAATCCGTTCGCGAGATATGGCAGTTTGGAGGTAAGAAACGCTTGAGAAACTCAAAATTTTCGCAGTTCTGATGCTCGACACGAATAACTAGAACGGCCTAGGGGCAAAGTGCGCATACCGTTGTAATCGGGCGAGTTTCTACTTTCAGAAGCAACAGAAATTTTGCGGATTGGTCAATCCGTTCGCGAGATATGGCAGTTTGGAGGTAAGAATCGCTTGAGAAACTCAAAATTTTCGCAGTTCTGATGCTCGACATGAATAACTAGAACGGCCTAGGGGCAAAGTGCGCATACCGTTGTAATCGGGCGAGTTTCTACTTTCAGATGCAATAGAAGTTTTGCGGATTGGTCAATCCGTTCGCGAGATATGGCAGTTTGGAGGTAAGAAACGCTTGAGAAAATCAAAATTTTCGCAGTTCTGATGCTCGACACGAATAACTAGAGCGGCCTAGGGGAAAACTACACATACCGTTGTAATCGGGCGAGTTTCTACTTTCAGGTGCAACAGAAATTTTGCGGATTGATCAATCCGTTCGCGAGATATGGCAGTTTGGAGATAAGAAACGCTTGAGAAACTCAAAATTTTCGCAGTTCTGATGCTCGAAACGAGTAACTAGAACGGCCTAGGGGAAAAGTACGCATACCGTTGTAATCGGGCGAGTTTCTACTTTCAGATGCAACAGAAATTTTGCGGATTTGTCAATCCGTTCGCGAGATATGGCAGTTTGGATGTAAGACACGCTTGAGAAACTCAAAATTTTCGCAGTTCTGATGCTCGAAACGAATAACTAGAACCGCCTAGGAGAAAAGTACGCATACCGTTGTAATCGGGCGAGTTTCTACTTTCAGATGCAACAGAAATTTTGCGGATTGATCAATCCGTTCGCGAGATATGGCAGTTTGGAGATAACAAGCGCTTGAGAAACTCAAAATTTTCGCAGTTCTGATGCTCGAAACGAGTAACTAGAACGGCCTAGGGGAAAAGCGCGCATACCGTTGTAATCGGGCGAGTGTCTACTTTCAGATGCAACAGAAATTTTGCGGATTGGTCAATCCGTTCGCGAGATATGGCCGTTTGGATTTAAGAAACTCTTGAGAACCTCAAAATTTTCGCATTTCTGATGCTCGAAACGAGTAACTAGAACTGTCTAGGGGAAAAGTGCGCATACCGTTGTAATCGGGCGAGTTTCTACTTTCAGATGCAACAGAAATTTTGCGGATTTGTCAATCCGTTCGCGAGATATGGCAGTTTGGAGGTAAGACACGCTTGAGAAACTCAAAATTTTCGCAGTTCTGATGCTCGAAACGAATAACTAGAACCGCCTAGGAGAAAAGTACGCATACCGTTGTAATCGGGCGAGTTTCTACTTTCAGATGCAACAGAAATTTTGCGGATTGATCAATCCGTTCGCGAGATATGGCAGTTTGGAGATAAGAAGCGCTTGAGAAACTCAAAATTTTCGCAGTTCTGATGCTCGAAACGAGTAACTAGAACGGCCTAGGGGAAAAGTACGCATACCGTTGTAATCGGGCGAGTTTCTACTTTCAGATGCAACAGAAATTTTGCGGATTGGTCAATCCGGTCGCGAGATATGGCAGTTTGGAGGTAAGAAACGCTTGAGAAACTCAAAATTTTCGCAGTTCTGATGCTCGACACGAATAACTAGAACGGCCTAGGGGAAAAGTGCGCATGCCTTTGTAATCGGGCGAGTTTCTACTTTCAGATGCAACAGAAATTTTGCGGATTGGTCAATCCGTTCGCGAGATATGGCAGTTTGGAGGTAAGAAACGCTAGAGAAACTCAAAATTTTCGCAGTTCTGATGCTCGACACGAATAACTAGAGCGGCCTAGGGGAAAACTACACCTACCGTTGTAATCGGGCGAGTTTCTACTTTCAGATGCAACAGAAATTTTGCGGATTGGTCAATCCGTTCGGGAGATATGGCAGTTTGGAGGTAAGAAACGCTTGAGAAACTCAAAATTTTCGCATTTCTGATGCTCGACATGAATAACGAGAACGGCCTAGGGGCAAAGTGCGCATACCGTTGTAATCGGGCGAGTTTCTACTTTCAGATGCAACAGAAGTTTTGCGGATTGGTCAATCCGTTCGCGAGATATGGCAGTTTGGAGGTAAGAAACGCTTGAGAAAATCAAAATTTTCGCAGTTCTGATGCTCGACACGAATAACTAGAGCGGCCTAGGGGTAAACTACACATACCGTTGTAATCGGGCGAGTTTCTACTTTCAGGTGCAACAGAAATTTTGCGGATTGATCATTCCGTTCGCGAGATATGGCAGTTTGGAGGTAAGAAACGCTTGAGAAACACAAAATTTTCGCAGTTCTGATTCTCGACACGAATAAATAGGACGGCCTAGGGGAAAAGTGCGCATACCGTTGTAATCGGGCGAGTTTCTACTTTCAGATGCAACAGAAATTTTGCGGATTGGTCAATCCGTTCGCGAGATATGGCCGTTTGGATTTAAGAAACGCTTGAGAACCTCAAAATTTTCGCATTTCTGATGCTCGAAACGAGTAACTAGAACGGTCTAGGGGAAAAGTGCGCATACCGTTGTAATCGGGCGAGTTTCTACTTTCAGATGCAACAGAAAATTTGCGGATTTGTCAATCCGTTCGCGAGATATGGCAGTTTGGAGGGAAGACACGCTTGAGAAACTCAAAATTTTCGCAGTTCTGATGCTCGAAACGAATAACTAGAACCGCCTAGGAGAAAAGTACGCATACCGTTGTAATCGGGCGAGTTTCTACTTTCAGATGCAACAGAAAATTTGCGGATTTGTCAATCCGTTCGCGAGATATGGCAGTTTGGAGGGAAGACACGCTTGAGAAACTCAAAATTTTCGCAGTTCTGATGCTCGAAACGAGTAACTAGAACGGCCTAGGGGAAAAGTACGCATACCGTTGTAATCGGGCGAGTTTCTACTTTCAGATGCAACAGAAATTTTGCGGATTGGTCAATCCGTTCGCGAGATATGGCAGTTTGGAGGTAAGAAACGCTTGAGAAAATCAAAATTTTCGCAGTTCTGATGCTCGACACGAATAACTAGAGCGGCCTAGGGGAAAACTACACCTACCGTTGTAATCGGGCGAGTTTCTACTTTCAGATGCAACAGAAATTTTGCGGATTGGTCAATCCGTTCGGGAGATATGGCAGTTTGGAGGTAAGAAACGCTTGAGAAACTCAAAATTTTCGCATTTCTGATGCTCGACATGAATAACTAGAACGGCCTAGGGGCAAAGTGCGCATACCGTTGTAATCGGGCGAGTTTCTACTTTCAGAAGCAACAGAAATTTTGCGGATTGGTCAATCCGTTCGCGAGATATGGCAGTTTGGAGGTAAGAATCGCTTGAGAAACTCAAAATTTTCGCAGTTCTGATGCTCGACATGAATAACTAGAACGGCCTAGGGGCAAAGTGCGCATACCGTTGTAATCGGGCGAGTTTCTACTTTCAGATGCAACAGAAATTTTGCGGATTGGTCAATCCGTTCGCGAGATATGGCAGTTTGGAGGTAAGAAACGCTTGAGAAACTCAAAATTTTCGCAGTTCTGATGCTCGACACGAATAACTAGAGCGGCCTAGGGGAAAACTACACCTACCGTTGTAATCGGGCGAGTTTCTACTTTCAGATGCAACAGAAATTTTGCGGATTGATCAATCCGTTCGCGAGATATGGCTGTTTGGAGATAAGAAACGCTTGAGAAACTCAAAATTTTCGCAGTTCTGATGCTCGAAACGAGTAACTAGAACGGCCTAGGGGAAAAGTACGCATACCGTTGTAATCGGGCGAGTTTCTACTTTCAGATGCAACAGAAATTTTGCGGATTGGTCAATCCGTTCGCGAGATATGGCAGTTTGGATGTAAGAAACGCTTGAGAAACTCAAAATTTTCGCAGTTCTGATGCTCGACACGAATAACTAAAACGGCCTAGGGGTAAAGTGCGCATACCGTTGTAATCGGGCGAGTTTCTACTTTCAGATGCAACAGAAATTTTGCGGATTGGTCAATTGGTTCGCGAGATATGGCAGTTTGGAGGTAAGAAACGCTTGAGAAACTCAAAATTTTCGCTGTTCTGATGCTCGAAACGAATAACTAGAACGGCCTAGGGGAAAACTACACCTACCGTTGTAATCGGGAGAGTTTCTACTTTCAGATGCAACAGAAATTTTGCGGATTGGTCAATCCGTTCGCGAGATATGGCAGTTTGGAGGTAAGAAACGCTTGAGAAAATCAAAATTTTCGCAGTTCTGATGCTCGACACGAATAACTAGAGCGGCCTAGGGGAAAACTACACCTACCGTTGTAATCGGGCGAGTTTCTACTTTCAGATGCAACAGAAATTTTGCGGATTGGTCAATCCGTTCGGGAGATATGGCAGTTTGGAGGTAAGAAACGCTTGAGAAACTCAAAATTTTCGCATTTCTGATGCTCGACATGAATAACTAGAACGGCCTAGGGGCAAAGTGCGCATACCGTTGTAATCGGGCGAGTTTCTACTTTCAGAAGCAACAGAAATTTTGCGGATTGGTCAATCCGTTCGCGAGATATGGCAGTTTGGAGGTAAGAATCGCTTGAGAAACTCAAAATTTTCGCAGTTCTGATGCTCGACATGAATAACTAGAACGGCCTAGGGGCAAAGTGCGCATACCGTTGTAATCGGGCGAGTTTCTACTTTCAGATGCAACAGAAATTTTGCGGATTGGTCAATCCGTTCGCGAGATATGGCAGTTTGGAGGTAAGAAACGCTTGAGAAACTCAAAATTTTCGCAGTTCTGATGCTCGACACGAATAACTAGAGCGGCCTAGGGGAAAACTACACCTACCGTTGTAATCGGGCGAGTTTCTACTTTCAGATGCAACAGAAATTTTGCGGATTGATCAATCCGTTCGCGAGATATGGCTGTTTGGAGATAAGAAACGCTTGAGAAACTCAAAATTTTCGCAGTTCTGATGCTCGAAACGAGTAACTAGAACGGCCTAGGGGAAAAGTACGCATACCGTTGTAATCGGGCGAGTTTCTACTTTCAGATGCAACAGAAATTTTGCGGATTGGTCAATCCGTTCGCGAGATATGGCAGTTTGGATGTAAGAAACGCTTGAGAAACTCAAAATTTTCGCAGTTCTGATGCTCGACACGAATAACTAAAACGGCCTAGGGGTAAAGTGCGCATACCGTTGTAATCGGGCGAGTTTCTACTTTCAGATGCAACAGAAATTTTGCGGATTGGTCAATTGGTTCGCGAGATATGGCAGTTTGGAGGTAAGAAACGCTTGAGAAACTCAAAATTTTCGCTGTTCTGATGCTCGAAACGAATAACTAGAACGGCCTAGGGGAAAACTACACCTACCGTTGTAATCGGGAGAGTTTCTACTTTCAGATGCAACAGAAATTTTGCGGATTGGTCAATCCGTTCGCGAGATATGGCAGTTTGGAGGTAAGAAACGCTTGAGAAACTCAAAATTTTCGCAGTTCTGATGCTCGAAACGAATAACTAGAACCGCCTAGGGGAAAAGTACGCATACCGTTGTAATCGGGCGAGTTTCTACTTTCAGATGGAACAGAAATTTTGCGGATTGATCAATCCGTTCGCGAGATATGGCAGTTTGGAGATAAGAAACGCTTGAGAAACTCAAAATTTTCGCAGTTCTGATGCTCGACACGAATAACTAGAACGGCCTAGGGGAAAAGTGCGCATACCGTTGTAATCGGGCGAGTGTCTACTTTCAGATGCAACAGAAATTTTGCGGATTGGTCAATCCGTTCGCGAGATATGGCAGTTTGGAGGTAAGAAACGCTTGAGAAACTCAAAATTTTCGCAGTTCTGATGCTCGACACGAATAACTAGAACGGCCTAGGGGCAAAGTGCGCATACCGTTGTAATCGGGCGAGTTTCTACTTTCAGAAGCAACAGAAATTTTGCGGATTGGTCAATCCGTTCGCGAGATATGGCAGTTTGGAGGTAAGAATCGCTTGAGAAACTCAAAATTTTCGCAGTTCTGATGCTCGACATGAATAACTAGATCGGCCTAGGGGCAAAGTGCGCATACCGTTGTAATCGGGCGAGTTTCTACTTTCAGATGCAACAGAAGTTTTGCGGATTGGTCAATCCGTTCGCGAAATATGGCAGTTTGGAGGTAAGAAACGCTTGAGAAACTCAAAATTTTCGCAGTTCTGATGCTCGACACGAATAACTAGAGCGGCCTAGGGGAAAACTACACCTACCGTTATAATCGGGCGAGTTTCTACTTTCAGATGCAACAGAAATTTTGCGGATTGATCATTCCGTTCGCGAGATATGGCAGTTTGGAGATAAGAAACGCTTGAGAAACTCAAAATTTTCGCAGTTCTGATGCTCGAAACGAGTAACTAGAACGGCCTAGGGGAAAAGTACGCATACCGTTGTAATCGGGCGAGTTTCTACTTTCAGATGCAACAGAAATTTTGCGGATTGGTCAATCCGGTCGCGAGATATGGCAGTTTGGAGGTAAGAAACGCTTGAGAAACTCAAAATTTTCGCAGTTCTGATGCTCGACACGAATAACTAGAACGGCCTAGGGGAAAAGTGCGCATACCTTTGTAATCGGGCGAGTTTCTACTTTCAGATGCAACAGAAATTTTGCGGATTGGTCAATCCGTTCGCGAGATATGGCAGTTTGGAGGTAAGAAACGCTTGAGAAACACAAAATTTTCGCAGTTCTGATGCTTGAAACGAATAACAAGAACGGCCTAGGGGAAAAGTGCGCATACCGTTGTAATCGGGCGAGTTTCTACTTTCAGATGCAACAGAAATTTTGCGGATTGGTCAATCCGTTCGCGAGATATGGCAGTTTGGAGGTAAGAAACGCTTGAGAAACTCAAAATTTTCGCAGTTCTGATGCTCGACACGAATAACTAGATCGGCCTAGGGGAAAACTACACCCACCGTTGTAATCAGGCGAGTTTCTACTCTCAGATGCAACAGAAATTTTGCGGATTGATCATTCCGTTCGCGAGATATGGCAGTTTGGAGGTAAGAAACGCTTGAGAAACACAAAATTTTCGCAGTTCTGATGCTCGACACGAATAACTAGAACGGCCTAGGGGAAAAGTGCCCATGCCGTTGTAATCGGGCGAGTTTCTACATTCAGATGCAACAGAAATTTTGCGGATTGGTCAATCCGTTCGCGAGATATGGCAGTTTGGAGGTAAGAAACGCTTGAGAAACACAAAATTTTCGCAGTTCTGATGCTCGACACGAATAACTAGAACGGCCTAGGGGAAAAGTGCGCATATCGTTGTAATCGGGCGAGTTTCTACATTCAGATGCAACAGAAATTTTGCGGATTGGTCAATCCGTTCGCGAGATATGGCAGTTTGGAGGTAAGAAACGCTTGAGAAACACAAAATTTTCGCAGTTCTGATGCTCGACACGAATAACTAGAACGGCCTAGGGGAGAAGTGCGCATATCGTGGTAATCGGGCGAGTTTCTGCTTTCAGATGCAACAGAAATTATGCGGATTGGTCAATCCGTTCGCGTGTTATGGCCGCTTGGATGTAAGAAACGCTTGAGGAACTCAAAATTTTCGCAGTTCTGATGCTCGAAACAAATAAATAGGACGGCCTAGGGGAAAAGTGCGCATACCGTTGTAATACGGCGAGTTTCTACTTTCAGATGCAACAGAAATTTTGCGGATTGGTCAATCCGTTCGCGAGATATGGCCGTTTGGATTTAAGAAACGCTTGAGAACCTCAAAATTTTCGCATTTCTGATGCTCGAAACGAGTAACTAGAACGGTCTAGGGGAAAAGTGCGCATACCGTTGTAATCGGGCGAGTTTCTACTTTCAGATGCAACAGAAATTTTGCGGATTGATCAATCCGTTCGCGAGATATGGCAGTTTGGAGATAAGAAACGCTTGAGAATCTCAAAATTTTCGCAGTTCTGATGCTCGAAACGAATGACTAGAACGGCCTAGGGGAGAAGTACGCATACCGTTGTAATCGGGCGAGTTTCTACTTTCAGATGGCACAGAAATTTTGCGGATTGATCAATCCGTTCGCGAGATATGGCAGTTTGGAGATAAGAAACGCTTGAGAAACTCAAAATTTTCGCAGTTTTGATGCTCGAAACGAGTAACTAGAACGGCCTAGGGGAAAAGTGCGCATACCGTTGTAATCGGGCGAGTTTCTACTTTCAGATGCAACAGAAATTTTGCGGATTGGTCAATCCGTTCGCGAGATATGGCAGTTTGGAGGTAAGAAACGCTTGAGAAACTCAAAATTTTCGCAGATCTGATGCTCGAAACGAATAACTAGAACGGCCTAGGGGCAAAGTGCGCATACCGTTGTAATCGGGCGAGTTTCTACTTTCAGAAGCAACAGAAATTTTGCGGATTGGTCAATCCGTTCGCGAGATATGGCAGTTTGGAGGTAAGAATCGCTTGAGAAACTCAAAATTTTCGCAGTTCTGATGCTCGACACGAATAACTAGAACGGCCTAGGGGAAAAGTGCGCATACCGTTGTAATCGGGCGAGTTTCTACTTTCAGATGCAACAGAAATTTTGCGGATTGGTCAATCCGTTCGCGAGATATGGCCGTTTGGATTTAAGAAACGCTTGAGGACCTCAAAATTTTCGCATTTCTGATGCTCCAAACGAATAACTAGAATGGCCTAGGGGAGAAGTGCGCATACCGTTGTAATCGGGCGAGTTTCTACTTTCAGATGGCACAGAAATTTTGCGGATTGATCAATCCGTTCGCGAGATATGGCAGTTTGGAGATAAGAAACGCTTGAGAAACTCAAAATTTTCGCAGTTTTGATGCTCGAAACGAGTAACTAGAACGGCCTAGGGGCAAAGTGCACATACCGTTGTAATCGGGCGAGTTTCTACTTTCAGATGCAACAGAAATTTTGCGGATTGGTCAATCCGTTCGCGAGATATGGCCGTTTGGATTTAAGAAACGCTTGAGGACCTCAAAATTTTCGCATTTCTGATGCTCGAAACGAATAACTAGAATGGCCTAGGGGAGAAGTGCGCATACCGTTGTAATCGGGCGAGTTTCTACTTTCAGATGCAACAGAAATTTTGCGGATTGATCAATCCGTTCGCGAGATATGGCAGTTTGGAGATAAGAAACGCTTGAGAATCTCAAAATTTTCGCAGTTCTGATGCTCGAAACGAATGACTAGAACGGCCTAGGGGAGAAGTACGCATACCGTTGTAATCGGGCGAGTTTCTACTTTCAGATGGCACAGAAATTTTGCGGATTGATCAATCCGTTCGCGAGATATGGCAGTTTGGAGATAAGAAACGCTTGAGAAACTCAAAATTTTCGCAGTTTTGATGCTCGAAACGAGTAACTAGAACGGCCTAGGGGAAAAGTGCCCATGCCGTTGTAATCGGGCGAGTTTCTACATTCAGATGCAACAGAAATTTTGCGGATTGGTCAATCCGTTCGCGAGATATGGCAGTTTGGAGGTAAGAAACGCTTGAGAAACACAAAATTTTCGCAGTTCTGATGCTCGACACGAATAACTAGAACGGCCTAGGGGAAAAGTGCGCATATCGTTGTAATCGGGCGAGTTTCTACATTCAGATGCAACAGAAATTTTGCGGATTGGTCAATCCGTTCGCGAGATATGGCAGTTTGGAGGTAAGAAACGCTTGAGAAACACAAAATTTTCGCAGTTCTGATGCTCGACACGAATAACTAGAACGGCCTAGGGGAGAAGTGCGCATATCGTGGTAATCGGGCGAGTTTCTGCTTTCAGATGCAACAGAAATTATGCGGATTGGTCAATCCGTTCGCGTGTTATGGCCGCTTGGATGTAAGAAACGCTTGAGGAACTCAAAATTTTCGCAGTTCTGATGCTCGAAACAAATAAATAGGACGGCCTAGGGGAAAAGTGCGCATACCGTTGTAATACGGCGAGTTTCTACTTTCAGATGCAACAGAAATTTTGCGGATTGGTCAATCCGTTCGCGAGATATGGCCGTTTGGATTTAAGAAACGCTTGAGAACCTCAAAATTTTCGCATTTCTGATGCTCGAAACGAGTAACTAGAACGGTCTAGGGGAAAAGTGCGCATACCGTTGTAATCGGGCGAGTTTCTACTTTCAGATGCAACAGAAATTTTGCGGATTGATCAATCCGTTCGCGAGATATGGCAGTTTGGAGATAAGAAACGCTTGAGAATCTCAAAATTTTCGCAGTTCTGATGCTCGAAACGAATGACTAGAACGGCCTAGGGGAGAAGTACGCATACCGTTGTAATCGGGCGAGTTTCTACTTTCAGATGGCACAGAAATTTTGCGGATTGATCAATCCGTTCGCGAGATATGGCAGTTTGGAGATAAGAAACGATTGAGAAACTCAAAATTTTCGCAGTTTTGATGCTCGAAACGAGTAACTAGAACGGCCTAGGGGAAAAGTGCGCATACCGTTGTAATCGGGCGAGTTTCTACTTTCAGATGCAACAGAAATTTTGCGGATTGGTCAATCCGTTCGCGAGATATGGCAGTTTGGAGGTAAGAAACGCTTGAGAAACTCAAAATTTTCGCAGATCTGATGCTCGAAACGAATAACTAGAACGGCCTAGGGGCAAAGTGCGCATACCGTTGTAATCGGGCGAGTTTCTACTTTCAGAAGCAACAGAAATTTTGCGGATTGGTCAATCCGTTCGCGAGATATGGCAGTTTGGAGGTAAGAATCGCTTGAGAAACTCAAAATTTTCGCAGTTCTGATGCTCGACACGAATAACTAGAACGGCCTAGGGGAAAAGTGCGCATACCGTTGTAATCGGGCGAGTTTCTACTTTCAGATGCAACAGAAATTTTGCGGATTGGTCAATCCGTTCGCGAGATATGGCCGTTTGGATTTAAGAAACGCTTGAGGACCTCAAAATTTTCGCATTTCTGATGCTCCAAACGAATAACTAGAATGGCCTAGGGGAGAAGTGCGCATACCGTTGTAATCGGGCGAGTTTCTACTTTCAGATGGCACAGAAATTTTGCGGATTGATCAATCCGTTCGCGAGATATGGCAGTTTGGAGATAAGAAACGCTTGAGAAACTCAAAATTTTCGCAGTTTTGATGCTCGAAACGAGTAACTAGAACGGCCTAGGGGCAAAGTGCACATACCGTTGTAATCGGGCGAGTTTCTACTTTCAGATTCAACAGAAATTTTGCGGATTGGTCAATCCGTTCGCGAGATATGGCAGTTTGGAGGTAAGAAACGCTTGAGAAACACAAAATTTTCGCAGTTCTGATGCTCGACACGAATAACTAGAACGGCCTAGGGGAGAAGTGCGCATATCGTGGTAATCGGGCGAGTTTCTGCTTTCAGATGCAACAGAAATTATGCGGATTGGTCAATCCGTTCGCGTGTTATGGCCGCTTGGATGTAAGAAACGCTTGAGGAACTCAAAATTTTCGCAGTTCTGATGCTCGAAACAAATAAATAGGACGGCCTAGGGGAAAAGTGCGCATACCGTTGTAATACGGCGAGTTTCTACTTTCAGATGCAACAGAAATTTTGCGGATTGGTCAATCCGTTCGCGAGATATGGCCGTTTGGATTTAAGAAACGCTTGAGAACCTCAAAATTTTCGCATTTCTGATGCTCGAAACGAGTAACTAGAACGGTCTAGGGGAAAAGTGCGCATACCGTTGTAATCGGGCGAGTTTCTACTTTCAGGTGCAACAGAAATTTTGCGGATTGATCAATCCGTTCGCGAGATATGGCAGTTTGGAGATAAGAAACGCTTGAGAATCTCAAAATTTTCGCAGTTCTGATGCTCGAAACGAATGACTAGAACGGCCTAGGGGAGAAGTACGCATACCGTTGTAATCGGGCGAGTTTCTACTTTCAGATGGCACAGAAATTTTGCGGATTGATCAATCCGTTCGCGAGATATGGCAGTTTGGAGATAAGAAACGATTGAGAAACTCAAAATTTTCGCAGTTTTGATGCTCGAAACGAGTAACTAGAACGGCCTAGGGGAAAAGTGCGCATACCGTTGTAATCGGGCGAGTTTCTACTTTCAGATGCAACAGAAATTTTGCGGATTGGTCAATCCGTTCGCGAGATATGGCAGTTTGGAGGTAAGAAACGCTTGAGAAACTCAAAATTTTCGCAGATCTGATGCTCGAAACGAATAACTAGAACGGCCTAGGGGCAAAGTGCGCATACCGTTGTAATCGGGCGAGTTTCTACTTTCAGAAGCAACAGAAATTTTGCGGATTGGTCAATCCGTTCGCGAGATATGGCAGTTTGGAGGTAAGAATCGCTTGAGAAACTCAAAATTTTCGCAGTTCTGATGCTCGACACGAATAACTAGAACGGCCTAGGGGAAAAGTGCGCATACCGTTGTAATCGGGCGAGTTTCTACTTTCAGATGCAACAGAAATTTTGCGGATTGGTCAATCCGTTCGCGAGATATGGCCGTTTGGATTTAAGAAACGCTTGAGGACCCCAAAATTTTCGCATTTCTGATACTCCAAACGAATAACTAGAATGGCCTAGGGGAGAAGTGCGCATACCGTTGTAATCGGGCGAGTTTCTACTTTCAGATGGCACAGAAATTTTGCGGATTGATCAATCCGTTCGCGAGATATGGCAGTTTGGAGATAAGAAACGCTTGAGAAACTCAAAATTTTCGCAGTTTTGATGCTCGAAACGAGTAACTAGAACGGCCTAGGGGCAAAGTGCACATACCGTTGTAATCGGGCGAGTTTCTACTTTCAGATGCAACAGAAATTTTGCGGATTGGTCAATCCGTTCGCGAGATATGGCCGTTTGGATTTAAGAAACGCTTGAGGACCTCAAAATTTTCGCATTTCTGATGCTCGAAACGAATAACTAGAATGGCCTAGGGGAGAAGTGCGCATACCGTTGTAATCGGGCGAGTTTCTACTTTCAGATGCAACAGAAATTTTGCGGATTGATCAATCCGTTCGCGAGATATGGCAGTTTGGAGATAAGAAACGCTTGAGAATCTCAAAATTTTCGCAGTTCTGATGCTCGAAACGAATGACTAGAACGGCCTAGGGGAGAAGTACGCATACCGTTGTAATCGGGCGAGTTTCTACTTTCAGATGGCACAGAAATTTTGCGGATTGATCAATCCGTTCGCGAGATATGGCAGTTTGGAGATAAGAAACGCTTGAGAAACTCAAAATTTTCGCAGTTTTGATGCTCGAAACGAGTAACTAGAACGGCCTAGGGGAAAAGTGCGCATACCGTTGTAATCGGGCGAGTTTCTACTTTCAGATGCAACAGAAATTTTGCGGATTGGTCAATCCGTTCGCGAGATATGGCAGTTTGGAGGTAAGAAACGCTTGAGAAACTCAAAATTTTCGCAGATCTGATGCTCGAAACGAATAACTAGAACGGCCTAGGGGCAAAGTGCGCATACCGTAGTAATCGGGCGAGTTTCTACTTTCAGAAGCAACAGAAATTTTGCGGATCGGTCATTCCGTTCGCGAGATATGGCAGTTTGGAGGTAAGAATCGCTTGAGAAACTCAAAATTTTCGCAGTTCTGATGCTCGACACGAATAACTAGAACGGCCTAGTGGAAAAGTGCGCATACCGTTGTAATCGGGCGAGTGTCTACTTTCAGACGCAGCAGAAATTTTGCGGATTGGTCAATCCGTTCGCGAGATATGGCCGTTTGGATTTAAGGAACGCTTGAGGACCTCAAAATTTTCGCATTTCTGATGCTCGAAACGAATAACTAGAATGGCCTAGGGGAGAAGTGCCCATACCGTTGTAATCGGGCGAGTTTCTACTTTCAGATGCAACAGAAATTTTGCGGATTGATCAATCCGTTCGCGAGATATGGCAGTTTGGAGATAAGAAACGCTTGAGAAACTCAAAATTTTCGCAGTTCTGATGCTCGAAACGAATGACTAGAACGGCCTAGGGGAGAAGTACGCACACCGTTGTAATCGGGCGAGTTTCTACTTTCAGATGGCACAGAAATTTTGCGGATTGATCAATCCGTTCACGAGATATGGCAGTTTGGAGATAAGAAACGCTTGAGAAACTCAAAATTTTCGCAATTGTGATGCTCGACACGAATAACTAGAACGGCCTAGGCGAAAACTATACCTACCTTTGTAATCGGGCGAGTTTCTACTTTCAGATGCAACAGAAATTTTGCGGATTGGTCAATCCGTTCGCGAGATATGGCAGTTTGGAGGTAAGAAACGCTTGAGAAACTCAAAATTTTCGCAGTTCTGATGCTCGACACGAATAACTAGAACGGCCTAGGGGCAAAGTGCACATACCGTTGTAATCGGGCGAGTTTCTACTTTCAGATGCAACAGAAATTTTGCGGATTGGTCAATCCGTTCGCGAGATATGGCAGTTTGAGGTAAGAAACGCTTGAGAAACTCAAAATTTTCGCATTTCTGATGCTCGACATGAATAACTAGAACGGCCTAGGGGCAAAGTGCGCATACCGTTGTAATCGGGCGAGTTTCTACTTTCAGAAGCAACAGAAATTTTGCGGATTGGTCAATCCGTTCGCGAGATATGGCAGTTTGGAGGTAAGAATCGCTTGAGAAACTCAAAATTTTCGCAGTTCTGATGCTCGAAACGAATAACTAGAACCACCTAGGAGAAAAGTACGCATACCGTTGTAATCGGGCGAGTTTCTACTTTCAGATGCAACAGAAATATTGCGGATTGATCAATCCGTTCGCGAGATATGGCAGTTAGGATGTAAGAAACGCTTGAGAAACTCAAAATTTTCGCAGTTCTGATGCTCGAAACGAATAACTAGAACCGCCTAGGGGAAAAGTACGCATACCGTTGTAATCGGGCGAGTTTCTAATTTCAGATGGAACAGAAATTTTGCGGATTGATCAATCCGTTCGCGAGATATGGCAGTTTGGAGATAAGAAACGCTTGAGAAACTCAAAATTTTCGCAGTTCTGATGCTCGACACGAATAACTAGAACGGCCTAGGGGAAAAGTGCGCATACCGTTGTAATCGGGCGAGTGTCTACTTTCAGATGCAGCAGAAATTTTGCGGATTGGTCAATCCGTTCGCGAGATATGGCCGTTTGGATTTAAGGAACGCTTGAGGACCTCAAAATTTTCGCATTTCTGATGCTCGAAACGAATAACTAGAATGGCCTAGGGGAGAAGTGCCCATACCGTTGTAATCGGGCGAGTTTCTACTTTCAGATGCAACAGAAATTTTGCGGATTGATCAATCCGTTCGCGAGATATGGCAGTTTGGAGATAAGAAACGCTTGAGAAACTCAAAATTTTCGCAGTTCTGATGCTCGAAACGAATGACTAGAACGGCCTAGGGGAGAAGTACGCACACCGTTGTAATCGGGCGAGTTTCTACTTTCAGATGGCACAGAAATTTTGCGGATTGATCAATCCGTTCACGAGATATGGCAGTTTGGAGATAAGAAACGCTTGAGAAACTCAAAATTTTCGCAATTCTGATGCTCGACACGAATAACTAGAACGGCCTAGGGGAAAACTATACCTACCTTTGTAATCGGGCGAGTTTCTACTTTCAGATGCAACAGAAATTTTGCGGATTGGTCAATCCGTTCGCGAGATATGGCAGTTTGGAGGTAAGAAACGCTTGAGAAACTCAAAATTTTCGCAGTTCTGATGCTCGACACGAATAACTAGAACGGCCTAGGGGCAAAGTGCACATACCGTTGTAATCGGGCGAGTTTCTACTTTCAGATGCAACAGAAATTTTGCGGATTGGTCAATCCGTTCGCGAGATATGGCAGTTTGAGGTAAGAAACGCTTGAGAAACTCAAAATTTTCGCATTTCTGATGCTCGACATGAATAACTAGAACGGCCTAGGGGCAAAGTGCGCATACCGTTGTAATCGGGCGAGTTTCTACTTTCAGAAGCAACAGAAATTTTGCGGATTGGTCAATCCGTTCGCGAGATATGGCAGTTTGGAGGTAAGAATCGCTTGAGAAACTCAAAATTTTCGCAGTTCTGATGCTCGAAACGAATAACTAGAACCGCCTAGGAGAAAAGTACGCATACCGTTGTAATCGGGCGAGTTTCTACTTTCAGATGCAACAGAAATATTGCGGATTGGTCAATCCGTTCGCGAGATATGGCAGTTAGGAGGTAAGAAACGCTTGAGAAACTCAAAATTTTCGCAGTTCTGATGCTCGAAACGAATAACTAGAACCGCCTTGGGGAAAAGTACGCATACCGTTGTAATCGGGCGAGTTTCTAATTTCAGATGGAACAGAAATTTTGCGGATTGATCAATCCGTTCGCGAGATATGGCAGTTTGGAGATAAGAAACGCTTGAGAAACTCAAAATTTTCGCAGTTCTGATGCTCGAAACGAATGACTAGAACGGCCTAGGGGAGAAGTACGCATACCGTTGTAATCGGGCGAGTTTCTACTTTCAGATGGCACAGAAATTTTGCGGATTGATCAATCCGTTCACGAGATATGGCAGTTTGGAGATAAGAAACGCTTGAGAAACTCAAAATTTTCGCAATTCTGATGCTCGACACGAATAACTAGAACGGCCTAGGGGAAAAGTGCGCATACCGTTGTAATCGGGCGAGTTTCTACTTTCAGATGCAACAGAAATTTTGCGGATTGGTCAATCCGTTCGCGAGATATGGCAGTTTGAGGTAAGAAACGCTTGAGAAACTCAAAATTTTCGCAGTTCTGATGATCGAAACGAATAACTAGAACCGCCTAGGAGAAAAGTACGCATACCGTTGTAATCGGGCGAGTTTCTACTTTCAGATGCAACAGAAATTTTGCGGATTGATCAATCCGTTCGCGAGATATGGCAGTTTGGAGATAAGAAACGCTTGAGAAACTCAAAATTTTCGCAGTTCTGATGCTCGAAACGAGTAACTAGAACGGCCTAGGGGAAAAGTACGCATACCGTTGTAATCGGGCGAGTTTCTACTTTTAGATGCAACAGAAATTTTTGCGGATTGGTCAATCCGTTCGCGAGATATGGCAGTTTGGAGGTAAGAAACGCTTGAGAAACTCAAAATTTTCGCAGTTCTGATGCTCGACACGAATAACTAGAACGGCCTAGGGGAAAAGTGCGCATACCGTTGTAATCGGGCGAGTTTCTACTTTCAGATGCAACAGAAATTTTGCGGATTGGTCAATCCGTTCGCGAGATATGGCAGTTTCGAGGTAAGAAACGCTTGAGAAACTCAAAATTTTCGCAGTTCTGATGCTCGAAACGAATAACTAGAACGGCCTAGGGGAAAACTACACCTACCGTTGTAATCGGGCGAGTTTCTACTTTCAGATGCAACAGAAATTTTGCGGATTGGTCAATCCGTTCGCGAGATATGGCAGTTTGGAGGTAAGAAACGCTTGAGGAACTCAAAATTTTCGCAGTTCTGATGCTCGACACGAATAACTAGAACGGCCTACGGGAAAACTACACCTACCTTCGTAATCGGGCAAGTTTCTACTTTCAGATGCAACAGAAATTTTGCGGATTGATCAATCCGTTCGCGAGATATGGCAGTTTGGAGATAAGAAACGCTTGAGAAACTCAAAATTTTCGCAGTTCTGATGCGCGAAACGAATGACTAGAACGGCCTAGGGGAGAAGTACGCATACCGTTGTAATCGGGCGAGTTTCTACTTTCAGATGGCACAGAAATTTTGCGGATTGATCAATCCGTTCGCGAGATATGGCAGTTTGGAGATAAGAAACGCTTGAGAAACTCAAAATTTTCGCAATTCTGATGCTCGACACGAATAACTAGAACGGCCTAGGGGAAAAGTGCGCATACCGTTGTAATCGGGCGAGTGTCTACTTTCAGATGCAACAGAAATTTTGCGGATTGGTCAATCCGTTCGCGAGATATGGCAGTTTGGATGTAAGAAACGCTTGAGAAACTCAAAATTTTCGCAGTTCTGATGCTCGACACGAATAACTAGAACGGCCTAGGGGAAAACTATACCTACCTTTGTAATCGGGCGAGTTTCTACTTTCAGATGCAACAGAAATTTTGCGGATTGGTCAATCCGTTCGCGAGATATGGCAGTTTGGAGGTAAGAAACGCTTGAGAAACTCAAAATTTTCGCAGTTCTGATGCTCGAAACGAATGACTAGAACGGCCTAGGGGAGAAGTACGCATACCGTTGTAATCGGGCGAGTTTCTACTTTCAGATGGCACAGAAATTTTGCGGATTGATCAATCCGTTCACGAGATATGGCAGTTTGGAGATAAGAAACGCTTGAGAAACTCAAAATTTTCGCAATTCTGATGCTCGACACGAATAACTAGAACGGCCTAGGGGAAAAGTGCGCATACCGTTGTAATCGGGCGAGTGTCTACTTTCAGATGCAACAGAAATTTTGCGGATTGGTCAATCCGTTCGCGAGATATGGCAGTTTGGAGGTAAGAAACGCTTGAGAAACTCAAAATTTTCGCAGTTCTGATGCTCGACACGAATAACTAGAACGGCCTAGGGGAAAACTATACCTACCTTTGTAATCGGGCGAGTTTCTACTTTCAGATGCAACAGAAATTTTGCGGATTGGTCAATCCGTTCGCGAGATATGGCCGTTTGGATTTAAGAAACGCTTGAGGACCTCAAAATTTTCGCATTACTGATGCTCGAAACGAATAACTAGAATGGCATAGAGGAAAAGTGCGCATACCGTTGTAATCGGGCGAGTTTCTACTTTCAGATGCAACAGAAATTTTGCGGATTGATCAATCCGTTCGCGAGATATGGCAGTTTGGAGATAAGAAACGCTTGAGAAACTCAAAATTTTCGCAGTTCTGATGCTCGAAACGAATGACTAGAACGGCCTAGGGGAGAAGTACGCATACCGTTGTAATCGGGCGAGTTTCTACTTTCAGATGGCACAGAAATTTTGCGGATTGATCAATCCGTTCACGAGATATGGCAGTTTGGAGGTAAGAAACGCTTCAGAAACTCAAAATTTTCGCAGTTCTGATGCTCGACACGAATAACTAGAACGGCCTAGGGGAAAACTATACCTACCTTTGTAATCGGGCGAGTTTCTACTTTCAGATGCAACAGAAATTTTGCGGATTGGTCAATCCGTTCGCGAGATATGGCAGTTTGGAGGTAAGAAACGCTTGAGAAACTCATAATTTTCGCAGTTCTGATGCTCGACACGAATAACTAGAACGGCCTAGGGGCAAAGTGCACATACCGTTGTAATCGGGCGAGTTTCTACTTTCAGATGCAACAGAAATTTTGCGGATTGGTCAATCCGTTCGCGAGATATGGCAGTTTGAGGTAAGAAACGCTTGAGAAACTCAAAATTTTCGCAGTTCTGATGATCGAAACGAATAACTAGAACCGCCTAGGAGAAAAGTACGCATACCGTTGTAATCGGGCGAGTTTCTACTTTCAGATGCAACAGAAATTTTGCGGATTGATCAATCCGTTCGCGAGATATGGCAGTTTGGAGATAAGAAACGCTTGAGGACCTCAAAATTTTCGCATTTCTGATGCTCGAAACGAATAACTAGAATGGCCTAGGGAAGAAGTGCCCATACCGTTGTAATCGGGCGAGTTTCTACTTTCAGATGCAACAGAAATTTTGCGGATTGATCAATCCGTTCGCGAGATATGGCAGTTTGGAGATAAGAAACGCTTGAGAAACTCAAAATTTTCGCAGTTCTGATGCTCGACACGAATAACTAGAACCGCCTAGGGGAAAAGTACGCATACCGTTGTAATCGGGCGAGTTTCTAATTTCAGATGGAACAGAAATTTTGCGGATTGATCAATCCGTTCGCGAGATATGGCAGTTTGGAGATAAGAAACGCTTGAGAAACTCAAAATTTTCGCAGTTCTGATGCTCGACACGAATAACTAGAACGGCCTAGGGGAAAAGTGCGCATACCGTTGTAATCGGGCGAGTGTCTACTTTCAGATGCAGCAGAAATTTTGCGGATTGGTCAATCCGTTCGCGAGATATGGCCGTTTGGATTTAAGGAACGCTTGAGGACCTCAAAATTTTCGCATTTCTGATGCTCGAAACGAATAACTAGAATGGCCTAGGGGAGAAGTGCCCATACCGTTGTAATCGGGCGAGTTTCTACTTTCAGATGCAACAGAAATTTTGCGGATTGATCAATCCGTTCGCGAGATATGGCAGTTTGGAGATAAGAAACGCTTGAGAAACTCAAAATTTTCGCAGTTCTGATGCTCGAAACGAATGACTAGAACGGCCTAGGGGAGAAGTACGCACACCGTTGTAATCGGGCGAGTTTCTACTTTCAGATGGCACAGAAATTTTGCGGATTGATCAATCCGTTCACGAGATATGGCAGTTTGGAGATAAGAAACGCTTGAGAAACTCAAAATTTTCGCAATTCTGATGCTCGACACGAATAACTAGAACGGCCTAGGGGAAAACTATACCTACCTTTGTAATCGGGCGAGTTTCTACTTTCAGATGCAACAGAAATTTTGCGGATTGGTCAATCCGTTCGCGAGATATGGCAGTTTGGAGGTAAGAAACGCTTGAGAAACTCAAAATTTTCGCAGTTCTGATGCTCGACACGAATAACTAGAACGGCCTAGGGGCAAAGTGCACATACCGTTGTAATCGGGCGAGTTTCTACTTTCAGATGCAACAGAAATTTTGCGGATTGGTCAATCCGTTCGCGAGATATGGCAGTTTGAGGTAAGAAACGCTTGAGAAACTCAAAATTTTCGCATTTCTGATGCTCGACATGAATAACTAGAACGGCCTAGGGGCAAAGTGCGCATACCGTTGTAATCGGGCGAGTTTCTACTTTCAGAAGCAACAGAAATTTTGCGGATTGGTCAATCCGTTCGCGAGATATGGCAGTTTGGAGGTAAGAATCGCTTGAGAAACTCAAAATTTTCGCAGTTCTGATGCTCGAAACGAATAACTAGAACCGCCTAGGAGAAAAGTACGCATACCGTTGTAATCGGGCGAGTTTCTACTTTCAGATGCAACAGAAATATTGCGGATTGGTCAATCCGTTCGCGAGATATGGCAGTTAGGAGGTAAGAAACGCTTGAGAAACTCAAAATTTTCGCAGTTCTGATGCTCGAAACGAATAACTAGAACCGCCTAGGGGAAAAGTACGCATACCGTTGTAATCGGGCGAGTTTCTAATTTCAGATGGAACAGAAATTTTGCGGATTGATCAATCCGTTCGCGAGATATGGCAGTTTGGAGATAAGAAACGCTTGAGAAACTCAAAATTTTCGCAGTTCTGATGCTCGACACGAATAACTAGAACGGCCTAGGGGAAAAGTGCGCATACCGTTGTAATCGGGCGAGTGTCTACTTTCAGATGCAGCAGAAATTTTGCGGATTGGTCAATCCGTTCGCGAGATATGGCAGTTTGGAGGTAAGAAACGCTTGAGAAACTCAAAATTTTCGCAGTTCTGATGCTCGACACGAATAACTAGAACGGCCTAGGGGAAAAGTGCGCATACCGTTGTAATCGGGCGAGTTTCTACTTTCAGATGCAACAGAAATTTTGCGGATTGGTCAATCCGTTCGCGAGATATGGCCGTTTGGATTTAAGAAACGCTTGAGGACCTCAAAATTTTCGCATTTCTGATGCTCGAAACGAATAACTAGAATGGCATAGAGGAAAAGTGCGCATACCGTTGTAATCGGGCGAGTTTCTACTTTCAGATGCAACAGAAATTTTGCGGATTGATCAATCCGTTCGCGAGATATGGCAGTTTGGAGATAAGAAACACTTGAGAAACTCAAAATTTTCGCAGTTCTGATGCTCGAAACGAATGACTAGAACGGCCTAGGGGAGAAGTACGCATACCGTTGTAATCGGGCGAGTTTCTACTTTCAGATGGCACAGAAATTTTGCGGATTGATCAATCCGTTCACGAGATATGGCAGTTTGGAGATAAGAAACGCTTGAGAAACTCAAAATTTTCGCAATTCTGATGCTCGACACGAATAACTAGAACGGCCTAGGGGAAAAGTGCGCATACCGTTGTAATCGGGCGAGTGTCTACTTTCAGATGCAACAGAAATTTTGCGGATTGGTCAATCCGTTCGCGAGATATGGCAGTTTGGAGGTAAGAAACGCTTGAGAAACTCAAAATTTTCGCAGTTCTGATGCTCGACACAAATAACTAGAACGGCCTAGGGGAAAACTATACCTACCTTTGTAATCGGGCGAGTTTCTACTTTCAGATGCAACAGAAATTTTGCGGATTGGTCAATCCGTTCGCGAGATATGGCAGTTTGGAGGTAAGAAACGCTTGAGAAACTCAAAATTTTCGCAGTTCTGATGCTCGACACGAATAACTAGAACGGCCTAGGGGCAAAGTGCACATACCGTTGTAATCGGGCGAGTTTCTACTTTCAGATGCAACAGAAATTTTGCGGATTGGTCAATCCGTTCGCGAGATATGGCAGTTTGAGGTAAGAAACGCTTGAGAAACTCAAAATTTTCGCATTTCTGATGCTCGACATGAATAACTAGAACGGCCTAGGGGCAAAGTGCGCATACCGTTGTAATCGGGCGAGTTTCTACTTTCAGAAGCAACAGAAATTTTGCGGATTGGTCAATCCGTTCGCGAGATATGGCAGTTTGGAGGTAAGAATCGCTTGAGAAACTCAAAATTTTCGCAGTTCTGATGCTCGAAACGAATAACTAGAACCGCCTAGGAGAAAAGTACGCATACCGTTGTAATCGGGCGAGTTTCTACTTTCAGATGCAACAGAAATATTGCGGATTGGTCAATCCGTTCGCGAGATATGGCAGTTAGGAGGTAAGAAACGCTTGAGAAACTCAAAATTTTCGCAGTTCTGATGCTCGAAACGAATAACTAGAACCGCCTAGGGGAAAAGTACGCATACCGTTGTAATCGGGCGAGTTTCTAATTTCAGATGGAACAGAAATTTTGCGGATTGATCAATCCGTTCGCGAGATATGGCAGTTTGGATATAAGAAACGCTTGAGAAACTCAAAATTTTCGCAGTTCTGATGCTCGACACGAATAACTAGAACGGCCTAGGGGAAAAGTGCGCATACCGTTGTAATCGGGCGAGTGTCTACTTTCAGATGCAGCAGAAATTTTGCGGATTGGTCAAACCGTTCGCGAGATATGGCAGTTTGGAGGTAAGAAACGCTTGAGAAACTCAAAATTTTCGCAGTTCTGATGCTCGACACGAATAACTAGAACGGCCTAGGGGAAAAGTGCGCATACCGTTGTAATCGGGCGAGTTTCTACTTTCAGATGGCACAGAAATTTTGCGGATTGATCAATCCGTTCACGAGATATGGCAGTTTGGAGATAAGAAACGCTTGAGAAACTCAAAATTTTCGCAATTCTGATGCTCGACACGAATAACTAGAACGGCCTAGGGGAAAAGTGCGCATACCGTTGTAATCGGGCGAGTGTCTACTTTCAGATGCAACAGAAATTTTGCGGATTGGTCAATCCGTTCGCGAGATATGGCAGTTTGGAGGTAAGAAACGCTTGAGAAACTCAAAATTTTCGCAGTTCTGATGCTCGACACGAATAACTAGAACGGCCTAGGGGAAAACTATACCTACCTTTGTAATCGGGCGAGTTTCTACTTTCAGATGCAACAGAAATTTTGCGGATTGGTCAATCCGTTCGCGAGATATGGCAGTTTGGAGGTAAGAAACGCTTGAGAAACTCATAATTTTCGCAGTTCTGATGCTCGACACGAATAACTAGAACGGCCTAGGGGCAAAGTGCACATACCGTTGTAATCGGGCGAGTTTCTACTTTCAGATGCAACAGAAATTTTGCGGATTGGTCAATCCGTTCGCGAGATATGGCAGTTTGAGGTAAGAAACGCTTGAGAAACTCAAAATTTTCGCAGTTCTGATGATCGAAACGAATAACTAGAACCGCCTAGGAGAAAAGTACGCATACCGTTGTAATCGGGCGAGTTTCTACTTTCAGATGCAACAGAAATTTTGCGGATTGATCAATCCGTTCGCGAGATATGGCAGTTTGGAGATAAGAAACGCTTGAGAAACTCAAAATTTTCGCAGTTCTGATGCTCGAAACGAGTAACTAGAACGGCCTAGGGGAAAAGTACGCATACCGTTGTAATCGGGCGAGTTTCTACTTTTAGATGCAACAGAAATTTTGCGGATTGGTCAATCCGTTCGCGAGATATGGCAGTTTGGAGGTAAGAAACGCTTGAGAAACTCAAAATTTTCGCATTTCTGATGCTCGAAACGAATAACTAGAATGGCATAGAGGAAAAGTGCGCATACCGTTGTAATCGGGCGAGTTTCTACTTTCAGATGCAACAGAAATTTTGCGGATTGATCAATCCGTTCGCGAGATATGGCAGTTTGGAGATAAGAAACGCTTGAGAAACTCAAAATTTTCGCAGTTCTGATGCTCGAAACGAATGACTAGAACGGCCTAGGGGAGAAGTACGCATACCGTTGTAATCGGGCGAGTTTCTACTTTCAGATGGCACAGAAATTTTGCGGATTGATCAATCCGTTCACGAGATATGGCAGTTTGGAGATAAGAAACGCTTGAGAAACTCAAAATTTTCGCAATTCTGATGCTCGACACGAATAACTAGAACGGCCTAGGGGAAAAGTGCGCATACCGTTGTAATCGGGCGAGTGTCTACTTTCAGATGCAACAGAAATTTTGCGGATTGGTCAATCCGTTCGCGAGATATGGCAGTTTGGAGGTAAGAAACGCTTGAGAAACTCAAAATTTTCGCAGTTCTGATGCTCGACACAAATAACTAGAACGGCCTAGGGGAAAACTATACCTACCTTTGTAATCGGGCGAGTTTCTACTTTCAGATGCAACAGAAATTTTGCGGATTGGTCAATCCGTTCGCGAGATATGGCAGTTTGGAGGTAAGAAACGCTTGAGAAACTCATAATTTTCGCAGTTCTGATGCTCGACACGAATAACTAGAACGGCCTAGGGGCAAAGTGCACATACCGTTGTAATCGGGCGAGTTTCTACTTTCAGATGCAACAGAAATTTTGCGGATTGGTCAATCCGTTCGCGAGATATGGCAGTTTGAGGTAAGAAACGCTTGAGAAACTCAAAATTTTCGCAGTTCTGATGATCGAAACGAATAACTAGAACCGCCTAGGAGAAAAGTACGCATACCGTTGTAATCGGGCGAGTTTCTACTTTCAGATGCAACAGAAATTTTGCGGATTGATCAATCCGTTCGCGAGATATGGCAGTTTGGAGATAAGAAACGCTTGAGAAACTCAAAATTTTCGCAGTTCTGATGCTCGAAACGAGTAACTAGAACGGCCTAGGGGAAAAGTACGCATACCGTTGTAATCGGGCGAGTTTCTACTTTTAGATGCAACAGAAATTTTGCGGATTGGTCAATCCGTTCGCGAGATATGGCAGTTTGGAGGTAAGAAACGCTTGAGAAACTCAAAATTTTCGCAGTTCTGATGCTCGACACGAATAACTAGAACGGCCTAGGGGAAAAGTGCGCATACCGTTGTAATCGGGCGAGTTTCTACTTTCAGATGCAACAGAAATTTTGCGGATTGGTCAATCCGTTCGCGAGATATGGCAGTTTCGAGGTAAGAAACGCTTGAGAAACTCAAAATTTTCGCAGTTCTGATGCTCGAAACGAATAACTAGAACGGCCTAGGGGAAAACTACACCTACCGTTGTAATCGGGCGAGTTTCTACTTTCAGATGCAACAGAAATTTTGCGGATTGGTCAATCCGTTCGCGAGATATGGCAGTTTGGAGGTAAGAAACGCTTGAGGAACTCAAAATTTTCGCAGTTCTGATGCTCGACACGAATAACTAGAACGGCCTACGGGAAAACTACACCTACCTTCGTAATCGGGCAAGTTTCTACTTTCAGATGCAACAGAAATTTTGCGGATTGATCAATCCGTTCGCGAGATATGGCAGTTTGGAGATAAGAAACGCTTGAGAAACTCAAAATTTTCGCAGTTCTGATGCGCGAAACGAATGACTAGAACGGCCTAGGGGAGAAGTACGCATACCGTTGTAATCGGGCGAGTTTCTACTTTCAGATGGCACAGAAATTTTGCGGATTGACCAATCCGTTCGCGAGATATGGCAGTTTGGAGATAAGAAACGCTTGAGAAACTCAAAATTTTCGCAATTCTGATGCTCGACACGAATAACTAGAACGGCCTAGGGGAAAAGTGCGCATACCGTTGTAATCGGGCGAGTGTCTACTTTCAGATGCAACAGAAATTTTGCGGATTGGTCAATCCGTTCGCGAGATATGGCAGTTTGGATGTAAGAAACGCTTGAGAAACTCAAAATTTTCGCAGTTCTGATGCTCGACACGAATAACTAGAACGGCCTAGGGGAAAACTATACCTACCTTTGTAATCGGGCGAGTTTCTACTTTCAGATGCAACAGAAATTTTGCGGATTGGTCAATCCGTTCGCGAGATATGGCAGTTTGGAGGTAAGAAACGCTTGAGAAACTCAAAATTTTCGCAGTTCTGATGCTCGAAACGAATGACTAGAACGGCCTAGGGGAGAAGTACGCATACCGTTGTAATCGGGCGAGTTTCTACTTTCAGATGGCACAGAAATTTTGCGGATTGATCAATCCGTTCACGAGATATGGCAGTTTGGAGATAAGAAACGCTTGAGAAACTCAAAATTTTCGCAATTCTGATGCTCGACACGAATAACTAGAACGGCCTAGGGGAAAAGTGCGCATACCGTTGTAATCGGGCGAGTGTCTACTTTCAGATGCAACAGAAATTTTGCGGATTGGTCAATCCGTTCGCGAGATATGGCAGTTTGGAGGTAAGAAACGCTTGAGAAACTCAAAATTTTCGCAGTTCTGATGCTCGACACGAATAACTAGAACGGCCTAGGGGAAAACTATACCTACCTTTGTAATCGGGCGAGTTTCTACTTTCAGATGCAACAGAAATTTTGCGGATTGGTCAATCCGTTCGCGAGATATGGCCGTTTGGATTTAAGAAACGCTTGAGGACCTCAAAATTTTCGCATTTCTGATGCTCGAAACGAATAACTAGAATGGCATAGAGGAAAAGTGCGCATACCGTTGTAATCGTGCGAGTTTCTACTTTCAGATGCAACAGAAATTTTGCGGATTGATCAATCCGTTCGCGAGATATGGCAGTTTGGAGATAAGAAACGCTTGAGAAACTCAAAATTTTCGCAGTTCTGATGCTCGAAACGAATGACTAGAACGGCCTAGGGGAGAAGTACGCATACCGTTGTAATCGGGCGAGTTTCTACTTTCAGATGGCACAGAAATTTTGCGGATTGATCAATCCGTTCACGAGATATGGCAGTTTGGAGGTAAGAAACGCTTGAGAAACTCAAAATTTTCGCAGTTCTGATGCTCGACACGAATAACTAGAACGGCCTAGGGGAAAACTATACCTACCTTTGTAATCGGGCGAGTTTCTACTTTCAGATGCAACAGAAATTTTGCGGATTGGTCAATCCGTTCGCGAGATATGGCAGTTTGGAGGTAAGAAACGCTTGAGAAACTCATAATTTTCGCAGTTCTGATGCTCGACACGAATAACTAGAACGGCCTAGGGGCAAAGTGCACATACCGTTGTAATCGGGCGAGTTTCTACTTTCAGATGCAACAGAAATTTTGCGGATTGATCAATCCGTTCGCGAGATATGGCAGTTTGGAGATAAGAAACGCTTGAGAAACTCAAAATTTTCGCAGTTCTGATGCTCGAAACGAGTAACTAGAACGGCCTAGGGGAAAAGTACGCATACCGTTGTAATCGGGCGAGTTTCTACTTTTAGATGCAACAGAAATTTTGCGGATTGGTCAATCCGTTCGCGAGATATGGCAGTTTGGAGGTAAGAAACGCTTGAGAAACTCAAAATTTTCGCAGTTCTGATGCTCGACACGAATAACTAGAACGGCCTAGGGGAAAAGTGCGCATACCGTTGTAATCGGGCGAGTTCCTACTTTCAGATGCAACAGAAATTTTGCGGATTGGTCAATCCGTTCGCGAGATATGGCAGTTTCGAGGTAAGAAACGCTTGAGAAACTCAAAATTTTCGCAGTTCTGATGCTCGAAACGAGTAACTAGAACGGCCTAGGGGAAAAGTGCGCATACCGTTGTAATCGGGCGAGTTTCTACTTTCAGATGCAACAGAAATTTTGCGGATTGGTCAATCCGTTCGCGAGATATGGCAGTTTCGAGGTAAGAAACGCTTGAGAAACGCAAAATTTTCGCAGTTCTGATGCTCGAAACGAATAACTAGAACGGCCTAGGGGAAAACTACACCTACCGTTGTAATCGGGCGAGTTTCTACTTTCAGATGCAACAGAAATTTTGCGGATTGGTCAATCCGTTCGCGAGATATGGCAGTTTGGAGGTAAGAAACGCTTGAGGAACTCAAAATTTTCGCAGTTCTGATGCTCGACACGAATAACTAGAACGGCCTGGGGGAAAACTACACCTACCTTCGTAATCGGGCAAGTTTCTACTTTCAGATGCAACAGAAATTTTGCGGATTGATCAATCCGTTCGCGAGATATGGCAGTTTGGAGATAAGAAACGCTTGAGGAACTCAAAATTTTCGCAGTTCTGATGCGCGAAACGAATGACTAGAACGGCCTAGGGGAGAAGTACGCATACCGTTGTAATCGGGCGAGTTTCTACTTTCAGATGGCACAGAAATTTTGCGGATTGATCAATCCGTTCCCGAGATATGGCAGTTTGGAGATAAGAAACGCTTGAGAAACTCAAAATTTTCGCAATTCTGATGCTCGACACGAATAACTAGAACGGCCTAGGGGAAAAGTGCGCATACCGTTGTAATCGGGCGAGTTTCTACTTTCAGAAGCAACAGAAATTTTGCGGATTGGTCAATCCGTTCGCGAGATATGGCAGTTTGGAGGTAAGAATCGCTTGAGAAACTCAAAATTTTCGCAGTTCTGATGCTCGACATGAATAACTAGAACGGCCTAGGGGCAAAGTGCGCATACCGTTGTAATCGGGCGAGTTTCTACTTTCAGACGCAACAGAAGTTTTGCGGATTGGTCAATCCGTTCGCGAGATATGGCAGTTTGGAGGTAAGAAACGCTTGAGAAACTCAAAATTTTCGCAGTTCTGATGCTCGATACGAATAACTAGAGCGGCCTTGGGGAAAACTATACCTACCGTTGTAATCGGGCGAGTTTCTACTTTCAGATGCAACAGAAATTTTGCGGATTGATCAATCCGTTCGCGAGATATGGCAGTTTGGAGATAAGAAACGCTTGAGAAACTCAAAATTTTCGCAGTTCTGATGCTCGAAACGAGTAACTAGAACGGCCTAGGGGAAAAGTACGCATACCGTTGTAATCGGGCGAGTTTCTACTTTCAGATGCAACAGAAATTTTGCGGACTGGTCAATCCGTTCGCGAGATATGGCAGTTTGGAGGTAAGAAACGCTTGAGAAACTCAAAATTTTCGCAGTTCTGATGCTCCAAACGAATACCTAGAACCGCCTAGGTGAAAAGTACGCATACCGTTGTAATCGGGCGAGTTTCTACTTTCAGACGCAACAGAAATTTTGTGGATTGTTCAATCCGTTCGCGAGATATGGCAGTTTGGAAATAAGAAACGCTTGAGAAACTCAAAATTTTCGCAGTTCTGATGCTCGAAACGAGTAACTAGAACGGCCTATGGGAAAAGTACGCATACCGTTGTAATCGGGCGAGTTTCTACTTTCAGATGCAACAGAAATTTTGCGGATTGGTCAATCCGGTCGCGAGATATGGCAGTTTGGAGATAAGAAACGCTTGAGAAACTCAAAATTTTCGCAGTTCTGATGCTCGAAACGAGTAACTAGAACGGCCTAGGGGAAAAGTACGCATACCGTTGTAATCGGGCGAGTTTCTACTTTCAGATGGCACAGAAATTTTGCGGATTGATCAATCCGTTCGCGAGATATGGCAGTTTGGAGATAAGAAACGCTTGAGAAACTCAAAATTTTCGCAATTCTGATGCTCGACACGAATAACTAGAACGGCCTAGGGGAAAAGTGCGCATACCGTTGTAATCGGGCGAGTGTCTACTTTCAGATGCAACAGAAATTTTGCGGATTGGTCAATCCGTTCGCGAGATATGGCAGTTTGGATGTAAGAAACGCTTGAGAAACTCAAAATTTTCGCAGTTCTGATGCTCGACACGAATAACTAGAACGGCCTAGGGGAAAACTATACCTACCTTTGTAATCGGGCGAGTTTCTACTTTCAGATGCAACAGAAATTTTGCGGATTGGTCAATCCGTTCGCGAGATATGGCAGTTTGGAGGTAAGAAACGCTTGAGAAACTCAAAATTTTCGCAGTTCTGATGCTCGAAACGAATGACTAGAACGGCCTAGGGGAGAAGTACGCATACCGTTGTAATCGGGCGAGTTTCTACTTTCAGATGGCACAGAAATTTTGCGGATTGATCAATCCGTTCACGAGATATGGCAGTTTGGAGATAAGAAACGCTTGAGAAACTCAAAATTTTCGCAATTCTGATGCTCGACACGAATAACTAGAACGGCCTAGGGGAAAAGTGCGCATACCGTTGTAATCGGGCGAGTGTCTACTTTCAGATGCAACAGAAATTTTGCGGATTGGTCAATCCGTTCGCGAGATATGGCAGTTTGGAGGTAAGAAACGCTTGAGAAACTCAAAATTTTCGCATTTCTGATGCTCGACATGAATAACTAGAACGGCCTTGGGGCAAAGTGCGCATACCGTTGTAATCGGGCGAGTTTCTACTTTCAGAAGCAACAGAAATTTTGCGGATTGGTCAATCCGTTCGCGAGATATGGCAGTTTGGAGGTAAGAATCGCTTGAGAAACTCAAAATTTTCGCAGTTCTGATGCTCGACATGAATAACTAGAACGGCCTAGGGGCAAAGTGCGCATACCGTTGTAATCGGGCGAGTTTCTACTTTCAGATGCAACAGAAGTTTTGCGGATTGGTCAATCCGTTCGCGAGATATGGCAGTTTGGAGGTAAGAAACGCTTGAGAAACTCAAAATTTTCGCAGTTCTGATGCTCGACATGAATAACTAGAACGGCCTAGGGGCAAAGTGCGCATACCGTTGTAATCGGGCGAGTTTCTACTTTCAGACGCAACAGAAGTTTTGCGGATTGGTCAATCCGTTCGCGAGATATGGCAGTTTGGAGGTAAGAAACGCTTGAGAAACTCAAAATTTTCGCAGTTCTGATGCTCGATACGAATAACTAGAGCGGCCTTGGGGAAAACTATACCTACCGTTGTAATCGGGCGAGTTTCTACTTTCAGATGCAACAGAAATTTTGCGGATTGATCAATCCGTTCGCGAGATATGGCAGTTTGGAGATAAGAAACGCTTGAGAAACTCAAAATTTTCGCAGTTCTGATGCTCGAAACGAGTAACTAGAACGGCCTAGGGGAAAAGTACGCATACCGTTGTAATCGGGCGAGTTTCTACTTTCAGATGCAACAGAAATTTTGCGGACTGGTCAATCCGTTCGCGAGATATGGCAGTTTGGAGGTAAGAAACGCTTGAGAAACTCAAAATTTTCGCAGTTCTGATGCTCCAAACGAATACCTAGAACCGCCTAGGTGAAAAGTACGCATACCGTTGTAATCGGGCGAGTTTCTACTTTCAGACGCAACAGAAATTTTGTGGATTGTTCAATCCGTTCGCGAGATATGGCAGTTTGGAAATAAGAAACGCTTGAGAAACTCAAAATTTTCGCAGTTCTGATGCTCGAAACGAGTAACTAGAACGGCCTATGGGAAAAGTACGCATACCGTTGTAATCGGGCGAGTTTCTACTTTCAGATGCAACAGAAATTTTGCGGATTGGTCAATCCGGTCGCGAGATATGGCAGTTTGGAGATAAGAAACGCTTGAGAAACTCAAAATTTTCGCAGTTCTGATGCTCGAAACGAGTAACTAGAACGGCCTAGGGGAAAAGTACGCATACCGTTGTAATCGGGCGAGTTTCTACTTTCAGATGGCACAGAAATTTTGCGGATTGATCAATCCGTTCGCGAGATATGGCAGTTTGGAGATAAGAAACGCTTGAGAAACTCAAAATTTTCGCAATTCTGATGCTCGACACGAATAACTAGAACGGCCTAGGGGAAAAGTGCGCATACCGTTGTAATCGGGCGAGTGTCTACTTTCAGATGCAACAGAAATTTTGCGGATTGGTCAATCCGTTCGCGAGATATGGCAGTTTGGATGTAAGAAACGCTTGAGAAACTCAAAATTTTCGCAGTTCTGATGCTCGACACGAATAACTAGAACGGCCTAGGGGAAAACTATACCTACCTTTGTAATCGGGCGAGTTTCTACTTTCAGATGCAACAGAAATTTTGCGGATTGGTCAATCCGTTCGCGAGATATGGCAGTTTGGAGGTAAGAAACGCTTGAGAAACTCAAAATTTTCGCAGTTCTGATGCTCGAAACGAATGACTAGAACGGCCTAGGGGAGAAGTACGCATACCGTTGTAATCGGGAGAGTTTCTACTTTCAGATGGCACAGAAATTTTGCGGATTGATCAATCCGTTCACGAGATATGGCAGTTTGGAGATAAGAAACGCTTGAGAAACTCAAAATTTTCGCAATTCTGATGCTCGACACGAATAACTAGAACGGCCTAGGGGAAAAGTGCGCATACCGTTGTAATCGGGCGAGTGTCTACTTTCAGATGCAACAGAAATTTTGCGGATTGGTCAATCCGTTCGCGAGATATGGCAGTTTGGAGGTAAGAAACGCTTGAGAAACTCAAAATTTTCGCAGTTCTGATGCTCGACACGAATAACTAGAACGGCCTAGGGGCAAAGTGCGCATACCGTTGTAATCGGGCGAGTTTCTACTTTCAGATGCAACAGAAATTTTGCGGATTGGTCAATCCGTTCGCGAGATATGGCAGTTTGGAGGTAAGAAACGCTTGAGAAACTCAAAATTTTCGCAATTCTGATGCTCGACATGAATAACTAGAACGGCCTTGGGGCAAAGTGCGCATACCGTTGTAATCGGGCGAGTTTCTACTTTCAGAAGCAACAGAAATTTTGCGGATTGGTCAATCCGTTCGCGAGATATGGCAGTTTGGAGGTAAGAATCGCTTGAGAAACTCAAAATTTTCGCAGTTCTGATGCTCGACATGAATAACTAGAACGGCCTAGGGGCAAAGTGCGCATACCGTTGTAATCGGGCGAGTTTCTACTTTCAGATGCAACAGAAGTTTTGCGGATTGGTCAATCCGTTCGCGAGATATGGCAGTTTGGAGGTAAGAAACGCTTGAGAAACTCAAAATTTTCGCAGTTCTGATGCTCGACACGAATAACTAGAGCGGCCTTGGGGAAAACTATACCTACCGTTGTAATCGGGCGAGTTTCTACTTTCAGATGCAACAGAAATTTTGCGGATTGATCAATCCGTTCGCGAGATATGGCAGTTTGGAGATAAGAAACGCTTGAGAAACTCAAAATTTTCGCAGTTCTGATGCTCGAAACGAGTAACTAGAACGGCCTAGGGGAAAAGTACGCATACCGTTGTAATCGGGCGAGTTTCTACTTTCAGATGCAACAGAAATTTTGCGGATTGGTCAATCCGGTAGCGAGATATGGCAGTTTGGAGATAAGAAACGCTTGAGAAACTCAAAATTTTCGCAGTTCTGATGCTCGAAACGAGTAACTAGAACGGCCTAGGGGAAAAGTACGCATACCGTTGTAATCGGGCGAGTTTCTACTTTCAGATGGCACAGAAATTTTGCGGATTGGTCAATCCATTCGCGAGATATGGCAGTTTGGAGGTAAGAATCGCTTGAGAAACTCAAAATTTTCGCAGTTCTGATGATCGAAACGAATAACTAGAACCGCCTAGGAGAAAAGTACGCATACCGTTGTAATCGGGCGAGTTTCTACTTTCAGATGCAACAGAAATTTTGCGGATTGGTCAATCCGTTCGCGAGATATGGCAGTTTGGAGGTAAGAAACGCTTGAGAAACTCAAAATTTTCGCAGTTCTGATGCTCGACACGAATAACTAGAACGGCCTAGGGGAAAACTACACCTACCTTCGTAATCGGGCGAGTTTCTACTTTCAGATGCAACAGAAATTTTGCGGATTGATCAATCCGTTCGCGAGATATGGCAGTTTGGAGATAAGAAACGCTTGAGAAACTCAAAATTTTCGCAGTTCTGATGCTCGAAACGAATGACTAGAACGGCCTAGGGGAGAAGTACGCATACCGTTGTAATCGGGCGAGTTTCTACTTTCAGATGGCACAGAAATTTTGCGGATTGGTCAATCCGTTCGCGAGATATGGCAGTTTGGAGATAAGAAACGCTTGAGAAACTCAAAATTTTCGCAATTCTGATGCTCGACACGAATAACTAGAACGGCCTAGGGGAAAAGTGCGCATACCGTTGTAATCGGGCGAGTGTCTACTTTCAGATGCAACAGAAATTTTGCGGATTGGTCAATCCGTTCGCGAGATATGGCAGTTTGGAGGTAAGAAACGCATGAGAAACTCAAAATTTTCGCAGTTCTGATGCTCGACACGAATAACTAGAACGGCCTAGGGGAAAACTATACCTACCTTTGTAATCGGGCGAGTTTCTACTTTCAGATGCAACAGAAATTTTGCGGATTGGTCAATCCTTTCGCGAGATATGGCAGTTTGGAGGTAAGAAACGCTTGAGAAACTCATAATTTTCGCAGTTCTGATGCTCGACACGAAAAACTAGAACGGCCTAGGGGCAAAGTGCACATACCGTTGTAATCGGGCGAGTTTCTACTTTCAGATGCAACAGAAATTTTGCGGATTGGTCAATCCGTTCGCGAGATATGGCAGTTTGAGGTAAGAAACGCTTGAGAAACTCAAAATTTTCGCAGTTCTGATGATCGAAACGAATAACTAGAACCGCCTAGGAGAAAAGTACGCATACCGTTGTAATCGGGCGAGTTTCTACTTTCAGATGCAACAGAAATTTTGCGGATTGATCAATCCGTTCGCGAGATATGGCAGTTTGGAGATAAGGAACGCTTGAGAAACTCAAAATTTTCGCAGTTCTGATGCTCGAAACGAGTAACTAGAACGGCTTAGGGGAAAAGTACGCATACCGTTGTAATCGGGCGAGTTTCTACTTTCAGGTGCAACAGAAATTTTGCGGATTGGTCAATCCGTTCGCGAGATATGGCAGTTTGGAGGTAAGAAACGCTTGAGAAACTCAAAATTTTCGCAGTTCTGATGCTCGACACGAATAACTAGAACGGCCTAGGGGTAAAGTGCGCATACCGTTGTAATCGGGCGAGTTTCTACTTTCAGATGCAACAGAAATTTTGCGGATTGGTCAATCCGTTCGCGAGATATGGCAGTTTGGAGGTAAGAAACGCTTGAGGAACTCAAAATTTTCGCAGTTCTGATGCTCGACACGAATAACTAGAACGGCCTAGGGGAAAACTACACCTACCTTCGTAATCGGGCAAGTTTCTACTTTCAGATGCAACAGAAATTTTGCGGATTGATCAATCCGTTCGCGAGATATGGCAGTTTGGAGATAAGAAACGCTTGAGAAACTCAAAATTTTCGCAGTTCTGATGCGCGAAACGAATGACTAGAACGGCCTAGGGGAGAAGTACGCATACCGTTGTAATCGGGCGAGTTTCTACTATCAGATGGCACAGAAATTTTGCGGATTGATCAATCCGTTCGCGAGATATGGCAGTTTGGATGTAAGAAACGCTTGAGAAACTCAAAATTTTCGCAGTTCTGATGCTCGACACGAATAACTAGAACGGCCTAGGGGAAAACTATACCTACCTTTGTAATCGGGCGAGTTTCTACTTTCAGATGCAACAGAAATTTTGCGGATTGGTCAATCCGTTCGCGAGATATGGCAGTTTGGAGGTAAGAAACGCTTGAGAAACTCAAAATTTTCGCAGTTCTGATGCTCGAAACGAATAACTAGAACGGCCTAGGGGCAAAGTGCGCATACCGTTGTAATCGGGCGAGTTTCTACTTTCAGATGCAACAGAAATTTTGCGGATTGGTCAATCCGTTCGCGAGATATGGCAGTTTGGAGGTAAGAAACGCTTGAGAAACTCAAAATTTTCGCATTTCTGATGCTCGACATGAATAACTAGAACGGCCTTGGGGCAAAGTGCGCATACCGTTGTAATCGGGCGAGTTTCTACTTTCAGAAGCAACAGAAATTTTGCGGATTGGTCAATCCGTTCGCGGGATATGGCAGTTTGGAGGTAAGAATCGCTTGAGAAACTCAAAATTTTCGCAGTTCTGATGCTCGACATGAATAACTAGAACGGCCTAGGGGCAAAGTGCGCATACCGTTGTAATCGGGCGAGTTTCTACTTTCAGATGCAACAGAAGTTTTGCGGATTGGTCAATCCGTTCGCGAGATATGGCAGTTTGGAGGTAAGGAACGCTTGAGAAACTTAAAATTTTCGCAGTTCTGATGCTCGACACGAATAACTAGAGCGGCCTTGGGGAAAACTATACCTACCGTTGTAATCGGGCGAGTTTCTACTTTCAGATGCAACAGAAATTTTGCGGATTGATCAATCCGTTCGCGAGATATGGCAGTTTGGAGATAAGAAACGCTTGAGAAACTCAAAATTTTCGCAGTTCTGATGCTCGAAACGAGTAACTAGAACGGCCTAGGGGAAAAGTACGCATACCGTTGTAATCGGGCGAGTTTCTACTTTCAGATGCAACAGAAATTTTGCGGATTGGTCAATCCGTTCGCGAGATATGGCAGTTTGGAGGTAAGAAACGCTTGAGAAACTCAAAATTTTCGCAGTTCTGATGCTCCAAACGAATAACTAGAACCGCCTAGGTGAAAAGTACGCATACCGTTGTAATCGGGCGAGTTTCTACTTTCAGACGCAACAGAAATTTTGTGGATTGTTCAATCCGTTCGCGAGATATGGCAGTTTGGAAATAAGAAACGCTTGAGAAACTCAAAATTTTCGCAGTTCTGATGCTCGAAACGAGTAACTAGAACGGCCTATGGGAAAAGTACGCATACCGTTGTAATCGGGCGAGTTTCTACTTTCAGATGCAACAGAAATTTTGCGGATTGGTCAATCCGGTCGCGAGATATGGCAGTTTGGAGGTAAGAAACGCTTGAGAAACTCAAAATTTTCGCAGTTCTGATGCTCGACACGAATAACTAGAACGGCCTAGGGGAAAAGTGCGCATACCTTTGTAATCGGGCGAGTTTCTACTTTCAGAAGCAACAGAAATTTTGCGGATTGGTCAATCCGTTCGCGAGATATGGCAGTTTGGAGGTAAGAATCGCTTGAGAAACTCAAAATTTTCGCAGTTCTGATGCTCGACATGAATAACTAGAACGGCCTAGGGGCAAAGTGCGCATACCGTTGTAATCGGGCGAGTTTCTACTTTCAGATGCAACAGAAGTTTTGCGGATTGGTCAATCCGTTCGCGAGATATGGCAGTTTGGAGGTAAGGAACGCTTGAGAAACTCAAAATTTTCGCAGTTCTGATGCTCGACACGAATAACTAGAGCGGCCTTGGGGAAAACTATACCTACCGTTGTAATCGGGCGAGTTTCTACTTTCAGATGCAACAGAAATTTTGCGGATTGATCAATCCGTTCGCGAGATATGGCAGTTTGGAGATAAGAAACGCTTGAGAAACTCAAAATTTTCGCAGTTCTGATGCTCGAAACGAGTAACTAGAACGGCCTAGGGGAAAAGTACGCATACCGTTGTAATCGGGCGAGTTTCTACTTTCAGATGCAACAGAAATTTTGCGGATTGGTCAATCCGTTCGCGAGATATGGCAGTTTGGAGGTAAGAAACGCTTGAGAAACTCAAAATTTTCGCAGTTCTGATGCTCGACACGAATAACTAGAACGGCCTAGGGGAAAACTATACCTACCTTTGTAATCGGGCGAGTTTCTACTTTCAGATGCAACAGAAATTTTGCGGATTGGTCAATCCGTTCGCGAGATATGGCAGTTTGGAGGTAAGAAACGCTTGAGAAACTCAAAATTTTCGCAGTTCTGATGCTCGACACGAATAACTAGAACGGCCTAGGGGCAAAGTGCGCATACCGTTGTAATCGGGCGAGTTTCTACTTTCAGATGCAACAGAAATTTTGCGGATTGGTCAATCCGTTCGCGAGATATGGCAGTTTGGATGTAAGAAACGCTTGAGAAACTCAAAATTTTCGCATTTCTGATGCTCGACATGAATAACTAGAACGGCCTTGGGGCAAAGTGCGCATACCGTTGTAATCGGGCGAGTTTCTACTTTCAGAAGCAACAGAAATTTTGCGGATTGGTCAATCCGTTCGCGGGATATGGCAGTTTGGAGGTAAGAATCGCTTGAGAAACTCAAAATTTTCGCAGTTCTGATGCTCGACATGAATAACTAGAACGGCCTAGGGGCAAAGTGCGCATACCGTTGTAATCGGGCGAGTTTCTACTTTCAGATGCAACAGAAGTTTTGCGGATTGGTCAATCCGTTCGCGAGATATGGCAGTTTGGAGGTAAGGAACGCTTGAGAAACTCAAAATTTTCGCAGTTCTGATGCTCGACACGAATAACTAGAGCGGCCTTGGGGAAAACTATACCTACCGTTGTAATCGGGCGAGTTTCTACTTTCAGACGCAACAGAAATTTTGTGGATTGTTCAATCCGTTCGCGAGATATGGCAGTTTGGAAATAAGAAACGCTTGAGAAACTCAAAATTTTCGCAGTTCTGATGCTCGAAACGAGTAACTAGAACGGCCTATGGGAAAAGTACGCATACCGTTGTAATCGGGCGAGTTTCTACTTTCAGATGCAACAGAAATTTTGCGGATTGGTCAATCCGGTCGCGAGATATGGCAGTTTGGAGGTAAGAAACGCTTGAGAAACTCAAAATTTTCGCAGTTCTGATGCTCGACACGAATAACTAGAACGGCCTAGGGGAAAAGTGCGCATACCTTTGTAATCGGGCGAGTTTCTACTTTCAGAAGCAACAGAAATTTTGCGGATTGGTCAATCCGTTCGCGAGATATGGCAGTTTGGAGGTAAGAATCGCTTGAGAAACTCAAAATTTTCGCAGTTCTGATGCTCGACATGAATAACTAGAACGGCCTAGGGGCAAAGTGCGCATACCGTTGTAATCGGGCGAGTTTCTACTTTCAGATGCAACAGAAGTTTTGCGGATTGGTCAATCCGTTCGCGAGATATGGCAGTTTGGAGGTAAGGAACGCTTGAGAAACTCAAAATTTTCGCAGTTCTGATGCTCGACACGAATAACTAGAGCGGCCTTGGGGAAAACTATACCTACCGTTGTAATCGGGCGAGTTTCTACTTTCAGATGCAACAGAAATTTTGCGGATTGATCAATCCGTTCGCGAGATATGGCAGTTTGGAGATAAGAAACGCTTGAGAAACTCAAAATTTTCGCAGTTCTGATGCTCGAAACGAGTAACTAGAACGGCCTAGGGGAAAAGTACGCATACCGTTGTAATCGGGCGAGTTTCTACTTTCAGATGCAACAGAAATTTTGCGGATTGGTCAATCCGTTCGCGAGATATGGCAGTTTGGAGGTAAGAAACGCTTGAGAAACTCAAAATTTTCGCAGTTCTGATGCTCCAAACGAATAACTAGAACCGCCTAGGTGAAAAGTACGCATACCGTTGTAATCGGGCGAGTTTCTACTTTCAGACGCAACAGAAATTTTGTGGATTGTTCAATCCGTTCGCGAGATATGGCAGTTTGGAAATAAGAAACGCTTGAGAAACTCAAAATTTTCGCAGTTCTGATGCTCGAAACGAGTAACTAGAACGGCCTATGGGAAAAGTACGCATACCGTTGTAATCGGGCGAGTTTCTACTTTCAGATGCAACAGAAATTTTGCGGATTGGTCAATCCGGTCGCGAGATATGGCAGTTTGGAGGTAAGAAACGCTTGAGAAACTCAAAATTTTCGCAGTTCTGATGCTCGACACGAATAACTAGAACGGCCTAGGGGAAAAGTGCGCATACCTTTGTAATCGGGCGAGTTTCTACTTTCAGAAGCAACAGAAATTTTGCGGATTGGTCAATCCGTTCGCGAGATATGGCAGTTTGGAGGTAAGAATCGCTTGAGAAACTCAAAATTTTCGCAGTTCTGATGCTCGACATGAATAACTAGAACGGCCTAGGGGCAAAGTGCGCATACCGTTGTAATCGGGCGAGTTTCTACTTTCAGATGCAACAGAAGTTTTGCGGATTGGTCAATCCGTTCGCGAGATATGGCAGTTTGGAGGTAAGGAACGCTTGAGAAACTCAAAATTTTCGCAGTTCTGATGCTCGACACGAATAACTAGAGCGGCCTTGGGGAAAACTATACCTACCGTTGTAATCGGGCGAGTTTCTACTTTCAGATGCAACAGAAATTTTGCGGATTGATCAATCCGTTCGCGAGATATGGCAGTTTGGAGATAAGAAACGCTTGAGAAACTCAAAATTTTCGCAGTTCTGATGCTCGAAACGAGTAACTAGAACGGCCTAGGGGAAAAGTACGCATACCGTTGTAATCGGGCGAGTTTCTACTTTCAGATGCAACAGAAATTTTGCGGATTGGTCAATCCGTTCGCGAGATATGGCAGTTTGGAGGTAAGAAACGCTTGAGAAACTCAAAATTTTCGCAGTTCTGATGCTCGACACGAATAACTAGAACGGCCTAGGGGAAAACTATACCTACCTTTGTAATCGGGCGAGTTTCTACTTTCAGATGCAACAGAAATTTTGCGGATTGGTCAATCCGTTCGCGAGATATGGCAGTTTGGAGGTAAGAAACGCTTGAGAAACTCAAAATTTTCGCAGTTCTGATGCTCGACACGAATAACTAGAACGGCCTAGGGGCAAAGTGCGCATACCGTTGTAATCGGGCGAGTTTCTACTTTCAGATGCAACAGAAATTTTGCGGATTGGTCAATCCGTTCGCGAGATATGGCAGTTTGGATGTAAGAAACGCTTGAGAAACTCAAAATTTTCGCATTTCTGATGCTCGACATGAATAACTAGAACGGCCTTGGGGCAAAGTGCGCATACCGTTGTAATCGGGCGAGTTTCTACTTTCAGAAGCAACAGAAATTTTGCGGATTGGTCAATCCGTTCGCGGGATATGGCAGTTTGGAGGTAAGAATCGCTTGAGAAACTCAAAATTTTCGCAGTTCTGATGCTCGACATGAATAACTAGAACGGCCTAGGGGCAAAGTGCGCATACCGTTGTAATCGGGCGAGTTTCTACTTTCAGATGCAACAGAAGTTTTGCGGATTGGTCAATCCGTTCGCGAGATATGGCAGTTTGGAGGTAAGGAACGCTTGAGAAACTCAAAATTTTCGCAGTTCTGATGCTCGACACGAATAACTAGAGCGGCCTTGGGGAAAACTATACCTACCGTTGTAATCGGGCGAGTTTCTACTTTCAGACGCAACAGAAATTTTGTGGATTGTTCAATCCGTTCGCGAGATATGGCAGTTTGGAAATAAGAAACGCTTGAGAAACTCAAAATTTTCGCAGTTCTGATGCTCGAAACGAGTAACTAGAACGGCCTATGGGAAAAGTACGCATACCGTTGTAATCGGGCGAGTTTCTACTTTCAGATGCAACAGAAATTTTGCGGATTGGTCAATCCGGTCGCGAGATATGGCAGTTTGGAGGTAAGAAACGCTTGAGAAACTCAAAATTTTCGCAGTTCTGATGCTCGACACGAATAACTAGAACGGCCTAGGGGAAAAGTGCGCATACCTTTGTAATCGGGCGAGTTTCTACTTTCAGAAGCAACAGAAATTTTGCGGATTGGTCAATCCGTTCGCGAGATATGGCAGTTTGGAGGTAAGAATCGCTTGAGAAACTCAAAATTTTCGCAGTTCTGATGCTCGACATGAATAACTAGAACGGCCTAGGGGCAAAGTGCGCATACCGTTGTAATCGGGCGAGTTTCTACTTTCAGATGCAACAGAAGTTTTGCGGATTGGTCAATCCGTTCGCGAGATATGGCAGTTTGGAGGTAAGGAACGCTTGAGAAACTCAAAATTTTCGCAGTTCTGATGCTCGACACGAATAACTAGAGCGGCCTTGGGGAAAACTATACCTACCGTTGTAATCGGGCGAGTTTCTACTTTCAGATGCAACAGAAATTTTGCGGATTGATCAATCCGTTCGCGAGATATGGCAGTTTGGAGATAAGAAACGCTTGAGAAACTCAAAATTTTCGCAGTTCTGATGCTCGAAACGAGTAACTAGAACGGCCTAGGGGAAAAGTACGCATACCGTTGTAATCGGGCGTGTTTCTACTTTCAGATGCAACAGAAATTTTGCGGATTGGTCAATCCGTTCGCGAGATATGGCAGTTTGGAGGTAAGAAACGCTTGAGAAACTCAAAATTTTCGCAGTTCTGATGCTCCAAACGAATAACTAGAACCGCCTAGGTGAAAAGTACGCATACCGTTGTAATCGGGCGAGTTTCTACTTTCAGACGCAACAGAAATTTTGTGGATTGTTCAATCCGTTCGCGAGATATGGCAGTTTGGAGGTAAGAAACGCTTGAGAAACTCAAAATTTTCGCAGTTCTGATGCTCGACACGAATAACTAGAACGGCCTAGGGGAAAACTATGCCTACCTTTGTAATCGGGCGAGTTTCTACTTTCAGATGCAACAGAAATTTTGCGGATTGGTCAATCCGTTCGCGAGATATGGCAGTTTGGAGGTAAGAAACGCTTGAGAAACTCAAAATTTTCGCAGTTCTGATGCTCGACACGAATAACTAGAACGGCCTAGGGGCAAAGTGCGCATACCGTTGTAATCGGGCGAGTTTCTACTTTCAGATGCAACAGAAATTTTGCGGATTGGTCAATCCGTTCGCGAGATATGGCAGTTTCGAGGTAAGAAACGCTTGAGAAACTCAAAATTTTCGCAGTTCTGATGCTCGAAACGAATAACTAGAACGGCCTAGGGGAAAACTACACCTACCGTTGTAATCGGGCGAGTTTCTACTTTCAGATGCAACAGAAATTTTGCGGATTGGTCAATCCGTTCGCGAGATATGGCAGTTTGGAGGTAAGAAACGCTTGAGAAACTCAAAATTTTCGCAGTTCTGATGCTCGACACGAATAACTAGAACGGCCTAGGGGCAAAGTGCGCATACCGTTGTAATCGGGCGAGTTTCTACTTTCAGATGCAACAGTAATTTTGCGGATTGGTCAATCCGTTCGCGAGATATGGCAGTTTCGAGGTAAGAAACGCTTGAGAAACTCAAAATTTTCGCAGTTCTGATGCTCGAAACGAATAACTAGAACGGCCTAGGGGAAAACTACACCTACCGTTGTAATCGGGCGAGTTTCTACTTTCAGATGCAACAGAAATTTTGCGGATTGGTCAATCCGTTCGCGAGATATGGCAGTTTGGAGGTAAGAAACGCTTGAGAAACTCAAAATTTTCGCAGTTCTGATGCTCGACACGAATAACTAGAACGGCCTAGGGGCAAAGTGCGCATACCGTTGTAATCGGGCGAGTTTCTACTTTCAGATGCAACAGAAATTTTGCGGATTGGTCAATCCGTTCGCGAGATATGGCAGTTTCGAGGTAAGAAACGCTTGAGAAACTCAAAATTTTCGCAGTTCTGATGCTCGAAACGAATAACTAGAACGGCCTAGGGGAAAACTACACCTACCGTTGTAATCGGGCGAGTTTCTACTTTCAGATGCAACAGAAATTTTGCGGATTGGTCAATCCGTTCGCGAGATATGGCAGTTTGGAGGTAAGAAACGCTTGAGAAACTCAAAATTTTCGCAGTTCTGATGCTCGAAACGAATAACTAGAACGGCCTAGGGGAAAGCTACACCTACCGTTGTAATCGGGCGAGTTTCTACTTTCAGATACAACAGAAATTTTGCGGATTGGTCAATCCGTTCGGGAGATATGGCAGTTTGGAGGTAAGAAACGCTTGAGAAACTCAAAATTTTCGCATTTCTGATGCTCGACATGAATAACTAGAACGGCCTAGGGGCAAAGTGCGCATACCGTTGTAATCGGGCGAGTTTCTACTTTCAGAAGCAACAGAAATTTTGCGGATTGGTCAATCCGTTCGCGAGATATGGCAGTTTGGAGGTAAGAATCGCTTGAGAAACTCAAAATTTTCGCAGTTCTGATGCTCGACAAGAATAACTAGAACGGCCTAGGGGCAAAGTGCGCATTCCGTCGTAATCGGGAGAGTTTCTACTTTCAGATGCAACAGAAATTTTGCGGATTGGTCAATCCGTTCGCGAGATATGGCAGTTTGGATGTAAGAAACGCTTGAGAAACTCAAAATTTTCGCTGTTCTGATGCTCGACACGAATAACTAGAGCGGCCTAGGGGAAAACTACACCTACCGTTGTAATCGGGCGAGTTTCTACTTTCAGATGCAACAGAAATTTTGCGGATTGATCAATCCGTTCGCTAGATATGGCAGTTTGGAGATAAGAAACGCTTGAGAAACTCAAAATGTTCGCAGTTCTGATGCTCGACACGAATAACTAGAACGGCCTAGGGGAAAAGTGCGCATACCGTTGTAATCGGGCGAGTGTCTACTTTCAGATGCAGCAGAAATTTTGCGGATTGGTCAATCCGTTCGCGAGATATGGCAGTTTGGAGGTAAGGAACGCTTGAGAAACTCAAAATTTTCGCAGTTCTGATGCTCGACACGAATAACTAGAACGGCCTAGGGGAAAAGTGCGCATACCGTTGTAATCGGGCGAGTTTCTACTTTCAGATGCAACAGAAATTTTGCGGATTGGTCAATCCGTTCGCGAGATATGGTCGTTTGGATTTAAGAAACGCTTGAGGACCTCAAAATTTTCGCATTTCTGATGCTCGAAACGAATAACTAGAATGGCCTAGGGGAAAAGTGCGCATACCGTTGTAATCGGGCGAGTTTCTACTTTCAGATGCAACAGAAATTTTGCGGATTGATCAATCCGTTCGCGAGATATGGCAGTTTGGAGATAAGAAACGCTTGAGAAACTCAAAATTTTCGCAGTTCTGATGCTCGAAACGAATGACTAGAACGACCTAGGGGAGAAGTACGCATACCGTTGTAATCGGGCGAGTTTCTACTTTCAGATGACACAGAAATTTTGCGGATTGATCAATCCGTTCGCGAGATATGGCAGTTTGGAGATAAGAAACGCTTGAGAAACTCAAAATTTTCGCAATTCTGATGCTCGACACGAATAACTAGAACGGCCTAGGGGAAAAGTGCGCATACCGTTGTAATCGGGCGAGTTTCTACTTTAAGATGCAACAGAAATTTTGCGGATTGGTCAATCCGTTCGCGAGATATGGCAGTTTGGAGGTAAGAAACGCTTGAGAAACTCAAAATTTTCGCAGTTCTGATGCTCGACACGAATAACTAGAACGGCCTGGGGGAAAACTATACCCACCTTTGTAATCGGGCGAGTTTCTACTTTCAGATGCAACAGAAATTTTGCGGATTGGTCAATCCGTTCGCGAGATATGGCAGTTTGGAGGTAAGAAACGCTTGAGAAACTCAAAATTTTCGCAGTTCTGATGCTCGACACGAATAACTAGAACGGCCTAGGGGCAAAGTGCGCATACCGTTGTAATCGGGCGAGTTTCTACTTTCAGATGCAACAGAAATTTTGCGGATTGGTCAATCCGTTCGCGAGATATGGCAGTTTGGAGGTAAGAAACGCTTGAGAAACTCAAAATTTTCGCAGTTCTGATGCTCGACACGAATAACTAGAACGGCCTAGGGGCAAAGTGCGCATACCGTTGTAATCGGGCGAGTTTCTACTTTCAGATGCAACAGAAATTTTGCGGATTGGTCAATCCGTTCGCGAGATATGGCAGTTTCGAGGTAAGAAACGCTTGAGAAACTCAAAATTTTCGCAGTTCTGATGCTCGAAACGAATAACTAGAACGGCCTAGGGGAAAACTGCACCTACCGTTGTAATCGGGCGAGTTTCTACTTTCAGATGCAACAGAAATTTTGCGGATTGGTCAATCCGTTCGCGAGATATGGCAGTTTGGAGGTAAGAAACGCTTGAGAAACTCAAAATTTTCGCAGTTCTGATGCTCGACACGAATAACTAGAACGGCCTAGGGGCAAAGTGCGCATACCGTTGTAATCGGGCGAGTTTCTACTTTCAGATGCAACAGAAATTTTGCGGATTGGTCAATCCGTTCGCGAGATATGGCAGTTTCGAGGTAAGAAACGCTTGAGAAACTCAAAATTTTCGCAGTTCTGATGCTCGAAACGAATAACTAGAACGGCCTAGGGGAAAACTACACCTACCGTTGTAATCGGGCGAGTTTCTACTTTCAGATGCAACAGAAATTTTGCGGATTGGTCAATCCGTTCGCGAGATATGGCAGTTTGGAGGTAAGAAACGCTTGAGAAACTCAAAATTTTCGCAGTTCTGATGCTCGAAACGAATAACTAGAACGGCCTAGGGGAAAGCTACACCTACCGTTGTAATCGGGCGAGTTTCTACTTTCAGATACAACAGAAATTTTGCGGATTGGTCAATCCGTTCGGGAGATATGGCAGTTTGGAGGTAAGAAACGCTTGAGAAACTCAAAATTTTCGCATTTCTGATGCTCGACATGAATAACTAGAACGGCCTAGGGGCAAAGTGCGCATACCGTTGTAATCGGGCGAGTTTCTACTTTCAGAAGCAACAGAAATTTTGCGGATTGGTCAATCCGTTCGCGAGATATGGCAGTTTGGAGGTAAGAAACGCTTGAGAAACTCAAAATTTTCGCAGTTCTGATGCTCGACACGAATAACTAGAGCGGCCTAGGGGAAAACTACACCTACCGTTGTAATCGGGCGAGTTTCTACTTTCAGATGCAACAGAAATTTTGCGGATTGATCAATCCGTTCGCTAGATATGGCAGTTTGGAGATAAGAAACGCTTGAGAAACTCAAAATGTTCGCAGTTCTGATGCTCGACACGAATAACTAGAACGGCCTAGGGGAAAAGTGCGCATACCGTTGTAATCGGGCGAGTGTCTACTTTCAGATGCAGCAGAAATTTTGCGGATTGGTCAATCCGTTCGCGAGATATGGCAGTTTGGAGGTAAGGAACGCTTGAGAAACTCAAAATTTTCGCAGTTCTGATGCTCGACACGAATAACTAGAACGGCCTAGGGGAAAAGTGCGCATACCGTTGTAATCGGGCGAGTTTCTACTTTCAGATGCAACAGAAATTTTGCGGATTGGTCAATCCGTTCGCGAGATATGGTCGTTTGGATTTAAGAAACGCTTGAGGACCTCAAAATTTTCGCATTTCTGATGCTCGAAACGAATAACTAGAATGGCCTAGGGGAAAAGTGCGCATACCGTTGTAATCGGGCGAGTTTCTACTTTCAGATGCAACAGAAATTTTGCGGATTGATCAATCCGTTCGCGAGATATGGCAGTTTGGAGGTAAGAAACGCTTGAGAAACTCAAAATTTTCGCAGTTCTGATGCTCGAAACGAATGACTAGAACGGCCTAGGGGAGAAGTACGCATACCGTTGTAATCGGGCGAGTTTCTACTTTCAGATGACACAGAAATTTTGCGGATTGATCAATCCGTTCGCGAGATATGGCAGTTTGGAGATAAGAAACGCTTGAGAAACTCAAAATTTTCGCAGTTCTGATGCTCGACACGAATAACTAGAACGGCCTGGGGGAAAACTATACCCACCTTTGTAATCGGGCGAGTTTCTACTTTCAGATGCAACAGAAATTTTGCGGATTGGTCAATCCGTTCGCGAGATATGGCAGTTTGGAGGTAAGAAACGCTTGAGAAACTCAAAATTTTCGCAGTTCTGATGCTCGACACGAATAACTAGAACGGCCTAGGGGCAAAGTGCGCATACCGTTGTAATCGGGCGAGTTTCTACTTTCAGATGCAACAGAAATTTTGCGGATTGGTCAATCCGTTCGCGAGATATGGCAGTTTGGAGGTAAGAAACGCTTGAGAAACTCAAAATTTTCGCAGTTCTGATGCTCGACACGAATAACTAGAGCGGCCTAGGGGAAAACTACACCTACCGTTGTAATCGGGCGAGTTTCTACTTTCAGATGCAATAGAAATTTTGCTGATTGGTCAATCCGTTCGCGAGATATGGCCGTTTGGATTTAAGAAACGCTTGAGAACCTCAAAATTTTCGCATTTCTGATGCTCGAAACGAATAACTAGAACGGCCTAGGAGAAAAGTGCGCATACCGTTGTAATCGGGCGAGTGTCTACTTTCAGATGCAACAGAAATTTTGCGGATTGGTCAATGCGTTCGCGAGATATGGCAGTTTGGAGGTAAGAAACGCTTGAGAAACTCAAAATTTTCGCAGTTCTGATGCTCGACACGAATAACTAGAACGGCCTAGGGGAAAACTATACCCACCTTTGTAATCGGGCGAGTTTCTACTTTCAGATGCAACAGAAATTTTGCGGATTGGTCAATCCGTTCGCGAGATATGGCAGTTTGGAGGTAAGAAACGCTTGAGAAACTCAAAATTTTCGCATTTCTGATGCTCGACATGAATAACTAGAACGTCCTAGGGGCAAAGTGCGCATACCGTTGTAATCGGGCGCGTTTCTACTTTCAGAAGCAACAGAAATTTTGCGGATTGGTCAATCCGTTCGCGAGATATGGCAGTTTGGAGGTAAGAATCGCTTGAGAAACTCAAAATTTTCGCAGTTCTGATGCTCGACATGAATAACTAGAACGGCCTAGGGGCAAAGTGCGCATACCGTTGTAATCGGGCGAGTTTCTACTTTCAGATGCAACAGAAGTTTTGCGGATTGGTCAATCCGTTCGCGAGATATGGCAGTTTGGAGGTAAGAAACGCTTGAGAAACTCAAAATTTTCGCAGTTCTGATGCTCGACACGAATAACTAGAGCGGCCTAGGGGAGAAGTACGCATTCCGTTGTAATCGGGCGAGTTTCTACTTTCAGATGGGACAGAAATTTTGCGGATTGATCAATCCGTTCGCGAGATATGGCAGTTTGGAGATAAGAAACGCTTGAGAAACTCAAAATTTTCGCAGTTTTGATGCTCGAAACGAGTAACTAGAACGGCCTAGGGGAAAAGTGCGCATACCGTTGTAATAGGGCGAGTTTCTACTTTCAGATGCAACAGAAATTTTGCGGATTGGTCAATCCGTTCGCGAGATATGGCAGTTTGGAGGTAAGAAACGCTTGAGAAACTCAAAATTTTCGCAGTTCTGATGCTCGACACGAATAACTAGAACGGCCTAGGGGAAAACTATACCCACCTTTGTAATCGGGCGAGTTTCTACTTTCAGATGCAACAGAAATTTTGCGGATTGGTCAATCCGTTCGCGAGATATGGCAGTTTGGAGGTAAGAAACGCTTGAGAAACTCAAAATTTTCGCAGTTGTGATGCTCGACACGAATAACTAGAACGGCCTAGGGGCAAAGTGCGCATACCGTTGTAATCGGGCGAGTTTCTACTTTCAGATGCAACAGAAATTTTGCGGATTGGTCAATCCGTTCGCGAGATATGGCAGTTTGGAGGTAAGAAACGCTTGAGAAACTCAAAATTTTCGCAGTTCTGATGCTCGACACGAATAACTAGAGCGGCCTAGGGGAAAACTACACCTACCGTTGTAATCGGGCGAGTTTCTACTTTCAGATGCAATAGAAATTTTGCTGATTGGTCAATCCGTTCGCGAGATATGGCCGTTTGGATTTAAGAAACGCTTGAGAACCTCAAAATTTTCGCATTTCTGATGCTCGAAACGAATAACTAGAACGGCCTAGGGGAAAAGTGCGCATACCGTTGTAATCGGGCGAGTGTCTACTTTCAGATGCAACAGAAATTTTGCGGATTGGTCAATGCGTTCGCGAGATATGGCAGTTTGGAGGTAAGAAACGCTTGAGAAACTCAAAATTTTCGCAGTTCTGATGCTCGACACGAATAACTAGAACGGCCAAGGGGCAAAGTGCGCATACCGTTGTAATCGGGCGAGTTTCTACTTTCAGATGCAACAGAAATTTTGCGGATTGGTCAATCCGTTCGCGAGATATGGCAGTTTGGAGGTAAGAAACGCTTGAGAAACTCAAAATTTTCGCATTTCTGATGCTCGACATGAATAACTAGAACGGCCTAGGGGCAAAGTGCGCATACCGTTGTAATCGGGCGCGTTTCTACTTTCAGAAGCAACAGAAATTTTGCGGATTGGTCAATCCGTTCGCGAGATATGGCAGTTTGGAGGTAAGAATCGCTTGAGAAACTCAAAATTTTCGCAGTTCTGATGCTCGACATGAATAACTAGAACGGCCTAGGGGCAAAGTGCGCATACCGTTGTAATCGGGCGAGTTTCTACTTTCAGATGCAACAGAAGTTTTGCGGATTGGTCAATCCGTTCGCGAGATATGGCAGTTTGGAGGTAAGAAACGCTTGAGAAACTCAAAATTTTCGCAGTTCTGATGCTCGACACGAATAACTAGAGCGGCCTAGGGGAGAAGTACGCATTCCGTTGTAATCGGGCGAGTTTCTACTTTCAGATGGGACAGAAATTTTGCGGATTGATCAATCCGTTCGCGAGATATGGCAGTTTGGAGATAAGAAACGCTTGAGAAACTCAAAATTTTCGCAGTTTTGATATTCGAAACGAGTAACTAGAACGGCCTAGGGGAAAAGTGCGCATACCGTTGTAATAGGGCGAGTTTCTACTTTCAGATGCATCAGAAATTTTGCGGATTGGTCAATCAGTTCGCGAGATATGGCAGTTTGGAGGTAAGAAACGCTTGAGAAACTCAAAATTTTCGCAGATCTGATGCTCGAAACGAATAACTAGAACGGCCTAGGGGAGAACTACACCAACCGTTGTAATCGGGCGAGTTTCTACTTTCAGATGCAACAGAAATTTTGCGGATTGGTCAATCCGTTCGCGAGATATGGCAGTTTGGAGGTAAGAATCGCTTGAGAAACTCAAAATTTTCGCAGTTCTGATGCTCGACAGGAATAACTTGAACGGCCTAGGGGCAAAGTGCGCATACCGTTGTAATCGGGCGAGTTTCTACTTTCAGATGCAACAGAAGTTTTGCGGATTGGTCAATCCGTTCGCGAGATATGGCAGTTTGGAGGTAAGAAACGCTTGAGAAACTCAACATTTTCGCAGTTCTGATGCTCGACACGAATAACTAGAGCGGCCTAGGGGAAAACTACAACTACCGTTGTAATCGGGCGAGTTTCTACTTTCAGATGCAATAGAAATTTTGCAGATTGGTCAATCCGTTCGCGAGATATGGCCGTTTGGATATAAGAAACGCTTGAGAACCTCAAAATTTTCGCATTTCTGATGCTCGAAACGAATAACTAGAACGGCCTAGGGGCAAAGTGCGCATACCGTTGTAATCGGGCGCGTTTCTACTTTCAGAAGCAACAGAAATTTTGCGGATTGGTCAATCCGTTCGCGAGATATGGCAGTTTGGAGGTAAGAATCGCTTGAGAAACTCAAAATTTTCGCAGTTCTGATGCTCGACATGAATAACTAGAACGGCCTAGGGGCAAAGTGCGCACACCGTTGTAATCGGGCGAGTTTCTACTTTCAGATGCAACAGAAGTTTTGCGGATTGGTCAATCCGTTCGCGAGATATGGCAGTTTGGAGGTAAGAAACGCTTGAGAAACTCAAAATTTTCGCAGTTCTGATGCTCGACACGAATAACTAGAGCGGCCTAGGGGAGAAGTACGCATTCCGTTGTAATCGGGCGAGTTTCTACTTTCAGATGGGACAGAAATTTTGCGGATTGATCAATCCGTTCGCGAGATATGGCAGTTTGGAGATGAGAAACGCTTGAGAAACTCAAAATTTTCGCAGTTCTGATGCTCGAAACGAATGACTAGAACGGCCTAGGGGAAAAGTGCGCATACCGTTGTAATCGAGCGAGTTTCTACTTTCAGATGCAACAGAAATTTTGCGGATTGATCAATCCGTTCGCGAGATATGGCAGTTTGGAGGTAAGAAACGCTTGAGAAACTCAAAATTTTCGCAGTTCTGATGCTCGACACGAATAACTAGAACGGCCTAGGGGCAAAGTGCGCATACCGTTGTAATCGGGCGAGTCTCTGCTTTCAGATGCAACAGAAATTTTGCGGATTGGTCAATCCGTTCGCGAGATATGGGAGTTTGGAGGTAAGAAACGCTTGAGAAACTCAAAATTTTCGCCGTTCTGATGCTCGAAACGAATGACTAGAACGGCCTAGGGGAAAAGTGCGCATACCTTTGTAATCGGGCGAGTTTCTACTTTCAGATGCAACAGAAATTTTGCGGATTGGTCAATCCATTCGCGAGATATGGCAGTTTGGAGGTAAGAAACGCTTGAGAAACTCAAAATTTTCGCAGTTCTGATGCTCGAAACGAGTAACTAGAACGGCCTAGGGGAAAAGTACGCACACCGTTGTAATCGGGCGAGTTTCTACTTTCAGATGCAACAGAAATTTTGCGGATTGGTCAATCCGGTCGCGAGATATGGCAGTTTGGAGGTAAGAAACGCTTGAGAAACTCAAAATTTTCGCAGTTCTGATGCTCGACACGAATAACTAGAACGGCCTAGGGGAAAAGTGCGCATACCTTTGTAATCGGGCGAGTTTCTACTTTCAGATGCAACAGAAATTTTGCGGATTGGTCAATCCATTCGCGAGATATGGCAGTTTGGAGGTAAGAAACGCTTGAGAAACTCAAAATTTTCGCAGTTCTGATGCTCGAAACGAATAACTAGAACGGCCTAGGGGAAAGCTACACCTACCGTTGTAATCGGGCGAGTTTCTACTTTCAGATGCAACAGAAATTTTGCGGATTGGTCAATCCGTTCGGGAGATATGGCAGTTTGGAGGTAAGAAACGCTTGAGAAACTCAAAATTTTCGCATTTCTGATGCTCGACATGAATAACTAGAACGGCCTAGGGGCAAAGTGCGCATACCGTTCTAATCGGGCGAGTTTCTACTTTCAGATGCAACAGAAATTTTGCGGATTGGTCAATCCGTTCGCGAGATATGGCAGTTTGGAGGTAAGAAACGCTTGAGAAACTCAAAATTTTCGCAGTTCTGATGCTCGACACGAATAACTAGAGCGGCCTAGGGGAAAACTACACCTACCGTTGTAATCGGGCGAGTTTCTACTTTCAGATGCAACAGAAATTTTGCGGATTGATCAATCCGTTCGCTAGATATGGCAGTTTGGAGATAAGAAACGCTTGAGAAACTCAAAATTTTCGCAATTCTGATGCTCGACACGAATAACTAGAACGGCCTAGGGGCAAAGTGCGCATACCGTTGTAATCGGGCGAGTTTCTACTTTCAGATGCAACAGAAATTTTGCGGATTGGTCAATCCGTTCGCGAGATATGGCCGTTTGGATTTAAGAAACGCTTGAGGACCTCAAAATTTTCGCATTTCTGATGCTCGAAACGAATAATAGATTGGCCTAGGGGAAAAGTGCGCATACCGTTGTAATCGGGCGAGTTTCTACTTTCAGATGCAACAGAAATTTTGCGGATTGATCAATCCGTTCGCGAGATATGGCAGTTTGGAGATAAGAAACGCTTGAGAAACTCAAAATTTTCGCAGTTCTGATGCTCGAAACGAATGACTAGAACGGCCTAGGGGAGAAGTACGCATACCGTTGTAATCGGGCGAGTTTCTACTTTCAGATGGCACAGAAATTTTGCGGATTAATCAATCCATTCGCGAGATATGGCAGTTTGGAGATAAGAAACGCTTGAGAAACTCAAAATTTTCGCAATTCTGATGCTCGACACGAATAACTAGAACGGCCTAGGGGACAAGTGCGCATACCGTTGTAATCGGGCGAGTGTCTACTTTCAGATGCAACAGAAATTTTGCGGATTGGTCAATCCGTTCGCGAGATATGGCAGTTTGGAGGTAAGAAACGCTTGAGAAACTCAAAATTTTCGCAGTTCTGATGCTCGGCACGAATAACTAGAGCGGCCTAGGGGAGAAGTACGCATACCGTTGTAATCGGGCGAGTTTCTACTTTCAGATGCAACAGAAATTTTGCGGATTGGTCAATCAGTTCGCGAGATATGGCAGTTTGGAGGTAAGAAACGCTTGAGAAACTAAAAATTTTCGCAGATCTGATGCTCGAAACGAATAACTAGAACGGCCTAGGGGAGAACTACACCAACCGTTGTAATCGGGCGAGTTTCTACTTTCAGATGCAACAGAAATTTTGCGGATTGGTCAATCCGTTCGCGAGATATGGCAGTTTGGAGGTAAGAATCGCTTGAGAAACTCAAAATTTTCGCAGTTCTGATGCTCGACATGAATAACTAGAACGGCCTAGGGGCAAAGTGCGCATACCGTTGTAATCGGGCGAGTTTCTACTTTCAGATGCAACAGAAGTTTTGCGGATTGGTCAATCCGTTCGCGAGATATGGCAGTTTGGAGGTAAGAAACGCTTGAGAAACTCAAAATTTTCGCAGATCTGATGCTCGAAACGAATAACTAGAACGGCCTAGGGGAGAACTACACCAACCGTTGTAATCGGGCGAGTTTCTACTTTCAGATGCAACAGAAGTTTTGCGGATTGGTCAATCCGTTCGCGAGATATGGCAGTTTGGAGGTAAGAATCGCTTGAGAAACTCAAAATTTTCGCAGTTCTGATGCACGACACGAATAACTAGAGCGGCCTAGGGGAGAAGTACGCATTCCGTTGTAATCGGGCGAGTTTCTACTTTCAGATGGGACAGAAATTTTGCGGATTGATCAATCCGTTCGCGAGATATGGCAGTTTGGAGATAAGAAACGCTTGAGAAACTCAAAATTTTCGCAGTTTTGATGCTCGAAACGAGTAACTAGAACGGCCTAGGGGAAAAGTGCGCATACCGTTGTAATCGGGCGAGTTTCTACTTTCAGATGCAACAGAAGTTTTGCGGATTGGTCAATCCGTTCGCGAGATATGGCAGTTTGGAGGTAAGAATCGCTTGAGAAACTCAAAATTTTCGCAGTTCTGATGCTCGACATGAATAACTAGAACGGCCTAGGGGCAAAGTGCGCATACCGTTGTAATCGGGCGAGTTTCTACTTTCAGATGCAACAGAAGTTTTGCGGATTGGTCAATCCGTTCGCGAGATATGGCAGTTTGGAGGTAAGAAACGCTTGAGAAACTCAAAATTTTCGCAGTTCTGATGCTCGACACGAATAACTAGAGCGGCCTAGGGGAAAACTACACCTACCGTTGTAATCGGGCGAGTTTCTACTTTCAGATGCAATAGAAATTTTGCTGATTGGTCAATCCGTTCGCGAGATATGGCCGTTTGGATTTAAGAAACGCTTGAGAACCTCAAAATTTTCGCATTTCTGATGCTCGAAACGAATAACTAGAACGGCCTAGGGGAAAAGTGCGCATACCGTTGTAATCGGGCGAGTTTCTACTTTCAGATGCAACAGAAATTTTGCGGATTGATCAATCCGTTCGCGAGATATGGCAGTTTGGAGATGAGAAACGCTTGAGAAACTCAAAATTTTCGCAGTTCTGATGCTCGAAACGAATGACTAGAACGGCCTAGGGGAAAAGTGCGCATACCGTTGTAATCGAGCGAGTTTCTACTTTCAGATGCAACAGAAATTTTGCGGATTGATCAATCCGTTCGCGAGATATGGCAGTTTGGAGGTAAGATACGCTTGAGAAACTCAAAATTTTCGCAGTTCTGATGCTCGACACGAATAACTAGAACGGCCTAGGGGCAAAGTGCGCATACCGTTGTAATCGGGCGAGTTTCTGCTTTCAGATGCAACAGAAATTTTGCGGATTGGTCAATCCGTTCGCGAGATATGGCAGTTTGGAGGTAAGAAACGCTTGAGAAACTCAAAATTTTCGCAGTTCTGATGCTCGACACGAATAACTAGAACGGCCTAGGGGAAAAGTACACCTACCTTCGTAATCGGGCGAGTTTCTACTTTCAGATGCAACAGAAATTTTGCGGATTGATCAATCCGTTCGCGAGATATGGCCGTTTGGAGATAAGAAACGCTTGAGAAACTCAAAATTTTCGCAGTTCTGTTGCTCGAAACAAGTAACTAGAACGGCCTAGGGGAAAAGTACGCATACCGTTGTAATCGGGCATGTTTCTACTTTTAGATGCAACAGAAATTTTGCGAATTGGTCAATCCGTTCGCGAGATATGGCAGTTAGGAGGTAAGAAACGCTTGAGAAACTCAAAATTTTCGCAGTTCTGATGCTCGAAACGAATAACTAGAAGCGCCTAGGGGAAAAGCACGCATACCGTTGTAATCGGTCGAGTTTCTAATTTCAGAAGCAACAGAAATTTTGCGGATTGGTCAATCCGTTCGCGAGATATGGCAGTTTGGAGGTAAGAAACGCTTGAGAAACTCAAAATTTTCGCAGTTCTGATGCTCGAAACGAATAACTAGAAGCGCCTAGGGGAAAAGCACGCATACCGTTGTAATCGGTCGAGTTTCTAATTTCAGAAGCAACAGAAATTTTGCGGATTGGTCAATCCGTTCGCGAGATATGGCAGTTTGGAGGTAAGAAACGCTTGAGAAACTCAAAATTTTCGCAGTTCTGATGCTCGAAATGAATAACTGGAACGGCCTAGGAGAAAACTACACCTATCGTTGTAATCGGGCGAGTTTCTACTTTCAGATGCAACAGAAATTTTGCGGATTGGTCAATCCGTTCGCGAGATATGGCCGTTTGGATTTAAGAAACGCTTGAGGACCTCAAAATTTTCGCATTTCTGATGCTCGAAACGAATAACTAGAATGGCCTAGGGGAAAAGTGCGCATACCGTTGTAATCGGGCGAGTTTCTACTTTCAGATGCAACAGAAATTTTGCGGATTGATCAATCCGTTCGCGAGATATGGCAGTTTGGAGATAAGAAACGCTTGAGAAACTCAAAATTTTCGCATTTCTGATGCTCGACATGAATAACTAGAACGGCCTAGGGGCAAAGTGCGCATACCGTTGTAATCGGGCGAGTATCTACTTTCAGAAGCAACAGAAATTTTGCGGATTGGTCAATCCGTTCGCGAGATATGGCAGTTTGGAGGTAAGAAACGCTTGAGAAACTCAAAATTTTCGCAGTTCTGATGCTCGAAATGAATAACTGGAACGGCCTAGGAGAAAACTACACCTACCGTTGTAATCGGGCGAGTTTCTACTTTCAGATGCAACAGAAATTTTGCGGATTGGTCAATCCGTTCGCGAGATATGGCCGTTTGGATTTAAGAAACGCTTGAGGACCTCAAAATTTTCGCATTTCTGATGCTCGAAACGAATAACTAGAATGGCCTAGGGGAAAAGCACGCATACCGTTGTAATCGGTCGAGTTTCTAATTTCAGAAGCAACAGAAATTTTGCGGATTGGTCAATCCGTTCGCGAGATATGGCAGTTTGGAGGTAAGAAACGCTTGAGAAACTCAAAATTTTCGCAGTTCTGATGCTCGACACGAATAACTAGAGCGGCCTAGGGGAAAACTACACCTACCGTTGTAATCGGGCGAGTTTCTACTTTCAGATGCAACAGAAATTTTGCGGATTGATCAATCCGTTCGCGAGATATGGCAGTTTGGAGATAAGAAACGCTTGAGAAACTCAAAATTTTCGCAGTTCTGATGCTCGAAACGAGTAACTAGAACGGCCTAGGGGAAAAGTACGCATACCGTTGTAATCGGGCGAGTTTCTACTTTCAGATGCAACAGAAATTTTGCGGATTGGTCAATCCGTTCGCGCGATATGGCAGTTTGGAGGTAAGAAACGCTTGAGAAACTCAAAACTTTCGCAGTTCTGATGCTCGAAACGAATAACTAGAACCGCCTAGGAGAAAAGTACGCATACCGTTGTAATCGGGCGAGTTTCTACTTTCAGACGCAACAGAAATTTTGCGGATTGATCAATCCGTTCGCGAGATATGGCAGTTTGGAGATAAGAAACGCTTGAGAAACTCAAAATTTTCGCAGTTCTGATGCTCGAAACGAGTAACTAGAACGGCCTAGGGGAAAAGTACGCATACCGTTGTAATCGGGCGAGTTTCTACTTTCAGACGCAACAGAAATTTTGCGGATTGGTCAATCCGGTCGCGAGATATGGCAGTTTGGAGGCAAGAAACGCTTGAGAGACTCAAAATTTTCGCAGTTCTGATGCTCGACACGAATAACTAGAACGGCCTAGGGGAAAAGTGCGCATACCTTTGTAATCGGGCGAGTTTCTACTTTCAGATACAACAGAAATTTTGCGGATTGCTCAATCCGTTCGCGAGATATGGCAGTTTGGAGGTAAGAAACGCTTGAGAAACTCAAAATTTTCGCAGTTCTGATGCTCGAAACGAATAACTAGAACGGCCTAGGGGAAAACTACACCTACCGTTGTAATCGGGCGAGTTTCTACTTTCAGATGCAACAGAAATTTTGCGGATTGGTCAATCCGTTCGGGAGATATGGCAGTTTGGAGGTAAGAAACGCTTGAGAAACTCAAAATTTTCGCATTTCTGATGCTCGACATGAATAACTAGAACGGCCTAGGGGCAAAGTGCGCATTCCGTTGTAATCGGGCGAGTTTCTACTTTCAGATGCAACAGAAATTTTGCGGATTGATCAATCCGTTCGCGAGATATGGCAGTTTGGAGGTAAGAAACGCTTGAGAAACTCAAAATTTTCGCAGTTCTGATGCTCGACACGAATAACTAGAACGGCCTAGGGGAAAACTACACCTACCTTCGTATTCGGGCGAGTTTCTACTTTCAGATGCAACAGAAATTTTGCGGATTGATCAATCCGTTCGCGAGATATGGCAGTTTGGAGATAAGAAACGCTTGAGAAACTCAAAATTTTCGCAGTTCTGATGCTCGACACGAGTAACTAGAACGGCCTAGGGGAAAAGTACGCATACCGTTGTAATCGGGCATGTTTCTACTTTTAGATGCAACAGAAATTTTGCGGATTGGTCATTCCGTTCGCGAGATATGGCAGTTTGGAGGTAAGAATCGCTTGAGAAACTCAAAATTTTCGCAGTTCTGATGCTCGACACGAATAACTAGAGCGGCCTAGGGGAAAACTACACCAACCGTTGTAATCGGGCGAGTTTCTACTTTCAGATGCAACAGAAATTTTGCGGATTGATCAATCCGTTCGCGAGATATGGCACTTTGGAGATAAGAAACGCTTGAGAAACTCAAAATTTTCGCAGTTCTGATGCTCGAAACGAGTAACTAGAACGGCCTAAGGGAAAAGTACGCATACCGTTGTAATCGGGCGAGTTTCTACTTTCAGATGCAACAGAAATTTTGCGGATTGGTCAATCCGTTCGCGAGATATGGCAGTTTGGAGGTAAGAAACGCTTGAGAAACTCAAAACTTTCGCAGTTCTGATGCTCGAAACGAATAACTAGAACCGCCTAGGAGAAAAGTACGCATACCGTTGTAATCGGGCGAGTTTCTACTTTCAGACGCAACAGAAATTTTGCGGATTGATCAATCCGTTCGCGAGATATGGCAGTTTGGAGATAAGAAACGCTTGAGAAACTCAAAATTTTCGCAGTTCTGATGCTCGAAACGAGTAACTAGAACGGCCTAGGGGAAAAGTACGCATACCGTTGTAATCGGGCGAGTTTCTACTTTCAGATGCAACAGAAATTTTGCGGATTGGTCAATCCGGTCGCGAGATATGGCAGTTTGGAGGTAAGAAACGCTTGAGAAACTCAAAATTTTCGCAGTTCTGATGCTCGACACGAATAACTAGAACGGCCTAGGGGAAAAGTGCGCATACCTTTGTAATCGGGCGAGTTTCTACTTTCAGATACAACAGAAATTTTGCGGATTGCTCAATCCGTTCGCGGGATATGGCAGTTTGGAGGTAAGAAACGCTTGAGAAACTCAAAATTTTCGCAGTTCTGATGCTCGAAACGAATAACTAGAACGGCCTAGGGGAAAACTACACCTACCGTTGTAATCGGGCGAGTTTCTACTTTCAGATGCAACAGAAATTTTGCGGATTGGTCAATCCGTTCGGGAGATATGGCAGTTTGGAGGTAAGAAACGCTTGAGAAACTCAAAATTTTCGCATTTCTGATGCTCGACATGAATAACTAGAACGGCCTAGGGGCAAAGTGCGCATTCCGTTGTAATCGGGCGAGTTTCTACTTTCAGATGCAACAGAAATTTTGCGGATTGATCAATCCGTTCGCGAGATATGGCAGTTTGGAGGTAAGAAACGCTTGAGAAACTCAAAATTTTCGCAGTTCTGATGCTCGACACGAATAACTAGAACGGCCTAGGGGAAAACTACACCTACCTTCGTATTCGGGCGAGTTTCTACTTTCAGATGCAACAGAAATTTTGCGGATTGATCAATCCGTTCGCGAGATATGGCAGTTTGGAGATAAGAAACGCTTGAGAAACTCAAAATTTTCGCAGTTCTGATGCTCGAAACGAGTAACTAGAACGGCCTAGGGGAAAAGTACGCATACCGTTGTAATCGGGCATGTTTCTACTTTTAGATGCAACAGAAATTTTGCGGATTGGTCATTCCGTTCGCGAGATATGGCAGTTTGGAGGTAAGAATCGCTTGAGAAACTCAAAATTTTCGCAGTTCTGATGCTCGACACGAATAACTAGAGCGGCCTAGGGGAAAACTACACCTACCGTTGTAATCGGGCGAGTTTCTACTTTCAGTTGCAACAGAAATTTTGCGGATTGATCAATCCGTTCGCGAGATATGGCAGTTTGGAGATAAGAAACGCTTGAGAAACTCAAAATTTTCGCAGTTCTGATGCTCGAAACGAGTAACTAGAACGGCCTAAGGGAAAAGTACGCATACCGTTGTAATCGGGCGAGTTTCTACTTTCAGATGCAACAGAAATTTTGCGGATTGGTCAATCCGTTCGCGAGATATGGCAGTTTGGAGGTAAGAAACGCTTGAGAAACTCAAAACTTTCGCAGTTCTGATGCTCGAAACGAATAACTAGAACCGCCTAGGAGAAAAGTACGCATACCGTTGTAATCGGGCGAGTTTCTACTTTCAGACGCAACAGAAATTTTGCGGATTGATCAATCCGTTCGCGAGATATGGCAGTTTGGAGATAAGAAACGCTTGAGAAACTCAAAATTTTCGCAGTTCTGATGCTCGAAACGAGTAACTAGAACGGCCTAGGGGAAAAGTACGCATACCGTTGTAATCGGGCGAGCTTCTACTTTCAGATGCAACAGAAATTTTGCGGATTGGTCAATCCGGTCGCGAGATATGGCAGTTTGGAGGTAAGAAACGCTTGAGAAACTCAAAATTTTCGCAGTTCTGATGCTCGACACGAATAACTAGAACGGCCTAGGGGAAAACTACACCTACCGTTGTAATCGGGCGAGTTTCTACTTTCAGATGCAACAGAAATTTTGCGGATTGGTCAATCCGTTCGGGAGATATGGCAGTTTGGAGGTAAGAAACGCTTGAGAAACTCAAAATTTTCGCATTTCTGATGCTCGACATGAATAACTAGAACGGCCTAGGGGCAAAGTGCGCATCCCGTTGTAATCGGGCGAGTTTCTACTTTCAGATGCAACAGAAATTTTGCGGATTGGTCAATCCGTTCGCGAGATATGGCAGTTTGGAGGTAAGAAACGCTTGAGAAACTCAAAATTTTCGCAGTTCTGATGCTCGACACGAATAACTAGAGCGGCCTAGGGGAAAACTACACCTACCGTTGTAATCGGGCGAGTTTCTACTTTCAGATGCAACAGAAATTTTGCGGATTGATCAATCCGTTCACGAGATATGGCAGTTTGGAGATATGAAACGCTTGAGAAACTCAAAATGTTCGCAGTTCTGATGCTCGAAACGAGTAACTAGAACGGCCTAGGGGAAAAGTACGCATACCGTTGTAATCGGGCGAGTTTCTACTTTCAGATGCAACAGAAATTTTGCGGATTGGTCAATCCGTTCGGGAGATATGGCAGTTTGGAGGTAAGAAACGCTTGAGAAACTCAAAATTTTCGCATTTCTGATGCTCGACATGAATAACTAGAACGGCCTAGGGGCAAAGTGCGCATACCGTTGTAATCGGGCGAGTTTCTACTTTCAGATGCAACAGAAATTTTGCGGATTGGTCAATCCGTTCGCGAGATATGGCAGTTTGGAGGTAAGAATCGCTTGAGAAACTCAAAATTTTCGCAGTTCTGATGCTCGAAACGAATAACTAGAACCGCCTAGGAGAAAAGTACGCATACTGTTGTAATCGGGCGAGTTCCTACTTTCAGACGCAACAGAAATTTTGCGGATTGATCAATCCGTTCGCGAGATATGGCAGTTTGGAGATAAGAAACGCTTGAGAAACTCAAAATTTTCGCAGTTCTGATGCTCGAAACGAGTAACTAGAACGGCCTAGGGGAAAAGTACGCATACCGTTGTAATCGGGCGAGTTTCTACTTTCAGATGCAACAGAAATTTTGCGGATTGGTCAATCCGGTCGCGAGGTATGGCAGTTTGGAGGTAAGAAACGCTTGAGAAACTCAAAATTTTCGCAGTTCTGATGCTCGACACGAATAACTAGAGCGGCCTAGGGGAAAACTACACCTACCGTTGTAATCGGGCGAGTTTCTAGTTTCAGATGCAACAGAAATTTTGCGGATTGATCAATCCGTTCGCGAGATATGGCAGTTTGGAGATAAGAAACGCTTGAGAAACTCAAAATTTTCGCATTTCTGATGCTCGACAGGAACAACTAGAACGGCCTAGGGGCAAAGTGCGCATACCGTTGTAATCGGGCGAGTTTCTACTTTCAGAAGCAACAGAAATTTTGCGGATTGGTCAATCCGTTCGCGAGATATGGCAGTTTGGAGGTAAGAACCGCTTGAGAAACTCAAAATTTTCGCAGTTCTGATGCTCGACACGAATAACTAGAGCGGCCTAGGGGAAAACTACACCTACCGTTGTAATCGGGCGAGTTTCTAGTTTCAGATGCAACAGAAATTTTGCGGATTGATCAATCCGTTCGCGAGATATGGCAGTTTGGAGATAAGAAACGCTTGAGAAACTCAAAATTTTCGCAGTTCTGATGCTCGAAACGAGTAACTAGGACGGCCTAGGGGAAAAGTACGCATACCGTTGTAATCGGGCGAGTTTCTACTTTCAGATGCAACAGAAATTTTGCGGATTGGTCAATCCGTTCGCGAGATATGGCAGTTTGGAGGTAAGAAACGCTTGAGAAACTCAAAACTTTCGCAGTTCTGATGCTCGAAACGAATAACTAGAACCGCCTAGGAGAAAAGCACGCATACCGTTGTAATCGGGCGAGTTTCTACTTTCAGATGCAACAGAAATTTTGCGGATTGATCAATCCGTTCGCGAGATATGGCAGTTTGGAGATAAGAAACGCTTGAGAAACTCAAAATTTTCGCAGTTCTGATGCTCGAAACGAGTAACTAGAACGGCCTAGGGGAAAAGTACGCATTCCGTTGTAATCGGGCGAGTTTCTACTTTCAGATGCAACAGAAATTTTGCGGATTGATCAATCCGTTCGCGAGATATGGCAGTTTGGAGATATGAAACGCTTGAGAAACTCAAAATGTTCGCAGTTCTGATGCTCGAAACGAGTAACTAGAACGGCCTAGGGGAAAAGTACGCTTACCGTTGTAATCGGGCGAGTTTCTACTTTCAGATGCAACAGAAATTTTGCGGATTGGTCAATCCGTTCGGGAGATATGGCAGTTTGGAGGTAAGAAACGCTTGAGAAACTCAAAATTTTCGCATTTCTGATGCTCGACATGAATAACTAGAACGGCCTAGGGGCAAAGTGCGCATACCGTTGTAATCGGGCGAGTTTCTACTTTCAGAAGCAACAGAAATTTTGCGGATTGGTCAATCCGTTCGCGAGATATGGCAGTTTGGAGGTAAGAAACGCTTGAGAAACTCAAAATTTTCGCATTTCTGATGCTCGACATGAATAACTAGAACGGCCTAGGGGCAAAGTGCGCATACCGTTGTAATCGGGCGAGTTTCTACTTTCAGAAGCAACAGAAATTTTGCGGATTGGTCAATCCGTTCGCGAGATATGGCAGTTTGGAGGTAAGAAACGCTTGAGAAACTCAAAATTTTCGCAGTTCTGATGCTCGACACGAATAACTAGAACGGCCTAGGGGAAAAGAGCGCATACCGTTGTAATCGGGCGAGTTTCTACTTTCAGATGCAACCGAAATTTTGCGGATTGGTCAATCCGTTCGCGAGATATGGCAATTTGGAGGTAAGAAACGCTTGAGAAACTCAAAATTTTCGCATTTCTGATGCTCGACATGAATAACTAGAACGGCCTAGGGGCAAAGTGCGCATACCGTTGTAATCGGGCGAGTTTCTACTTTCAGAAGCAACAGAAATTTTGCGGATTGGTCAATCCGTTCGCGAGATATGGCAGTTTGGAGGTAAGAATCGCTTGAGAAACTCAAAATTTTCGCAGTTCTGATGCTCGACATGAATAACTAGAACGGCCTAGGGGCAAAGTGCGCATACCGTTGTAATCGGGCGAGTTTCTACTTTCAGATGCAACAGAAATTTTGCGGATTGGTCAATCCGTTCGCGAGATATGGCAGTTTGGAGGTAAGAAACGCTTGAGAAACTCAAAATTTTCGCAGTTCTGATGCTCGAAACGAATAACTAGAACGGCCTAGGGGAAAACTACACCTACCGTTGTAATCGGGCGAGTTTCTACTTTCAGATGCAACAGAAATTTTGCGGATTGGTCAATCCGTTCGGGAGATATGGCAGTTTGGAGGTAAGAAACGCTTGAGAAACTCAAAATTTTCGCAATTCTGATGCTCGACATGAATAACTAGAACGGCCTAGGGGCAAAGTGCGCATACCGTTGTAATCGGGCGAGTTTCTACTTTCAGAAGCAACAGAAATTTTGTGGATTGGTCAATCCGTTCGCGAGATATGGCAGTTTGGAGGTAAGAATCGCTTGAGAAACTCAAAATTTTCGCAGTTCTGATGCTCGAAACGAATAACTAGAACGGCCTAGGGGAAAACTACACCTACCGTTGTAATCGGGCGAGTTTCTACTTTCAGATGCAACAGAAATTTTGCGGATTGGTCAATCCGTTCGGGAGATATGGCAGTTTGGAGGTAAGAAACGCTTGAGAAACTCAAAATTTTCGCATTTCTGATGCTCGACATGAATAACTAGAACGGCCTAGGGGCAAAGTGCGCATACCGTTGTAATCGGGCGAGTTTCTACTTTCAGAAGCAACAGAAATTTTGCGGATTGGTCAATCCGTTCGCGAGATATGGCAGTTTGGAGGTAAGAATCGCTTGAGAAACTCAAAATTTTCGCAGTTCTGATGCTCGACACGAATAACTAGAGCGGCCTAGGGGAAAACTACACCTACCGTTCTAATCGGGCGCGTTTCTACTTTCAGATGCAACAGAAATTTTGCGGATTGGTCAATCCGGTCGCGAGATATGGCAGTTTGGAGGGAAGAAACGCTTGAGAAACTCAAAACTTTCGCAGTTCTGATGCTCGAAACGAATAACTAGAACCGCCTAGGAGAAAAGCACGCATACCGTTGTAATCGGGCGAGTTTCTACTTTCAGATGCAACAGAAATTTTGCGGATTGATCAATCCGTTCGCGAGATATGGCAGTTTGGAGATAAGAAACGCTTGAGAAACTCAAAATTTTCGCAGTTCTGATGCTCGAAACGAGTAACTAGAACGGCCTAGGGCAAAAGTACGCATACCGTTGTAATCGGGCGAGTTTCTACTTTCAGATGCAACAGAAATTTTGCGGATTGGTCAATCCGGTCGCGAGATATGGCAGTTTGGAGGTAAGAAACGCTTGAGAAACTCAAAATTTTCGCAGTTCTGATGCTCGACACGAATAACTAGAACGGCCTAGGGGAAAAGTGCGCAAACCTTTGTAATCGGGCGAGTTTCTACTTTCAGATGCAACAGAAATTTTGCGGATTGGTCAATCCGTTCGCGAGATATGGCAGTTTGGAGGTAAGAAACGCTTGAGAAACTCAAAATTTTCGCAGTTCTGATGCTCGAAACGAATAACTAGAACGGCCTAGGGGAAAACTACACCTACCGTTGTAATCGGGCGAGTTTCTACTTTCAGATGCAACAGAAATTTTGCGGATTGGTCAATCCGTTCGGGAGATATGGCAGTTTGGAGGTAAGAAACGCTTGAGAAACTCAAAATTTTCGCATTTCTGATGCTCGACATGAATAACTAGAACGGCCTAGGGGCAAAGTGCGCATACCGTTGTAATCGGGCGAGTTTCTACTTTCAGAAGCAACAGAAATTTTGCGGATTGGTCATTCCGTTCGCGAGATATGGCAGTTTGGAGGTAAGAATCGCTAGAGAAACTCAAAATTTTCGCAGTTCTGATGCTCGAAACGAATAACTAGAACGGCCTAGGGGAAAACTACACCCACCGTTGTAATCGGGCGAGTTTCTACTTTCAGATGCAACAGAAATTTTGCGGATTGGTCAATCCGTTCGGGAGATATGGCAGTTTGGAGGTAAGAAACGCTTGAGAAACTCAAAATTTTCGCATTTCTGATGCTCGACATGAATAACTAGAACCGCCTAGGGGCAAAGTGCGCATACCGTTGTAATCGGGCGAGTTTCTACTTTCAGAAGCAACAGAAATTTTGCGGATTGGTCAATCCGTTCGCGAGATATGGCAGCTTGGAGGTAAGAAACGCTTGAGAAACTCAAAATTTTCGCAGTTCTGATGCTCGACACGAATAACTAGAACGGCCTAGGGGAAAAGAGCGCATACCGTTGTAATCGGGCGAGTTTCTACTTTCAGATGAAACAGAAATTTTGCGGATTGGTCAATCCGTTCGCGAGATATGGCAATTTGGAGGTAAGAAACGCTTGAGAAACTCAAAATTTTCGCAGTTCTGATGCTCGAAACGAATAACTAGAACGGCCTAGGGGAAAACTACACCTACCGTTGTAATCGGGCGAGTTTCTACTTTCAGATGCAACAGAAATTTTGCGGATTGGTCAATCCGTTCGGGAGATATGGCAGTTTGGAGGTAAGAAACGCTTGAGAAACTCAAAATTTTCGCATTTCTGATGCTCAACATGAATAACTAGAACGGCCTAGGGGCAAAGTGCGCATACCGTTGTAATCGGGCGAGTTTCTACTTTCAGAAGCAACAGAAATTTTGCGGATTGGTCAATCCGTTCGGGAGATATGGCAGTTTGGAGGTAAGAAACGCTTGAGAAACTCAAAATTTTCGCATTTCTGATGCTCGACATGAATAACTAGAACGGCCTAGGGGCAAAGTGCGCATACCGTTGTAATCGGGCGAGTTTCTACTTTCAGAAGCAACGGAAATTTTGCGGATTGGTCAATCCGTTCGCGAGATATGGCAGCTTGGAGGTAAGAAACGCTTGAGAAACTCAAAATTTTCGCAGTTCTGATGCTCGACACGAATAACTAGAACGGCCTAGGGGAAAAGAGCGCATACCGTTGTAATCGGGCGAGTTTCTACTTTCAGATGAAACAGAAATTTTGCGGATTGGTCAATCCGTTCGCGAGATATGGCAATTTGGAGGTAAGAAACGCTTGAGAAACTCAAAATTTTCGCAGTTCTGATGCTCGAAACGAATAACTAGAACGGCCTAGGGGAAAACTACACCTACCGTTGTAATCGGGCGAGTTTCTACTTTCAGATGCAACAGAAATTTTGCGGATTGGTCAATCCGTTCGGGAGATATGGCAGTTTGGAGGTAAGAAACGCTTGAGAAACTCAAAATTTTCGCATTTCTGATGCTCGACATGAATAACTAGAACGGCCTAGGGGCAAAGTGCGCATACCGTTCTAATCGGGCGAGTTTCTACTTTCAGAAGCAACAGAAATTTTGCGGATTGGTCAATCCGTTCGCGAGATATGGCAGTTTGGAAGTAAGAATCGCTTGAGAAACTCAAAATTTTCGCAGTTCTGATGCTCGACATGAATAACTAGAACGGCCTAGGGGCAAAGTGCGCATACCGTTGTAATCGGGCGAGTTTCTACTTTCAGAAGCAACAGAAATTTTGTGGATTGGTCAATCCGTTCGCGAGATATGGCAGTTTGGAGGTAAGAATCGCTTGAGAAACTCAAAATTTTCGCAGTTCTGATGCTCGAAACGAATAACTAGAACGGCCTAGGGGAAAACTACACCTACCGTTGTAATCGGGCGAGTTTCTACTTTCAGATGCAACAGAAATTTTGCGGATTGGTCAATCCGTTCGGGAGATATGGCAGTTTGGAGGTAAGAAACGCTTGAGAAACTCAAAATTTTCGCATTTCTGATGCTCGACATGAATAACTAGAACGGCCTAGGGGCAAAGTGCGCATACCGTTGTAATCGGGCGAGTTTCTACTTTCAGAAGCAACAGAAATTTTGCGGATTGGTCAATCCGTTCGCGAGATATGGCAGTTTGGAGGTAAGAATCGCTTGAGAAACTCAAAATTTTCGCAGTTCTGATGCTCGGCACGAATAACTAGAGCGGCCTAGGGGAAAACTACACCTACCGTTCTAATCGGGCGCGTTTCTACTTTCAGATGCAACAGAAATTTTGCGGATTGTTCAATCCGGTCGCGAGATATGGCAGTTTGGAGGTAAGAAACGCTTGAGAAACTCAAAACTTTCGCAGTTCTGATGTTCGAAACGAATAACTAGAACCGCCTAGGAGAAAAGCACGCATACCGTTGTAATCGGGCGAGTTTCTACTTTCAGATGCAACAGAAATTTTGCGGACTGATCAATCCGTTCGCGAGATATGGCAGTTTGGAGATAAGAAACGCTTGAGAAACTCAAAATTTTCGCAGTTCTGATGCTCGAAACGAGTAACTAGAACGGCCTAGGGGAAAAGTACGCATACCGTTGTAATCGGGCGAGTTTCTACTTTCAGATGCAACAGAAATTTTGCGGATTGGTCAATCCGTTCGGGAGATATGGCAGTTTGGAGGTAAGAAACGCTTGAGAAACTCAAAATTTTCGCATTTCTGATGCTCGACATGAATAACTAGAACGGCCTAGGGGCAAAGTGCGCATACCGTTGTAATCGGGCGAGTTTCTACTTTCAGAAGCAACAGAAATTTTGCGGATTGGTCAATCCGTTCGCGAGATATGGCAGTTTGGAGGTAAGAATCGCTTGAGAAACTCAAAATTTTCGCAGTTCTGATGCTCGAAACGAATAACTAGAACGGTCTAGGGGAAAACTACACCCACCGTTGTAATCGGGCGAGTTTCTACTTTCAGATGCAACAGAAATTTTGCGGATTGGTCAATCCGTTCGGGAGATATGGCAGTTTGGAGGTAAGAAACGCTTGAGAAACTCAAAATTTTCGCATTTCTGATGCTCGACATGAATAACTAGAACGGCCTAGGGGCAAAGTGCGCATACCGTTGTAATCGGGCGAGTTTCTACTTTCAGAAGCAACAGAAATTTTGCGGATTGGTCAATCCGTTCGCGAGATATGGCAGCTTGGAGGTAAGAAACGCTTGAGAAACTCAAAATTTTCGCAGTTCTGATGCTCGACACGAATAACTAGAACGGCCTAGGGGAAAAGAGCGCATACCGTTGTAATCGGGCGAGTTTCTACTTTCAGATGAAACAGAAATTTTGCGGATTGGTCAATCCGTTCGCGAGATATGGCAATTTGGAGGTAAGAAACGCTTGAGAAACTCAAAATTTTCGCAGTTCTGATGCTCGAAACGAATAACTAGAACGGCCTAGGGGAAAACTACACCTACCGTTGTAATCGGGCGAGTTTCTACTTTCAGATGCAACAGAAATTTTGCGGATTGGTCAATCCGTTCGGGAGATATGGCAGTTTGGAGGTAAGAAACGCTTGAGAAACTCAAAATTTTCGCATTTCTGATGCTCGACATGAATAACTAGAACGGCCTAGGGGCAAAGTGCGCATACCGTTGTAATCGGGCGAGTTTCTACTTTCAGAAGCAACAGAAATTTTGCGGATTGGTCAATCCGTTCGCGAGATATGGCAGTTTGGAGGTAAGAATCGCTTGAGAAACTCAAAATTTTCGCAGTTCTGATGCTCGACATGAATAACTAGAACGGCCTAGGGGCAAAGTGCGCATACCGTTGTAATCGGGCGAGTTTCTACTTTCAGATGCAACAGAAATTTTGCGGATTGGTCAATCCGTTCGCGAGATATGGCAGTTTGGAGGTAAGAAACGGTTGAGAAACTCAAAATTTTCGCAGTTCTGATGCTCGAAACGAATAACTAGAACCGCCTAGGAGAAAAGTACGCATACTGTTGTAATCGGGCGAGTTTCTAGTTTCAGATGCAACAGAAATTTTGCGGATTGATCAATCCGTTCGCGAGATATGGCAGTTTGGACATAAGAAACGCTTGAGAAACTCAAAATTTTCGCAGTTCTGATGCTCGACATGAATAACTAGAACGGCCTAGGGGAGAAGTGCGCATATCGTTGTAATCGGGCGAGTTTCTACTTTCAGATGCAACAGAAATTATGCGGATTGGTCAATCCGTTCGCGAGATATGGCAGTTTGGAGGAAAGAAACGCTTGAGAAACTCAAAATTTTCGCAGTTCTGATGCTCGACACGAATAACTAGAACGGCCTAGGGGCAAAGTGCGCATACCGTTGTAATCGGGCGAGTTTCTACTTTCAGATGCAACAGAAATTTTGCGGATTGGTCAATCCGTTCGCGAGATATGGCAGTTTGGAGGTAAGAAACGCTTGAGAAACTCAAAATTTTCGCAGTTCTGATGCTCGACACGAATAACTAGAACGCCCTAGGGGAAAACTACACCTACCTTTGTAATCGGTCGAGTTTCTACTTTCAGACGCAACAGAAATTTTGCGGATTGATCAATCCGTTCGCGAGATATGGCAGTTTGGAGATAAGAAACGCTTGAGAAACTCAAAATTTTCGCAGTTCTGATGCTCGAAACGAGTAACTAGAACGGCCTAGGGGAGAAGTACGCATACCGTTGTAATCGGGCGAGTTTCTACTTTCAGATGGCACAGAAATTTTGCGCATTGATCAATCCGTTCGCGAGATACGGCAGTTTGTAGATAAGAAACGCTTGAGAAACTCAAAATTTTCGCAGTTTTGATGCTCGAAACGAGTAACTAGAACGGCCTAGGGGAAAAGTGCGCATACCGTTGTAATCGGGCGAGCTTCTACTTTCAGAAGCAACAGAAATTTTGCGGATTGGTGAATCCGTTCGCGAGATATGGCAGTTTGGAGGTAAGAAACGCTTGAGAAACTCAAAATTTTCGCACTTTTCATGCTCGAAACGAATAACTAGAACGGCCTAGGGGAAAAGTGCGCACACCGCTGTAATCGGGCGAGTTTCTACTTTCAGATGGCACAGAAATTTTGCGGATTGATCAATCCGTTCGCGAGATACGGCAGTTTGCAGATAAGAAACGCTTGAGAAACTCAAAATTTTCGCAGTTCTGATGCTCGACACGAATAACTAGAACGGCCTAGGGGCAAAGTGCGCATACCGCTGTAATCGGGCGAGTTTCTACTTTCAGATGCAACAGAAATTTTGCGGATTGGTCAATCCGGTCGCGAGATATGGCAGTTGGGAGGTAAGAAACGCTTGAAAAAACTCAAAATTTTCGCATTTCTGATGCTCGATACGAATAACTAGAACGGCCTAGGGGAAAAGTGCTCATACCGTTGTAATCGGGCGAGTTTCTACTTTCAGAAGCAACAGAAATTTTGCGGATTGGTTAATCCGTTCGCGAGATATGGCAGTTTGGAGGTAAGAAACGCTTGAGAAACTCAAAATTTTCGCACTTTTCATGCTCGAAACGAATAACTAGAACGGCCTAGGGGAAAAGTGCGCACACCGCTGTAATCGGGCGAGTTTCTACTTTCAGATGCAACAGAAATTTTGCGGATTGGTCAATCCGTTCGCGAGATATGGCAGTTTGGAGGTAAGAAACGCTTGAGAAACTCAAAATTTTCGCAGTTCTGATGCTCGACACGAATAACTAGAACGGCCTAGGGGCAAAGTGCGCATACCGTTGTAATCGGGCGAGTTTCTACTTTCAGATGCAACAGAAATTTTGCGGATTGGTCAATCCGTTCGCGAGATATGGCAGTTTGGAGGTAAGAAACGCTTGAGAAACTCAAAATTTTCGCAGTTCTGATGCTCGACACGAATAACTAGAACGGCCTAGGGGCAAAGTGCGCATACCGTTGTAATCGGGCGAGTTTCTACTTTCAGATGCAACAGAAATTTTGCGGATTGGACAATCCGTTCGCGAGATATGGCAGTTTGGAGGTAAGAAACGCTTGAGAAACTCAAAATTTTCGCAGTTCTGATGCTCGACACGAATAACTAGAACGGCCTAGGGGAAAACTACACCTACCTTTGTAATCGGGCGAGTTTCTACTTTCAGATGCAACAGAAATTTTGCGGATTGGTCAATCCGTTCGCGAGATATGGCAGTATGGAGGTAAGAAACGCTTGAGAAACTCAAAATTTTCGTAGTTCTGATGCTCGACACGAATAACTAGAACGGCCTAGGGGCAAAGTGCGCATACCGTTGTAATCGGGCGAGTTTCTACTTTCAGATGCAACAGAAATTTTGCGGATTGGTCAATCCGTTCGCGAGATATGGCAGTTTGGAGGTAAGAAACGCTTGAGAAACTCAAAATTTTCGCAGTTCTGATGCTCGACACGAATAACTAGAACGGCCTAGGGGAAAACTACACCTACCTTTGTAATCGGGCGAGTTTCTACTTTCAGATGCAACGGAAATTTTGCGGATTGATCAATCCGTTCGCGAGATATGGCAGTTTGGAGATAAGAAACGCTTGAGAAACTCAAAATTTTCGCAGTTCTGATGCTCGAAACGAATAACTAGAACGGCCTAGGGGAAAACTACACCTACCTTTGTAATCGGGCGAGTTTCTACTTTCAGATGCAACAGAAATTTTGCGGATTTGTCAATCCGTTCGCGAGATATGGCAGTTTGGAGGTAAGAAACGCTTGAGAAACTCAAAATTTTCGCAGTTCTGATGCTCGAAACGAATAACTAGAACGGCCTAGGCTAAAACTACACCTACCGTTGTAATCGGGAGAGTTTCTACTTTCAGATGCAACAGAAATTTTGCGGATTGGTCAATCCGTTCGCGAGATATGGCAGTTTGGAGGTAAGAACCGCTTGAGAAACTCAAAATTTTCGCAGTTCTGATGCTCGACACGAATAACTAGAACGGCCTAGGGGCAAAGTGCGCATACCGTTGTAATCGGGCGAGTTTCTACTTTCAGATGCAACAGAAATTTTGCGGATTGGTCAATCCGTTCGCGAGATATGGCAGTTTGGAGGTAAGAAACGCTTGAGAAACTCAAAATTTTCGCAGTTCTGATGCTCGACACGAATAACTAGAACGGCCTAGGGGCAAAGTGCGCATACCGTTGTAATCGGGCGAGTTTCTACTTTCAGATGCAACAGAAATTTTGCGGATTGGTCAATCCGTTCGCGAGATATGGCAGTTTGGAGGTAAGAAACGCTTGAGAAACTCAAAATTTTCGCAGTTCTGATGCTCGACACGAAAAACTAGAACGGCCTAGGGGAAAAGTGCGCATACCGTTGTAATCGGGCGAGTTTCTACTTTCAGATGCAACAGAAATTTTGCGGATTGGTCAATCCGTTCGCGAGATATGGCAGTTTGGAGGTAAGAAATGCTTGAGAAACTCAAAATTTTCGCAGTTCTGATGCTCGACACGAATAACTAGAACGGCCTAGGGGCAAAGTGCGCATACCGTTGTAATCGGGCGAGTTTCTACTTTCAGATGCAACAGAAATTTTGCGGATTGGTCAATCCGTTCGCGAGATATGGCAGTTTGGAGGTAAGAAACGCTTGAGAAACTCAAAATTTTCGCAGTTCTGATGCTCGACACGAATAACTAGAACGGCCTAGGGGAAAAGAGCGCCTACCGTTGTAATCGGACGAGTTTCTACTTTCAGATGCAACAGAAATTTTGCGGATTGGTCAATCCGTTCGCGAGATATGGCAGTTTGGATGTAAGAAACGCTTGAGAAACTCAAAATTTTCGCAGTTCTGATGCTCGACACGAATAACTAGAACGGCCTAGGGGAAAAGTGCGCATACCGTTGTAATCGGGCGAGTTTCTACTTTCAGATGCAACAGAAATTTTGCGGATTGGTCAATCCGTTCGCGAGATATGGCAGTTTGGAGGTAAGAAACGCTTGAGAAACTCAAAATTTTCGCAGTTCTGATGCTCGAAATGAATAACTGGAACGGCCTAGGGGAAAACTACACCTCCCGTTGTAATCGGGCGAGTTTCTACTTTCAGATGCAACAGAAATTTTGCGGATTGGTCAATCCTTTCGCGAGATATGGCAGTTTGGAGGTAAGAAACGCTTGAGAAACTCAAAATTTTCGCAGTTCTGATGCTCGAGACGAATAACTAGAACGGTCTAGGGGCAAAGTGCACATACCGTTGTAATCGGGCGAGTTTCTACTTTCAGATGCAACAGAAATTTTGCGGATTGGTCAATCCGGTCGCGAGATATCGCAGTTTGGAGGTAAGAAACGCTTGAGAAACTCAAAATTTTCGCAGTTCTGATGCTCGACACGAATAACTAGAACGGCCTAGGGGAAAAGTGCGCACACCGTTGTAATCGGGCGAGTTTCTACTTTCAGATGCAACAGAAATTTTGCGGATTGGTCAATCCTTTCGCGAGATATGGCAGTTTGGAGGTAAGAAACGCTTGAGAAACTCAAAATTTTCGCAGTTCTGATGCTCGACACGAATAACTAGAACGGCCTAGGGGAAAAGAGCGCCTACCGTTGTAATCGGACGAGTTTCTACTTTCAGATGCAACAGAAATTTTGCGGATTGGTCAATCCGTTCGCGAGATATGGCAGTTTGGATGTAAGAAACGCTTGAGAAACTCAAAATTTTCGCAGTTCTGATGCTCGACACGAATAACTAGAACGGCCTAGGGGAAAAGTGCGCATACCGTTGTAATCGGGCGAGTTTCTACTTTCAGATGCAACAGAAATTTTGCGGATTGGTCAATCCGTTCGCGAGATATGGCAGTTTGGAGGTAAGAAACGCTTGAGAAACTCAAAATTTTCGCAGTTCTGATGCTCGAAATGAATAACTGGAACGGCCTAGGGGAAAACTACACCTCCCGTTGTAATCGGGCGAGTTTCTACTTTCAGATGCAACAGAAATTTTGCGGATTGGTCAATCCTTTCGCGAGATATGGCAGTTTGGAGGTAAGAAACGCTTGAGAAACTCAAAATTTTCGCAGTTCTGATGCTCGAGACGAATAACTAGAACGGTCTAGGGGCAAAGTGCACATACCGTTGTAATCGGGCGAGTTTCTACTTTCAGATGCAACAGAAATTTTGCGGATTGGTCAATCCGGTCGCGAGATATCGCAGTTTGGAGGTAAGAAACGCTTGAGAAACTCAAAATTTTCGCAGTTCTGATGCTCGACACGAATAACTAGAACGGCCTAGGGGAAAACTACACCTACCTTTGTAATCGGGCGAGTTTCTACTTTCAGGTGCAACAGAAATTTTGCGGATTGGTCAATCCGTTCGCGAGATATGGCAGTTTGGAGGTAAGAAACGCTTGAGAAACTCAAAATTTTCGCAGTTCTGATGCTCGACACGAATAACTAGAACGGCCTAGGGGCAAAGTGCGCATACCGTTGTAATCGGGCGAGTTTCTACTTTCAGATGCAACAGAAATTTTGCGGATTGGTCAATCCGTTCGCGAGATATGGCAGTTTGGAGGTAAGAAACGCTTGAGAAACTCAAAATTTTCGCAGTTCTGATGCTCGACACGAAAAACTAGAACGGCCTAGGGGAAAAGTGCGCATACCGTTGTAATCGGGCGAGTTTCTACTTTCAGATGCAACAGAAATTTTGCGGATTGGTCAATCCGTTCGCGAGATATGGCAGTTTGGAGGTAAGAAACGCTTGAGAAACTCAAAATTTTCGCAGTTCTGATGCTCGACACGAATAACTAGAACGGCCTAGGGGAAAAGAGCGCCTACCGTTGTAATCGGACGAGTTTCTACTTTCAGATGCAACAGAAATTTTGCGGATTGGTCAATCCGTTCGCGAGATATGGCAGTTTGGATGTAAGAAACGCTTGAGAAACTCAAAATTTTCGCAGTTCTGATGCTCGACACGAATAACTAGAACGGCCTAGGGGAAAAGTGCGCATACCGTTGTAATCGGGCGAGTTTCTACTTTCAGATGCAACAGAAATTTTGCGGATTGGTCAATCCGTTCGCGAGATATGGCAGTTTGGAGGTAAGAAACGCTTGAGAAACTCAAAATTTTCGCAGTTCTGATGCTCGAAATGAATAACTGGAACGGCCTAGGGGAAAACTACACCTCCCGTTGTAATCGGGCGAGTTTCTACTTTCAGATGCAACAGAAATTTTGCGGATTGGTCAATCCTTTCGCGAGATATGGCAGTTTGGAGGTAAGAAACGCTTGAGAAACTCAAAATTTTCGCAGTTCTGATGCTCGAGACGAATAACTAGAACGGTCTAGGGGCAAAGTGCACATACCGTTGTAATCGGGCGAGTTTCTACTTTCAGATGCAACAGAAATTTTGCGGATTGGTCAATCCGGTCGCGAGATATCGCAGTTTGGAGGTAAGAAACGCTTGAGAAACTCAAAATTTTCGCAGTTCTGATGCTCGACACGAATAACTAGAACGGCCTAGGGGAAAAGTGCGCACACCGTTGTAATCGGGCGAGTTTCTACTTTCAGATGCAACAGAAATTTTGCGGATTGGTCAATCCTTTCGCGAGATATGGCAGTTTGGAGGTAAGAAACGCTTGAGAAACTCAAAATTTTCGCAGTTCTGATGCTCGACACGAATAACTAGAACGGCCTAGGGGAAAAGAGCGCCTACCGTTGTAATCGGACGAGTTTCTACTTTCAGATGCAACAGAAATTTTGCGGATTGGTCAATCCGTTCGCGAGATATGGCAGTTTGGATGTAAGAAACGCTTGAGAAACTCAAAATTTTCGCAGTTCTGATGCTCGACACGAATAACTAGAACGGCCTAGGGGAAAAGTGCGCATACCGTTGTAATCGGGCGAGTTTCTACTTTCAGATGCAACAGAAATTTTGCGGATTGGTCAATCCGTTCGCGAGATATGGCAGTTTGGAGGTAAGAAACGCTTGAGAAACTCAAAATTTTCGCAGTTCTGATGCTCGAAATGAATAACTGGAACGGCCTAGGGGAAAACTACACCTCCCGTTGTAATCGGGCGAGTTTCTACTTTCAGATGCAACAGAAATTTTGCGGATTGGTCAATCCTTTCGCGAGATATGGCAGTTTGGAGGTAAGAAACGCTTGAGAAACTCAAAATTTTCGCAGTTCTGATGCTCGAGACGAATAACTAGAACGGTCTAGGGGCAAAGTGCACATACCGTTGTAATCGGGCGAGTTTCTACTTTCAGATGCAACAGAAATTTTGCGGATTGGTCAATCCGGTCGCGAGATATCGCAGTTTGGAGGTAAGAAACGCTTGAGAAACTCAAAATTTTCGCAGTTCTGATGCTCGACACGAATAACTAGAACGGCCTAGGGGAAAACTACACCTACCTTTGTAATCGGGCGAGTTTCTACTTTCAGGTGCAACAGAAATTTTGCGGATTGGTCAATCCGTTCGCGAGATATGGCAGTTTGGAGGTAAGAAACGCTTGAGAAACTCAAAATTTTCGCAGTTCTGATGCTCGACACGAATAACTAGAACGGCCTAGGGGCAAAGTGCGCATACCGTTGTAATCGGGCGAGTTTCTACTTTCAGATGCAACAGAAATTTTGCGGATTGGTCAATCCGTTCGCGAGATATGGCAGTTTGGAGGTAAGAAACGCTTGAGAAACTCAAAATTTTCGCAGTTCTGATGCTCGACACGAAAAACTAGAACGGCCTAGGGGAAAAGTGCGCATACCGTTGTAATCGGGCGAGTTTCTACTTTCAGATGCAACAGAAATTTTGCGGATTGGTCAATCCGTTCGCGAGATATGGCAGTTTGGAGGTAAGAAATGCTTGAGAAACTCAAAATTTTCGCAGTTCTGATGCTCGACACGAATAACTAGAACGGCCTAGGGGCAAAGTGCGCATACCGTTGTAATCGGGCGAGTTTCTACTTTCAGATGCAACAGAAATTTTGCGGATTGGTCAATCCGTTCGCGAGATATGGCAGTTTGGAGGTAAGAAACGCTTGAGAAACTCAAAATTTTCGCAGTTCTGATGCTCGACACGAATAACTAGAACGGCCTAGGGGAAAACTACACCTACCTTTGTAATCGGGCGAGTTTCTACTTTCAGATGCAACAGAAATTTTGCGGATTGGTCAATCCGTTCGCGAGATATGGCAGTTTGGATGTAAGAAACGCTTGAGAAACTCAAAATTTTCGCAGTTCTGATGCTCGAAACGAATAACTAGAACGGCCTAGGGGAAAAGTGCGCATACCGTTGTAATCGGGCGAGTTTCTACTTTCAGATGCAACAGAAATTTTGCGGATTGGTCAATCCGTTCGCGAGATATGGCAGTTTGGAGGTAAGAAACGCTTGAGAAACTCAAAATTTTCGCAGTTCTGATGCTCGACACGATTAACTAGAACGGCCTAGGGGCAAAGTGCGCATACCGTTGTAATCGGGCGAGTTTCTACTTTCAGATGCAACAGAAATTTTGCGGATTGGTCAATCCGTTCGCGAGATATGGCAGTTTGGAGGTAAGAAACGCTTGAGAAACTCAAAATTTTCGCAGTTCTGATGCTCGAAACGAATAACTAGAACCGCCTAGGGGAAAAGTGCGCATACCGTTGTAATCGGGCGAGTTTCTACTTTCAGATGCAACAGAAATTTTGCGGATTGGTCAATCCGTTCGCGAGATATGGCAGTTTGGAGGTAAGAAACGCTTGAGAAACTCAAAATTTTCGCAGTTCTGATGCTCGACACGAATAACTAGAACGGCCTAGGGGAAAACTACACCTACCTTTGTAATCGGGCGAGTTTCTACTTTCAGATGCAACAGAAATTTTGCGGATTGGTCAATCCGTTCGCGAGATATGGCAGTTTGGAGGTAAGAAACGCTTGAGAAACTCAAAATTTTCGCAGTTCTGATGCTCGAAACGAATAACTAGAACCGCCTAGGGGAAAAGTGCGCATACCGTTGTAATCGGGCGAGTTTCTACTTTCAGATGCAACAGAAATATTGCGGATTGGTCAATCCGTTCGCGAGATATGGCAGTTTGGAGGTAAGAAACGCTTGAGAAACTCAAAATTTTCGCAGTTCTGATGCTCGACACGAATAACTAGAACGGCCTAGGGGAAAAGAGCGCATACCGTTGTAATCGGGCGAGTTTCTACTTTCAGATGCAACAGAAATTTTGCGGATTGGTCAATCCGTTCGCGAGATATGGCAGTTTGGAGGTAAGAAATGCTTGAGAAACTCAAAATTTTCGCAGTTCTGATGCTCGAAACGAATAACTAGAACGGCCTAGGGGCAAAGTGCGCATACCGTTGTAATCGGGCGAGTTTCTACTTTCAGATGCAACAGAAATTTTGCGGATTGGTCAATCCGTTCGCGAGATATGGCAGTTTGGAGGTAAGAAACGCTTGAGAAACTCAAAATTTTCGCAGTTCTGATGCTCGACACGAATAACTAGAACGGCCTAGGGGCAAAGTGCGCATACCGTTGTAATCGGGCGAGTTTCTACTTTCAGATGCAACAGAAATTTTGCGGATTGGTCAATCCGTTCGCGAGATATGGCAGTTTGGAGGTAAGAAGCGCTTGAGAAACTCAAAATTTTCGCAGTTCTGATGCTCGACACGATTAACTAGAACGGCCTGGGGGAAAAGTGCTCATACCGTTGTAATCGGGCGAGTTTCTACTTTCAGATGCTACAGAAATTTTGCGGATTGGTCAATCCGTTCGCGAGATATGGCAGTTTGGAGGTAAGAAACGCTTGAGAAACTCAAAATTTTCGCAGTTCTGATGCTCGACACGAATAACTAGAACGGCCTAGGGGAAAACTACACCTACCTTTGTAATCGGGCGAGTTTCTACTTTCAGATGCAACAGAAATTTTGCGGATTGGTCAATCCGTTCGCGAGATATGGCAGTTTGGATGTAAGAAACGCTTGAGAAACTCAAAATTTTCGCAGTTCTGATGCTCGAAACGAATAACTAGAACGGCCTAGGGGAAAAGTGCGCATACCGTTGTAATCGGGCGAGTTTCTACTTTCAGATGCAACAGAAATTTTGCGGATTGGTCAATCCGTTCGCGAGATATGGCAGTTTGGAGGTAAGAAACGCTTGAGAAACTCAAAATTTTCGCAGTTCTGATGCTCGACACGAATAACTAGAACGGCCTAGGGGAAAAGTGCGCACACCGTTGTAATCGGGCGAGTTTCTACTTTCAGATGCAACAGAAATTTTGCGGATTGGTCAATCCTTTCGCGAGATATGGCAGTTTGGAGGTAAGAAACGCTTGAGAAACTCAAAATTTTCGCAGTTCTGATGCTCGACACGAATAACTAGAACGGCCTAGGGGAAAAGAGCGCCTACCGTTGTAATCGGACGAGTTTCTACTTTCAGATGCAACAGAAATTTTGCGGATTGGTCAATCCGTTCGCGAGATATGGCAGTTTGGATGTAAGAAACGCTTGAGAAACTCAAAATTTTCGCAGTTCTGATGCTCGACACGAATAACTAGAACGGCCTAGGGGAAAAGTGCGCATACCGTTGTAATCGGGCGAGTTTCTACTTTCAGATGCAACAGAAATTTTGCGGATTGGTCAATCCGTTCGCGAGATATGGCAGTTTGGAGGTAAGAAACGCTTGAGAAACTCAAAATTTTCGCAGTTCTGATGCTCGAAATGAATAACTGGAACGGCCTAGGGGAAAACTACACCTCCCGTTGTAATCGGGCGAGTTTCTACTTTCAGATGCAACAGAAATTTTGCGGATTGGTCAATCCTTTCGCGAGATATGGCAGTTTGGAGGTAAGAAACGCTTGAGAAACTCAAAATTTTCGCAGTTCTGATGCTCGAGACGAATAACTAGAACGGTCTAGGGGCAAAGTGCACATACCGTTGTAATCGGGCGAGTTTCTACTTTCAGATGCAACAGAAATTTTGCGGATTGGTCAATCCGGTCGCGAGATATCGCAGTTTGGAGGTAAGAAACGCTTGAGAAACTCAAAATTTTCGCAGTTCTGATGCTCGACACGAATAACTAGAACGGCCTAGGGGAAAAGTGCGCACACCGTTGTAATCGGGCGAGTTTCTACTTTCAGATGCAACAGAAATTTTGCGGATTGGTCAATCCTTTCGCGAGATATGGCAGTTTGGAGGTAAGAAACGCTTGAGAAACTCAAAATTTTCGCAGTTCTGATGCTCGACACGAATAACTAGAACGGCCTAGGGGAAAAGAGCGCCTACCGTTGTAATCGGACGAGTTTCTACTTTCAGATGCAACAGAAATTTTGCGGATTGGTCAATCCGTTCGCGAGATATGGCAGTTTGGATGTAAGAAACGCTTGAGAAACTCAAAATTTTCGCAGTTCTGATGCTCGACACGAATAACTAGAACGGCCTAGGGGAAAAGTGCGCATACCGTTGTAATCGGGCGAGTTTCTACTTTCAGATGCAACAGAAATTTTGCGGATTGGTCAATCCGTTCGCGAGATATGGCAGTTTGGAGGTAAGAAACGCTTGAGAAACTCAAAATTTTCGCAGTTCTGATGCTCGAAATGAATAACTGGAACGGCCTAGGGGAAAACTACACCTCCCGTTGTAATCGGGCGAGTTTCTACTTTCAGATGCAACAGAAATTTTGCGGATTGGTCAATCCTTTCGCGAGATATGGCAGTTTGGAGGTAAGAAACGCTTGAGAAACTCAAAATTTTCGCAGTTCTGATGCTCGAGACGAATAACTAGAACGGTCTAGGGGCAAAGTGCACATACCGTTGTAATCGGGCGAGTTTCTACTTTCAGATGCAACAGAAATTTTGCGGATTGGTCAATCCGGTCGCGAGATATCGCAGTTTGGAGGTAAGAAACGCTTGAGAAACTCAAAATTTTCGCAGTTCTGATGCTCGACACGAATAACTAGAACGGCCTAGGGGAAAACTACACCTACCTTTGTAATCGGGCGAGTTTCTACTTTCAGGTGCAACAGAAATTTTGCGGATTGGTCAATCCGTTCGCGAGATATGGCAGTTTGGAGGTAAGAAACGCTTGAGAAACTCAAAATTTTCGCAGTTCTCATGCTCGACACGAATAACTAGAACGGCCTAGGGGCAAAGTGCGCATACCGTTGTAATCGGGCGAGTTTCTACTTTCAGATGCAACAGAAATTTTGCGGATTGGTCAATCCGTTCGCGAGATATGGCAGTTTGGAGGTAAGAAACGCTTGAGAAACTCAAAATTTTCGCAGTTCTGATGCTCGACACGAAAAACTAGAACGGCCTAGGGGAAAAGTGCGCATACCGTTGTAATCGGGCGAGTTTCTACTTTCAGATGCAACAGAAATTTTGCGGATTGGTCAATCCGTTCGCGAGATATGGCAGTTTGGAGGTAAGAAATGCTTGAGAAACTCAAAATTTTCGCAGTTCTGATGCTCGACACGAATAACTAGAACGGCCTAGGGGCAAAGTGCGCATACCGTTGTAATCGGGCGAGTTTCTACTTTCAGATGCAACAGAAATTTTGCGGATTGGTCAATCCTTTCGCGAGATATGGCAGTTTGGAGGTAAGAAACGCTTGAGAAACTCAAAATTTTCGCAGTTCTGATGCTCGACACGAATAACTAGAACGGCCTAGGGGAAAAGAGCGCCTACCGTTGTAATCGGACGAGTTTCTACTTTCAGATGCAACAGAAATTTTGCGGATTGGTCAATCCGTTCGCGAGATATGGCAGTTTGGATGTAAGAAACGCTTGAGAAACTCAAAATTTTCGCAGTTCTGATGCTCGACACGAATAACTAGAACGGCCTAGGGGAAAAGTGCGCATACCGTTGTAATCGGGCGAGTTTCTACTTTCAGATGCAACAGAAATTTTGCGGATTGGTCAATCCGTTCGCGAGATATGGCAGTTTGGAGGTAAGAAACGCTTGAGAAACTCAAAATTTTCGCAGTTCTGATGCTCGAAATGAATAACTGGAACGGCCTAGGGGAAAACTACACCTCCCGTTGTAATCGGGCGAGTTTCTACTTTCAGATGCAACAGAAATTTTGCGGATTGGTCAATCCTTTCGCGAGATATGGCAGTTTGGAGGTAAGAAACGCTTGAGAAACTCAAAATTTTCGCAGTTCTGATGCTCGAGACGAATAACTAGAACGGTCTAGGGGCAAAGTGCACATACCGTTGTAATCGGGCGAGTTTCTACTTTCAGATGCAACAGAAATTTTGCGGATTGGTCAATCCGGTCGCGAGATATCGCAGTTTGGAGGTAAGAAACGCTTGAGAAACTCAAAATTTTCGCAGTTCTGATGCTCGACACGAATAACTAGAACGGCCTAGGGGAAAAGTGCGCACACCGTTGTAATCGGGCGAGTTTCTACTTTCAGATGCAACAGAAATTTTGCGGATTGGTCAATCCTTTCGCGAGATATGGCAGTTTGGAGGTAAGAAACGCTTGAGAAACTCAAAATTTTCGCAGTTCTGATGCTCGACACGAATAACTAGAACGGCCTAGGGGAAAAGAGCGCCTACCGTTGTAATCGGACGAGTTTCTACTTTCAGATGCAACAGAAATTTTGCGGATTGGTCAATCCGTTCGCGAGATATGGCAGTTTGGATGTAAGAAACGCTTGAGAAACTCAAAATTTTCGCAGTTCTGATGCTCGACACGAATAACTAGAACGGCCTAGGGGAAAAGTGCGCATACCGTTGTAATCGGGCGAGTTTCTACTTTCAGATGCAACAGAAATTTTGCGGATTGGTCAATCCGTTCGCGAGATATGGCAGTTTGGAGGTAAGAAACGCTTGAGAAACTCAAAATTTTCGCAGTTCTGATGCTCGAAATGAATAACTGGAACGGCCTAGGGGAAAACTACACCTCCCGTTGTAATCGGGCGAGTTTCTACTTTCAGATGCAACAGAAATTTTGCGGATTGGTCAATCCTTTCGCGAGATATGGCAGTTTGGAGGTAAGAAACGCTTGAGAAACTCAAAATTTTCGCAGTTCTGATGCTCGAGACGAATAACTAGAACGGTCTAGGGGCAAAGTGCACATACCGTTGTAATCGGGCGAGTTTCTACTTTCAGATGCAACAGAAATTTTGCGGATTGGTCAATCCGGTCGCGAGATATCGCAGTTTGGAGGTAAGAAACGCTTGAGAAACTCAAAATTTTCGCAGTTCTGATGCTCGACACGAATAACTAGAACGGCCTAGGGGAAAACTACACCTACCTTTGTAATCGGGCGAGTTTCTACTTTCAGGTGCAACAGAAATTTTGCGGATTGGTCAATCCGTTCGCGAGATATGGCAGTTTGGAGGTAAGAAACGCTTGAGAAACTCAAAATTTTCGCAGTTCTCATGCTCGACACGAATAACTAGAACGGCCTAGGGGCAAAGTGCGCATACCGTTGTAATCGGGCGAGTTTCTACTTTCAGATGCAACAGAAATTTTGCGGATTGGTCAATCCGTTCGCGAGATATGGCAGTTTGGAGGTAAGAAACGCTTGAGAAACTCAAAATTTTCGCAGTTCTGATGCTCGACACGAAAAACTAGAACGGCCTAGGGGAAAAGTGCGCATACCGTTGTAATCGGGCGAGTTTCTACTTTCAGATGCAACAGAAATTTTGCGGATTGGTCAATCCGTTCGCGAGATATGGCAGTTTGGAGGTAAGAAATGCTTGAGAAACTCAAAATTTTCGCAGTTCTGATGCTCGACACGAATAACTAGAACGGCCTAGGGGCAAAGTGCGCATACCGTTGTAATCGGGCGAGTTTCTACTTTCAGATGCAACAGAAATTTTGCGGATTGGTCAATCCGTTCGCGAGATATGGCAGTTTGGAGGTAAGAAACGCTTGAGAAACTCAAAATTTTCGCAGTTCTGATGCTCGACACGAATAACTAGAACGGCCTAGGGGAAAACTACACCTACCTTTGTAATCGGGCGAGTTTCTACTTTCAGATGCAACAGAAATTTTGCGGATTGGTCAATCCGTTCGCGAGATATGGCAGTTTGGATGTAAGAAACGCTTGAGAAACTCAAAATTTTCGCAGTTCTGATGCTCGAAACGAATAACTAGAACGGCCTAGGGGAAAAGTGCGCATACCGTTGTAATCGGGCGAGTTTCTACTTTCAGATGCAACAGAAATTTTGCGGATTGGTCAATCCGTTCGCGAGATATGGCAGTTTGGAGGTAAGAAACGCTTGAGAAACTCAAAATTTTCGCAGTTCTGATGCTCGACACGATTAACTAGAACGGCCTAGGGGCAAAGTGCGCATACCGTTGTAATCGGGCGAGTTTCTACTTTCAGATGCAACAGAAATTTTGCGGATTGGTCAATCCGTTCGCGAGATATGGCAGTTTGGAGGTAAGAAACGCTTGAGAAACTCAAAATTTTCGCAGTTCTGATGCTCGAAACGAATAACTAGAACCGCCTAGGGGAAAAGTGCGCATACCGTTGTAATCGGGCGAGTTTCTACTTTCAGATGCAACAGAAATTTTGCGGATTGGTCAATCCGTTCGCGAGATATGGCAGTTTGGAGGTAAGAAACGCTTGAGAAACTCAAAATTTTCGCAGTTCTGATGCTCGACACGAATAACTAGAACGGCCTAGGGGAAAACTACACCTACCTTTGTAATCGGGCGAGTTTCTACTTTCAGATGCAACAGAAATTTTGCGGATTGGTCAATCCGTTCGCGAGATATGGCAGTTTGGAGGTAAGAAACGCTTGAGAAACTCAAAATTTTCGCAGTTCTGATGCTCGAAACGAATAACTAGAACCGCCTAGGGGAAAAGTGCGCATACCGTTGTAATCGGGCGAGTTTCTACTTTCAGATGCAACAGAAATATTGCGGATTGGTCAATCCGTTCGCGAGATATGGCAGTTTGGAGGTAAGAAACGCTTGAGAAACTCAAAATTTTCGCAGTTCTGATGCTCGACACGAATAACTAGAACGGCCTAGGGGAAAAGAGCGCATACCGTTGTAATCGGGCGAGTTTCTACTTTCAGATGCAACAGAAATTTTGCGGATTGGTCAATCCGTTCGCGAGATATGGCAGTTTGGAGGTAAGAAATGCTTGAGAAACTCAAAATTTTCGCAGTTCTGATGCTCGAAACGAATAACTAGAACGGCCTAGGGGAAAACTACACCTACCGTTGTAATCGGGAGAGTTTCTACTTTCAGATGCAACAGAAATTTTGCGGATTGGTCAATCCGTTCGCGAGATATGGCAGTTTGGAGGTAAGAAACGCTTGAGAAACTCAAAATTTTCGCAGTTCTGATGCTCGACACGAATAACTAGAACGGCCTAGGGGCAAAGTGCGCATACCGTTGTAATCGGGCGAGTTTCTACTTTCAGATGCAACAGAAATTTTGCGGATTGGTCAATCCGTTCGCGAGATATGGCAGTTTGGAGGTAAGAAACGCTTGAGAAACTCAAAATTTTCGCAGTTCTGATGCTCGACACGAATAACTAGAACGGCCTAGGGGCAAAGTGCGCATACCGTTGTAATCGGGCGAGTTTCTACTTTCAGATGCAACAGAAATTTTGCGGATTGGTCAATCCGTTCGCGAGATATGGCAGTTTGGAGGTAAGAAACGCTTGAGAAACTCAAAATTTTCGCAGTTCTGATGCTCGACACGAATAACTAGAACGGCCTAGGGGCAAAGTGCGCATACCGTTGTAATCGGGCGAGTTTCTACTTTCAGATGCAACAGAAATTTTGCGGATTGGTCAATCCGTTCGCGAGATATGGCAGTTTGGAGGTAAGAAGCGCTTGAGAAACTCAAAATTTTCGCAGTTCTGATGCTCGACACGATTAACTAGAACGGCCTGGGGGAAAAGTGCTCATACCGTTGTAATCGGGCGAGTTTCTACTTTCAGATGCTACAGAAATTTTGCGGATTGGTCAATCCGTTCGCGAGATATGGCAGTTTGGAGGTAAGAAACGCTTGAGAAACTCAAAATTTTCGCAGTTCTGATGCTCGACACGAATAACTAGAACGGCCTAGGGGAAAACTACACCTACCTTTGTAATCGGGCGAGTTTCTACTTTCAGATGCAACAGAAATTTTGCGGATTGGTCAATCCGTTCGCGAGATATGGCAGTTTGGATGTAAGAAACGCTTGAGAAACTCAAAATTTTCGCAGTTCTGATGCTCGAAACGAATAACTAGAACGGCCTAGGGGAAAAGTGCGCATACCGTTGTAATCGGGCGAGTTTCTACTTTCAGATGCAACAGAAATTTTGCGGATTGGTCAATCCGTTCGCGAGATATGGCAGTTTGGAGGTAAGAAACGCTTGAGAAACTCAAAATTTTCGCAGTTCTGATGCTCGACACGATTAACTAGAACGGCCTAGGGGCAAAGTGCGCATACCGTTGTAATCGGGCGAGTTTCTACTTTCAGATGCAACAGAAATTTTGCGGATTGGTCAATCCGTTCGCGAGATATGGCAGTTTGGAGGTAAGAAACGCATGAGAAACTCAAAATTTTCGCAGTTCTGATGCTCGAAACGAATAACTAGAACCGCCTAGGGGAAAAGTGCGCATACCGTTGTAATCGGGCGAGTTTCTACTTTCAGATGCAACAGAAATTTTGCGGATTGGTCAATCCGTTCGCGAGATATGGCAGTTTGGAGGTAAGAAACGCTTGAGAAACTCAAAATTTTCGCAGTTCTGATGCTCGACACGAATAACTAGAACGGCCTAGGGGAAAACTACACCTACCTTTGTAATCGGGCGAGTTTCTACTTTCAGATGCAACAGAAATTTTGCGGATTGGTCAATCCGTTCGCGAGATATGGCAGTTTGGAGGTAAGAAACGCTTGAGAAACTCAAAATTTTCGCAGTTCTGATGCTCGAAACGAATAACTAGAACCGCCTAGGGGAAAAGTGCGCATACCGTTGTAATCGGGCGAGTTTCTACTTTCAGATGCAACAGAAATTTTGCGGATTGGTCAATCCGTTCGCGAGATATGGCAGTTTGGAGGTAAGAAACGCTTGAGAAACTCAAAATTTTCGCAGTTCTGATGCTCGACACGAATAACTAGAACGGCCTAGGGGAAAACTACACCCACCTTTGTAATCGGGCGAGTTTCTACTTTCAGATGCAACAGAAATTTTGCGGATTGGTCAATCCGTTCGCGAGATATGGCAGTTTGGAGGTAAGAAACGCTTGAGAAACTCAAAATTTTCGCAGTTCTGATGCTCGACACGAATAACTAGAACGGCCTAGGGGCAAAGTGCGCATACCGTTGTAAGCGGGCGAGTTTCTACTTTTAGATGCAACAGAAATTTTGCGGATTGGTCAATCCGTTCGCGAGATATGGCAGTTTGGAGGTAAGAAACGCTTGAGAAACTCAAAATTTTCGCAGTTCTGATGCTCGACACGAATAACTAGAACGGCCTAGGGGAAAAGAGCGCATACCGTTGTAATCGGGCGAGTTTCTACTTTCAGATGCAACAGAAATTTTGCGGATTGGTCAATCCGTTCGCGAGATATGGCAGTTTGGAGGTAAGAAATGCTTGAGAAACTCAAAATTTTCGCAGTTCTGATGCTCGAAACGAATAACTAGAACGGCCTAGGGGAAAACTACACCTACCGTTGTAATCGGGAGAGTTTCTACTTTCAGATGCAACGGAAATTTTGCGGATTGGTCAATCCGTTCGCGAGATATGGCAGTTTGGAGGTAAGAAACGCTTGAGAAACTCAAAATTTTCGCAGTTCTGATGCTCGACACGAATAACTAGAACGGCCTAGGGGCAAAGTGCGCATACCGTTGTAATCGGGCGAGTTTCTACTTTCAGATGCAACAGAAATTTTGCGGATTGGTCAATCCGTTCGCGAGATATGGCAGTTTGGAGGTAAGAAACGCTTGAGAAACTCAAAATTTTCGCAGTTCTGATGCTCGACACGAATAACTAGAACGGCCTAGGGGAAAACTACACCTACCTTTGTAATCTGGCGAGTTTCTACTTTCAGATGCAACAGAAATTTTGCGGATTGATCAATCCGTTCGCGAGATATGGCAGTTTGGAGATAAGAAACGCTTGAGAAACTCAAAATTATCGCATTTCTGATGCTCGATACGAATAACTGGAACGGCCTGGGGGAAAAGTGCTCATACCGTTGTAATCGGGCGAGTTTCTACTTTCAGATGCAACAGAAATTTTGCGGATTGGTCTATCCGTTCGCGAGATATGGCAGTTTGCAGGTAAGAAACGCTTGAGAAACTCAAAATTTTCGCAGTTCTGATGCTCGACACGAATAACTAGAACGGCCTAGGGGCAAAGTGCGCATACCGTTGTAATCGGGCGAGTTTCTACTTTCAGATGCAACAGAAATTTTGCGGATTTATCAATCCGTTCGCGAGATATGGCAGTTTGGAGGTAAGAAACGCTTGAGAAACTCAAAATTTTCGCATTTTTCATGCTCGAAACGAATAACTAGAACGGCCTAGGGGAAAAGTGCGCATACCGCTGTAATCGGGCAAGTGTCTACTTTCAGAAGCAACAGAAATTTTGCGGATTGGTCAATCCGGTCGCCAGATATGGCAGTTTGGAGGTAAGAAACGCTTGAGAAACTCAAAATTTTCGCAGTTCTGATGCTCGACACGAATAACTAGAACGGCCTAGGGGAAAACTACACCTACCTTTGTAATCGGGCGAGTTTCTACTTTCAGATGCAACAGAAATTTTGCGGATTGATCAATCCGTTCGCGAGATATGGCAGTTTGGAGATAAGAAACGCTTGAGAAACTCAAAATTTTCGCAGTTCTGATGCTCGAAACGAGTAACTAGAACGGCCTAGGGGAAAAGTACGCATACCGTTGTAACCGGGCGAGTTTCTACTTTTAGATGCAACAGAAATTTTGCGGACTGGTCAATCCGTTCGCGAGATATGGCAGTTTGGAGATAAGAAACGCTTGAGAAACTCAAAATTTTCGCATTTCTGATGCTCGATACCGAATAACTAGAACGGCCTAGGGGAAAAGTGCTCATACCGTTGTAATCGGGCGAGTTTCTACTTTCAGAAGCAACAGAAATTTTGCGGATTGGTTAATCCGTTCGCGAGATATGGCAGTTTGGAGGTAAGAAACGCTTGAGAAACTCAAAATTTTCGCATTTTTGATGCTCGAAACGAATAACTAGAACGGCCTAGGGGAAAAGTGCGCATACCGCTGTAATCGGGCGAGTTTCTACTTTCAGAAGCAACAGAAATTTTGCGGATTGGTCAATCCGTTCGCGAGATATGGCAGTTTGGAGGTAAGAAACGCTTGAGAAACTCAAAATTTTCGCAGTTCTGATGCTCGAAATGAATAACTGGAACGGCATAGGGGAAAACTACACCTACCGTTGTAATCGGGCGAGTTTCTACTTTCAGATGCAACAGAAATTTTGCGGATTGGTCTATCCGTTCGCGAGATATGGCAGTTTGCAGGTAAGAAACGCTTGAGAAACTCAAAATTTTCGCAGTTCTGATGCTCGACACGAATAACTAGAACGGCCTAGGGGCAAAGTGCGCATACCGTTGTAATCGGGCGAGTTTCTACTTTCAGATGCAACAGAAATTTTGCGGATTTATCAATCCGTTCGCGAGATATGGCAGTTTGGAGGTAAGAAACGCTTGAGAAACTCAAAATTTTCGCAGTTCTGATGCTCGACACGAATAACTAGAACGGCCTAGGGGAAAACTACACCTACCTTTGTAATCGGGCGAGTTTCTACTTTCAGATGCAACAGAAGTTTTGCGGATTGGTCAATCCGTTCGCGAGATATGGCAGTTTGCAGGTAAGAAACGCTTGAGAAACTCAAAATTTTCGCAGTTCTGATGCTCGTCACGAATAACTAGAACGGCCTAGGGGCAAAGTGCGCATACCGTTGTAATCGGGCGAGTTTCTACTTTCAGATGCAACAGAAATTTTGCGGATTGATCGATCCGTTCGCGAGATATGGCAGATTGGAGGTAAGAAACGCTTGAGAAACTCAAAATTTTCGCAGTTCTGATGCTCGAAACGAATAACTAGAACGGCCTAGGGGAAAACTACACATACCGTTGTAATCGGGAGAGTTTCTACTTTCAGGTGCAACAGAAATTTTGCGGATTGGTCAATCCGTTCGCGAGATATGGCAGTTTGGAGGTAAGAAACGCTTGAGAAACTCAAAATTTTCGCAGTTCTGATGCTCGAAACGAGAAACTAGAACGGCCTAGGGGAAAAGTGCTCATACCGTTGTAATCGGGCGAGTTTCTACTTTCAGATGCAACAGAAATTTTGCGGATTGATCAATCCGTTCACGAGATATGGCAGTTTGGAGGTAAGAAACGCTTGAGAAACTCAAAATTTTCGCAGTTCTGATGCTCGAAACGAATAACTCGAACGGCCTAGGGGAAAAGTGCGCATACCGTTGTAATCGGGCGAGTTTCTACTTTCAGATGCAACAGAAATTTTGCGGATTGGTCAATCCGTTCGCGAGATATGGCAGTTTGGAGATAAGAAACGCTTGAGAAACTCAAAATTATCGCATTTCTGATGCTCGATACGAATAACTGGAACGGCCTGGGGGAAAAGTGCTCATACCGTTGTAATCGGGCGAGTTTCTACTTTCAGATGCAACAGAAATTTTGCGGATTGGTCAATCCGTTCGCGAGATATGGCAGTTTGGAGGTAAGAAACGCTTGAGAAACTCAAAATTTTCGCAGTTCTGATGCTCGACACGAATAACTAGAACGGCCTAGGGGAAAACTACACCTACCTTTGTAATCGGGCGAGTTTCTACTTTCAGATGCAACAGAAATTTTGCGGATTGGTCAATCCGTTCGCGAGATATGGCAGTTTGGAGGTAAGAAACGCTTGAGAAACTCAAAATTTTCGCAGTTCTGATGCTCGACACGAATAACTAGAACGGCCTAGGGGCAAAGTGCGCATACCGTTGTAATCGGGCGAGTTTCTACTTTCAGATGCAACAGAAATTTTGCGGATTGGTCAATCCGTTCGCGAGATATGGCAGTTTGGAGGTAAGAAACGCTTGAGAAACTCAAAATTTTCGCAGTTCTGATGCTCGACACGAATAACTAGAACGGCCTAGGGGAAAACTACACCTACCTTTGTAATCTGGCGAGTTTCTACTTTCAGATGCAACAGAAATTTTGCGGATTGATCAATCCGTTCGCGAGATATGGCAGTTTGGAGATAAGAAACGCTTGAGAAACTCAAAATTATCGCATTTCTGATGCTCGATACGAATAACTGGAACGGCCTGGGGGAAAAGTGCTCATACCGTTGTAATCGGGCGAGTTTCTACTTTCAGATGCAACAGAAATTTTGCGGATTGGTCTATCCGTTCGCGAGATATGGCAGTTTGCAGGTAAGAAACGCTTGAGAAACTCAAAATTTTCGCAGTTCTGATGCTCGACACGAATAACTAGAACGGCCTAGGGGCAAAGTGCGCATACCGTTGTAATCGGGCGAGTTTCTACTTTCAGATGCAACAGAAATTTTGCGGATTTATCAATCCGTTCGCGAGATATGGCAGTTTGGAGGTAAGAAACGCTTGAGAAACTCAAAATTTTCGCATTTTTCATGCTCGAAACGAATAACTAGAACGGCCTAGGGGAAAAGTGCGCATACCGCTGTAATCGGGCAAGTTTCTACTTTCAGAAGCAACAGAAATTTTGCGGATTGGTCAATCCGGTCGCCAGATATGGCAGTTTGGAGGTAAGAAACGCTTGAGAAACTCAAAATTTTCGCAGTTCTGATGCTCGACACGAATAACTAGAACGGCCTCGGGGAAAACTACACCTACCTTTGTAATCGGGCGAGTTTCTACTTTCAGATGCAACAGAAATTTTGCGGATTGATCAATCCGTTCGCGAGATATGGCAGTTTGGAGATAAGAAACGCTTGAGAAACTCAAAATTTTCGCAGTTCTGATGCTCGAAACGAGTAACTAGAACGGCCTAGGGGAAAAGTACGCATACCGTTGTAACCGGGCGAGTTTCTACTTTTAGATGCAACAGAAATTTTGCGGACTGGTCAATCCGTTCGCGAGATATGGCAGTTTGGAGATAAGAAACGCTTGAGAAACTCAAAATTATCGCATTTCTGATGCTCGATACGAATAACTGGAACGGCCTGGGGGAAAAGTGCTCATACCGTTGTAATCGGGCGAGTTTCTACTTTCAGAAGCAACAGAAATTTTGCGGATTGGTTAATCCGTTCGCGAGATATGGCAGTTTGGAGGTAAGAAACGCTTGAGAAACTCAAAATTTTCGCATTTTTGATGCTCGAAACGAATAACTAGAACGGCCTAGGGGAAAAGTGCGCATACCGCTGTAATCGGGCGAGTTTCTACTTTCAGAAGCAACAGAAATTTTGCGGATTGGTCAATCCGTTCGCGAGATATGGCAGTTTGGAGGTAAGAAACGCTTGAGAAACTCAAAATTTTCGCAGTTCTGATGCTCGAAATGAATAACTGGAACGGCATAGGGGAAAACTACACCTACCGTTGTAATCGGGCGAGTTTCTACTTTCAGATGCAACAGAAATTTTGCGGATTGGTCTATCCGTTCGCGAGATATGGCAGTTTGCAGGTAAGAAACGCTTGAGAAACTCAAAATTTTCGCAGTTCTGATGCTCGACACGAATAACTAGAACGGCCTAGGGGCAAAGTGCGCATACCGTTGTAATCGGGCGAGTTTCTACTTTCAGATGCAACAGAAATTTTGCGGATTTATCAATCCGTTCGCGAGATATGGCAGTTTGGAGGTAAGAAACGCTTGAGAAACTCAAAATTTTCGCAGTTCTGATGCTCGACACGAATAACTAGAACGGCCTAGGGGAAAACTACACCTACCTTTGTAATCGGGCGAGTTTCTACTTTCAGATGCAACAGAAGTTTTGCAGATTGGTCAATCCGTTCGCGAGATATGGCAGTTTGCAGGTAAGAAACGCTTGAGAAACTCAAAATTTTCGCAGTTCTGATGCTCGTCACGAATAACTAGAACGGCCTAGGGGCAAAGTGCGCATACCGTTGTAATCGGGCGAGTTTCTACTTTCAGATGCAACAGAAATTTTGCGGATTGATCGATCCGTTCGCGAGATATGGCAGTTTGGAGGTAAGAAACGCTTGAGAAACTCAAAATTTTCGCAGTTCTGATGCTCGAAACGAATAACTAGAACGGCCTAGGGGAAAACTACACATACCGTTGTAATCGGGAGAGTTTCTACTTTCAGATGCAACAGAAATTTTGCGGATTGGTCAATCCGTTCGCGAGATATGGCAGTTTGGAGGTAAGAAACGCTTGAGAAACTCAAAATTTTCGCAGTTCTGATGCTCGAAACGAGAAACTAGAACGGCCTAGGGGGAAAGTACGCATACCGTTGTGATCGGGCGAGTTTCTACTTTCAGATGGAACAGAAATTTTGCGGATTGATAAATCGGTTCGCGAGATATGGCAGTTTGGATATAAGAAACGCTTGAGAAACTCAAAATTTTCGCAGTTCTGATGCTCGACACGAATAACTAGAACGGCCTAGGGGAAAAGTGCTCATACCGTTGTAATCGGGCGAGTTTCTACTTTCAGATGCAACAGAAATTTTGCGGATTGATCAATCCGTTCGCGAGATATGGCAGTTTGGAGGTAAGAAACGCTTGAGAAACTCAAAATTTTCGCAGTTCTGATGCTCGAAACGAATAACTCGAACGGCCTAGGGGAAAAGTGCGCATACCGTTGTAATCGGGCGAGTTTCTACTTTCAGATGCAACAGAAATTTTGCGGATTGGTCAATCCGTTCGCGAGATATGGCAGTTTGCAGGTAAGAAACGCTTGAGAAACTCAAAATTTTCGCAGTTCTGATGCTCGAAACGAATAACTAGAACGGCCTAGGGGAAAACTACACCTACCGTTGTAATCGGGAGAGTTTCTACTTTCAGATGCAACAGAAATTTTGCGGATTGGTCAATCCGTTCGCGAGATATGGCAGTTTGGAGGTAAGAAACGCTTGAGAAACTCAACATTTTCGCAGTTCTGATGCTCGAAACGAGAAACTAGAACGGCCTAGGGGGAAAGTACGCATACCGTTGTAATCGGGCGAGTTTCTACTTTCAGATGGAACAGAAATTTTGCGGATTGATCAATCCGTTCGCGAGATATGGCAGTTTGGAGATAAGAAACGCTTGAGAAACTCAAAATTTTGGCAGTTCTGATGCCCGAAACGAATAACTAGAACGGCCTAGGGGAAAACTACACCTACCGTTGTAATCGGGCGAGTTTCTACTTTCAGATGCAACAGAAATTTTGCGGATTAGTCAATCCGTTCGCGAGATATGGCAATTTGGATATAAGAAACGCTTGAGAAACTCAAAATTTTCGCAGTTCTGATGCTCGAAACGAGTAACTAGAACGGCCTAGGGGAAAAGTGCGCATACCGTTGTAATCGGGCGAGTTTCTACTTTTAGATGCAACAGAAATTTTGCGGATTGGTCAATCCGTTCGCGAGATATGGCAGTTTGGAGGTAAGAAACGCTTGAGAAACTCAAAATTTTCGCAGTTCTGATGCTCGACACGAATAACTAGAACGTCCTAGGGGGAAAGTACGCATACCGTTGTAATCCGGCGAGTTTCTACTTTCAGATGGAACAGAAATTTTGCGGATTGATCAATCCGTTCGCGAGATATGGCAGTTTGGATATAAGAAACGCTTGAGAAACTCAAAATTTTCGCAATTCTGATGCTCGACACGAATAACTAGAACGGCCTAGGGGAAAACTACACCTACCTTTGTAATCGGGCGAGTTTCTACTTTCAGATGCAACAGAAATTTTGCGGATTGATCAATCCGTTCGCGAGATATGGCAGTTTGGAAATAAGAAACGCTTGAGAAACTCAAAATTTTCGCAGTTCTGATGCTCGACACGAATAACTAGAACGGCCTAGGGGAAAACTACACCCACCTTTGTAATCGGGCGAGTTTCTACTTTCAGATGCAACAGAAATTTTGCGGATTGGTCAATCCGTTCGCGAGATATGGCAGTTTGGAGGTAAGAAACGCTTGAGAAACTCAAAATTTTCGCAGTTCTGATGCTCGACACGAATAACTAGAACAGCCTAGGGGTAAAGTGCGCATACCGTTGTAATCGGGCGAGTTTCTACTTTCAGATGCAACAGAAATTTTGCGGATTGGTCAATCCGTTCGCGAGATATGGCAGTTTGGAGGTAAGAAACGCTTGAGAAACTCAAAATTTTCGCAGTTCTGATGCTCGACACGAATAACTAGAACGGCCTAGGGGCAAAGTGCGCATACCGTTGTAATCGGGCGAGTTTCTACTTTCAGAAGCAACAGAAATTTTGCGGATTGGTCAATCCGTTCGCGAGATATGGCAGTTTGGAGGTAAGAATCGCTTGAGAAACTCAAAATTTTCGCAGTTCTGATGCTCGACATGAATAACTAGAACGTCCTAGGGGAAAAGTACGCATACCGTTGTAATCGGGCGAGTTTCTACTTTCAGATGCAACAGAAATTTAGCGGATTTGTCAATCCGTTCGCGAGATATGGCAGTTTGGATGTAAGACACGCTTGAGAAACTCAAAATTTTCGCAGTTCTGATGCTCGAAACGAATAACTAGAACCGCCTAGGAGAAAAGTACGCATACCGTTGTAATCGGGCGAGTTTCTACTTTCAGATGCAACAGAAATTTTGCGGATTGATCAATCCGTTCGCGAGATATGGCAGTTTGGAGATAAGAAGCGCTTGAGAAACTCAAAATTTTCGCAGTTCTGATGCTCGAAACGAGTAACTAGAACGGCCTAGGGGAAAAGTACGCATACCGTTGTAATCGGGCGAGTTTCTACTTTCAGATGCAACAGAAATTTTGCGGATTGGTCAATCCGGTCGCGAGATATGGCAGTTTGGAGGTAAGAAACGCTTGAGAAACTCAAAATTTTCGCAGTTCTGATGCTCGACACGAATAACTAGAACGGCCTAGGGGAAAAGTGCGCATACCTTTGTAATCGGGCGAGTTTCTACTTTCAGATGCAACAGAAATTTTGCGGATTGGTCAATCCGTTCGCGAGATATGGCAGTTTGGAGGTAAGAAACGCTTGAGAAACTCAAAATTTTCGCAGTTCTGATGCTCGAAACGAATAACTAGAACGGCCTAGGGGAAAACTACACCTACCGTTGTAATCGGGCGAGTTTCTACTTTCAGATGCAACAGAAATTTTGCGGATTGGTCAATCCGTTCGGGAGATATGGCAGTTTGGAGGTAAGAAACGCTTGAGAAACTCAAAATTTTCGCATTTCTGATGCTCGACATGAATAACTAGAACGGCCTAGGGGCAAAGTGCGCATACCGTTGTAATCGGGCGAGTTTCTACTTTCAGATGCAACAGAAATTTTGCGGATTGATCAATCCGTTCGCGAGATATGGCAGTTTGGAGATAAGAAGCGCTTGAGAAACTCAAAATTTTCGCAGTTCTGATGCTCGAAACGAGTAACTAGAACGGCCTAGGGGAAAAGTACGCATACCTTTGTAATCGGGCGAGTTTCTACTTTCAGATGCAACAGAAATTTTGCGGATTGGTCAATCCGTTCGCGAGATATGGCAGTTTGGAGGTAAGAAACGCTTGAGAAACTCAAAATTTTCGCAGTTCTGATGCTCGAAACGAATAACTAGAACGGCCTAGGGGAAAACTACACCTACCGTTGTAATCGGGCGAGTTTCTACTTTCAGATGCAACAGAAATTTTGCGGATTGGTCAATCCGTTCGGGAGATATGGCAGTTTGGAGGTAAGAAACGCTTGAGAAACTCAAAATTTTCGCATTTCTGATGCTCGACATCAATAACTAGAACGGCCTAGGGGCAAAGTGCGCATACCGTTGTAATCGGGCGAGTTTCTACTTTCAGATGCAACAGAAATTTTGCGGATTGGTCAATCCGTTCGCGAGATATGGCAGTTTGGAGGTAAGAAACGCTTGAGAAACTCAAAATTTTCGCAGTTCTGATGCTCGACACGAATAACTAGAGCGGCCTAGGGGAAAACTACACCTACCGTTGTAATCGGGCGAGTTTCTACTTTCAGATGCAACAGAAATTTTGCGGATTGATCAATCCGTTCGCGAGATATGGCTGTTTGGAGATAAGAAACGCTTGAGAAACTCAAAATTTTCGCAGTTCTGATGCTCGAAACGAGTAACTAGAACGGCCTAGGGGAAAAGTACGCATACCGTTGTAATCGGGCGAGTTTCTACTTTCAGGTGCAACAGAAATTTTGCGGATTGGTCAATCCGTTCGCGAGATATGGCAGTTTGGAGGTAAGAAACGCTTGAGAAACTCAAAATTTTCGCAGTTCTGATGCTCGACACGAATAACTAAAACGGCCTAGGGGTAAAGTGCGCATACCGTTGTAATCGGGCGAGATTCTACTTTCAGATGCAACAGAAATTTTGCGGATTGGTCAATTGGTTCGCGAGATATGGCAGTTTGGAGGTAAGAAACGCTTGAGAAACTCAAAATTTTCGCTGTTCTGATGCTCGAAACGAATAACTAGAACGGCCTAGGGGAAAACTACACCTACCGTTGTAATCGGGAGAGTTTCTACTTTCAGATGCAACAGAAGTTTTGCGGATTGGTCAATCCGTTCGCGAGATATGGCAGTTTGGAGGTAAGAAACGCTTGAGAAACTCAAAATTTTCGCAGTTCTGATGCTCGAAACGAATAACTAGAACCGCCTAGGGGAAAAGTACGCATACCGTTGTAATCGGGCGAGTTTCTACTTTCAGATGGAACAGAAATTTTGCGGATTGATCAATCCGTTCGCGAGATATGGCAGTTTGGAGATAAGAAACGCTTGAGAAACTCAAAATTTTCGCAGTTCTGATGCTCGACACGAATAACTAGAACGGCCTAGGGGCAAAGTGCGCATACCGTTGTAATCGGGCGAGTTTCTACTTTCAGAAGCAACAGAAATTTTGCGGATTGGTCAATCCGTTCGCGAGATATGGCAGTTTGGAGGTAAGAATCGCTTGAGAAACTCAAAATTTTCGCAGTTTTGATGCTCGACATGAATAACTAGAACGGCCTAGGGGCAAAGTGCGCATACCGTTGTAATCGGGCGAGTTTCTACTTTCAGATGGAACAGAAATTTTGCGGATTGATCAATCCGTTCGCGAGATATGGCAGTTTGGATATAAGAAACGCTTGAGAAACTCAAAATTTTCGCAATTCTGATGCTCGACACGAATAACTAGAACGGCCTAGGGGAAAACTACACCTACCTTTGTAATCGGGCGAGTTTCTACTTTCAGATGCAACAGAAATTTTGCGGATTGATCAATCCGTTCGCGAGATATGGCAGTTTGGAAATAAGAAACGCTTGAGAAACTCAAAATTTCGCAGTTCTGATGCTCGACACGAATAACTAGAACGGCCTAGGGGAAAACTACACCTACCTTCGTAATCGGGCGAATTTCTACTTTCAGATGCAACAGAAATTTTGCGGATTGATCAATCCGTTCGCGAGATATGGCAGTTTGGAGATAAGAAACGCTTGAGAAACTCAAAATTTTCGCAGTTCTGATGCTCGAAACGAGTAACTAGAACGGCCTAGGGGCAAAGTGCGCATACCGTTGTAATCGGGCGAGTTTCTACTTTCAGATGCAATAGAAGTTTTGCGGATTGGTCAATCCGTTCGCGAGATATGGCAGTTTGGAGGTAAGAAACGCTTGAGAAAATCAAAATTTTCGCAGTTCTGATGCTCGACACGAATAACTAGAGCGGCCTAGGGGAAAACTACACATACCGTTGTAATCGGGCGAGTTTCTACTTTCAGGTGCAACAGAAATTTTGCGGATTGATCAATCCGTTCGCGAGATATGGCAGTTTGGAGATAAGAAACGCTTGAGAAACTCAAAATTTCGCAGTTCTGATGCTCGAAACGAGTAACTAGAACGGCCTAGGGGAAAAGTACGCATACCGTTGTAATCGGGCGAGTTTCTACTTTCAGATGCAACAGAAATTTTGCGGATTTGTCAATCCGTTCGCGAGATATGGCAGTTTGGATGTAAGACACGCTTGAGAAACTCAAAATTTTCGCAGTTCTGATGCTCGAAACGAATAACTAGAACCGCCTAGGAGAAAAGTACGCATACCGTTGTAATCGGGCGAGTTACTACTTTCAGATGCAACAGAAATTTTGCGGATTGATCAATCCGTTCGCGAGATATGGCAGTTTGGAGATAAGAAGCGCTTGAGAAACTCAAAATTTTCGCAGTTCTGATGCTCGAAACGAGTAACTAGAACGGCCTAGGGGAAAAGTACGCATACCGTTGTAATCGGGCGAGTTTCTACTTTCAGACGCAACAGAAATTTTGCGGATTGGTCAATCCGGTCGCGAGATATGGCAGTTTGGAGGTAAGAAACGCTTGAGAAACTCAAAATTTTCGCAGTTCTGATGCTCGACACGAATAACTAGAACGGCCTAGGGGAAAAGTGCGCATACCTTTGTAATCGGGCGAGTTTCTACTTTCAGATGCAACAGAAATTTTGCGGATTGGTCAATCCGTTCGCGAGATATGGCAGTTTGGAGGTAAGAAACGCTTGAGAAACTCAAAATTTTCGCAGTTCTGATGCTCGACACGAATAACTAGAACGGCCTAGGGGAAAACTACACCCACCTTTGTAATCGGGCGAGTTTCTACTTTCAGATGCAACAGAAATTTTGCGGATTGGTCAATCCGTTCGCGAGATATGGCAGTTTGGAGGTAAGAAACGCTTGAGAAACTCAAAATTTTCGCAGTTCTGATGCTCGACACGAATAACTAGAACAGCCTAGGGGTAAAGTGCGCATACCGTTGTAATCGGACGAGTTTCTACTTTCAGATGCAACAGAAATTTTGCGGATTGGTCAATCCGTTCGCGAGATATGGCAGTTTGGAGGTAAGAAACGCTTGAGAAACTCAAAATTTTCGCAGTTCTGATGCTCGACACGAATAACTAGAACGGCCTAGGGGCAAAGTGCGCATACCGTTGTAATCGGGCGAGGTTCTACTTTCAGAAGCAACAGAAATTTTGCGGATTGGTCAATCCGTTCGCGAGATATGGCAGTTTGGAGGTAAGAATCGCTTGAGAAACTCAAAATTTTCGCAGTTCTGATGCTCGACATGAATAACTAGAACGGCCTAGGGGCAAAGTGCGCATACCGTTGTAATCGGGCGAGTTTCTACTTTCAGATGCAATAGAAGTTTTGCGGATTGGTCAATCCGTTCGCGAGATATGGCAGTTTGGAGGTAAGAAACGCTTGAGAAAATCAAAATTTTCGCAGTTCTGATGCTCGACACGAATAACTAGAGCGGCCTAGGGGAAAACTACACATACCGTTGTAATCGGGCGAGTTTCTACTTTCAGGTGCAACAGAAATTTTGCGGATTGATCAATCCGTTCGCGAGATATGGCAGTTTGGAGATAAGAAACGCTTGAGAAACTCAAAATTTTCGCAGTTCTGATGCTCGAAACGAGTAACTAGAACGGCCTAGGGGAAAAGTACGCATACCGTTGTAATCGGGCGAGTTTCTACTTTCAGATGCAACAGAAATTTTGCGGATTTGTCAATCCGTTCGCGAGATATGGCAGTTTGGATGTAAGACACGCTTGAGAAACTCAAAATTTTCGCAGTTCTGATGCTCGAAACGAATAACTAGAACCGCCTAGGAGAAAAGTACGCATACCGTTGTAATCGGGCGAGTTTCTACTTTCAGATGCAACAGAAATTTTGCGGATTGATCAATCCGTTCGCGAGATATGGCAGTTTGGAGATAAGAAGCGCTTGAGAAACTCAAAATTTTCGCAGTTCTGATGCTCGAAACGAGTAACTAGAACGGCCTAGGGGAAAAGCGCGCATACCGTTGTAATCGGGCGAGTGTCTACTTTCAGATGCAACAGAAATTTTGCGGATTGGTCAATCCGTTCGCGAGATATGGCCGTTTGGATTTAAGAAACTCTTGAGAACCTCAAAATTTTCGCATTTCTGATGCTCGAAACGAGTAACTAGAACTGTCTAGGGGAAAAGTGCGCATACCGTTGTAATCGGGCGAGTTTCTACTTTCAGATGCAACAGAAATTTTGCGGATTTGTCAATCCGTTCGCGAGATATGGCAGTTTGGAGGTAAGACACGCTTGAGAAACTCAAAATTTTCGCAGTTCTGATGCTCGAAACGAATAACTAGAACCGCCTAGGAGAAAAGTACGCATACCGTTGTAATCGGGCGAGTTTCTACTTTCAGATGCAACAGAAATTTTGCGGATTGATCAATCCGTTCGCGAGATATGGCAGTTTGGAGATAAGAAGCGCTTGAGAAACTCAAAATTTTCGCAGTTCTGATGCTCGAAACGAGTAACTAGAACGGCCTAGGGGAAAAGTACGCATACCGTTGTAATCGGGCGAGTTTCTACTTTCAGATGCAACAGAAATTTTGCGGATTGGTCAATCCGGTCGCGAGATATGGCAGTTTGGAGGTAAGAAACGCTTGAGAAACTCAAAATTTTCGCAGTTCTGATGCTCGACACGAATAACTAGAACGGCCTAGGGGAAAAGTGCGCATGCCTTTGTAATCGGGCGAGTTTCTACTTTCAGATGCAACAGAAATTTTGCGGATTGGTCAATCCGTTCGCGAGATATGGCAGTTTGGAGGTAAGAAACGCTAGAGAAACTCAAAATTTTCGCAGTTCTGATGCTCGACACGAATAACTAGAGCGGCCTAGGGGAAAACTACACCTACCGTTGTAATCGGGCGAGTTTCTACTTTCAGATGCAACAGAAATTTTGCGGATTGGTCAATCCGTTCGGGAGATATGGCAGTTTGGAGGTAAGAAACGCTTGAGAAACTCAAAATTTTCGCATTTCTGATGCTCGACATGAATAACGAGAACGGCCTAGGGGCAAAGTGCGCATACCGTTGTAATCGGGCGAGTTTCTACTTTCAGATGCAACAGAAGTTTTGCGGATTGGTCAATCCGTTCGCGAGATATGGCAGTTTGGAGGTAAGAAACGCTTGAGAAAATCAAAATTTTCGCAGTTCTGATGCTCGACACGAATAACTAGAGCGGCCTAGGGGTAAACTACACATACCGTTGTAATCGGGCGAGTTTCTACTTTCAGGTGCAACAGAAATTTTGCGGATTGATCATTCCGTTCGCGAGATATGGCAGTTTGGAGGTAAGAAACGCTTGAGAAACACAAAATTTTCGCAGTTCTGATTCTCGACACGAATAAATAGGACGGCCTAGGGGAAAAGTGCGCATACCGTTGTAATCGGGCGAGTTTCTACTTTCAGATGCAACAGAAATTTTGCGGATTGGTCAATCCGTTCGCGAGATATGGCCGTTTGGATTTAAGAAACGCTTGAGAACCTCAAAATTTTCGCATTTCTGATGCTCGAAACGAGTAACTAGAACGGTCTAGGGGAAAAGTGCGCATACCGTTGTAATCGGGCGAGTTTCTACTTTCAGATGCAACAGAAAATTTGCGGATTTGTCAATCCGTT